>NC_092780.1:46452171-46762171 GCF_047496795.1 Chiloscyllium punctatum | reverse complement strand
CTCTGATACTGCCCAGGCCATGTGTATATCTGCACTGGATGGAGCAGGTAATAGGCTCCCCACTACTCCCTCCTCCAGTGTGCTACTTTAAATCAAGCCTGTTTCAACATCACTTTGAAGAGAATGTGTTCATTACCCAGGACATAGAGCAAGTCACCAGCTTCCACAGCATTGTGTGAGGGAGTACCAGCTGTCTATGTCTGTTGTAAGAGCTTTATGGCACCTCTACCTGCTGAGGAATCCTGGAATATTTCCTCAAAGAAATCGATCCGATGTTTAGTTCATCATTCTTTGAGAGTTGGGCAACAAACATCAAACCACCACTCAGTCCACAGAGGCAAAGCCGCTGAGGGGATCCATGGCAGGTTAATATGATCATTATTCCCTAATCGCTCAGAATCCTTGTATCCCCAGTGTGGGAGCAAGCCATTCAGCCCCTTCGAGTCCACACTGACCCTCCAAAGAGCATCCCACCCAGAGCCACATCCCCACTACCCTATAGCCCTTCCATTTCCCACAGCCAACCTATCCTAACCTGCACATCTTTGGATTGTGGAAGGAATCCAGAGCACCCGGAGGAAACCCATGCAGACACGGGGACAATGTGCAAACTCACACAGACACAAACACACACACACAATGTGCAAACTCACGCCTGAGGCTGGAATCGAACCTGGGTCCCTGGTGCTGCAAGGCAGCAGTGCTTACCACCGAAACATCATGCGCCATGAGGAAGAGACAGAGGAATTGAGCTGCTGAAAGGGGTTCTGCATGAGGATAACTCACACTTCAATCATCTGCAGCCCAGTTCCTCAACCTGCTGCAGTGGCTGGAAGACCCTCAAACCCACCCCATCAATTTAAAGAGAGGCAACTCTGAAATTTGACTCCCACCCATAATCCTTTAACCACTGCTGCGTTCCGGAGCAGCTGACTATAATATTTATACCGAGCTGCTGACATGTCAACAGCTCCCAAATCACCCCGTTGAAAAATGTAACAGGGGGGGTTTACTAGTTCACCCGCAGAAAGTGAGACAGGAGGGCTCACCATTCTCAGCAATCAGTTTCTTGGCCTTGGTTTCAGAGAATGAGGATGTTTCGTGGGCTGCTTGCTTGCTCCAAGTCTGCTCTAAGCTCTGGAAGTGAGTGCTTTGGCAGTAAATCACCAAGTCCGAAAGCTCACTGGTCAGCTTCTGAAAAACCAAAAAAGAAAGTTCACTGGAGGAGTGACCAGACGTGTGGAGAATCACGAACAACAGGGGCCAGCAGTATTAGAGAGAGTCGCTGAGCATTCCAATGGGGAAGTCGGAGAAAGCTTGTGAGAATGTGGCACTGGGAGTGGTTGAGATTAATTGTACAACAGGAAGCTGGATGCTGGGAAGACAGAGATACAGTTCCAAAGAAGAATTACATTCTGTAACTCTGTTTCTCTCTCCACAGATGCTGCAAGACCTGCTGAGTTTCTCCAGCATTTTCTCTTTATTTTAGATTTCCAGCATCTGCAGTATTTGGCTTCTCAACATGGTTAGTCTAGTTCCCCAGATGCCCAGCTTAATGATCTGGTCTCAAGTCCCATAATAGCGGCTGGTGAAATTTTGTTAATTAACTTCATTAACAAATTAATATATTTTGGGGAGTTGTCTCTTTCTGCTAGTTTCAGTGAGAGTTACCAATAATTCAACATTAACTGACGTAAAGCTCATCTGGTTCACTAATATCCTATAGGGGAGGAAAGCTGGTCTGGCCTCCATGTGACTCCAGACCCACAGCAATGTGATTGTTTCTCAAATGCTGCCTGAAATGGCACAGCAAAACATTCAGTTCCAAAGGAATTATAAATGGGTGACAAATTCTCACCTCGCCCACATTCAGTGATAGAATAAGAGAGTGGTGCTGGAGGAGCAGGAAAATCAACGTTTTGTGCATAAGCCCTTCATCAGCCCCCTCATTCCTCATCAAGGGCTAATCCCCAAAATGTTGATTCTCCTGTTCCTCGGATGCTGCCTGACCAGCTGTGCTTTTCCAAGCACCACACTCTCGACTCTGACCTCCAGCATCTGTAGTCCTCACTTTCTCCTAGAATAAGACAACAGAGGAAGGAATAGAAGACTATCTCAAGGGCAAGGTTACTCGACATTAAGGGGGTCTGATGGGATATTTAAATATTACTACACACCATTGGACCCAATGGCCTGTTTCTCTGCGGTAACCTAATGTTTACAAGTTGTGACCCAGTCAATGATACAGAAATGAAAACTTGGACATGATTTGAAGATCATGTGCTTTCACCAACACCCCACCCCCAACTCCTATTGCCCAGCCCTGAATGAAGGTGTTCCCAAGCGTCCCAGTCTAGGAGTTTTGTCAGTCAAACTCTGTCAACTGGAAGAGATTGTCTCTGCCGTTTCACCCAGAGTCAGCAATTCTACACAAGACTGTACGATTCCACTGGAGAACAAGTGAAACCTTACTGACCTATAGAAGGGTTATACCACACAGAGAGAGGTTATTCAGCCCATCAGGTCCATTCCCACTTACCAGCATCTAGTCCATAGCCTCGCAAATTACATCATGTTGGGGCAGATCCAGGTTGCTTTTAACTGAGTTGAGTTTCTGTCTGAACCACCAAATTGTGGCCAGTGAATTACAGACATCCAGCAACCCTCTGGGTGAATATCAGAGAGAAGAAGCCCCCTCTCATTCTTTCAGCTACCCTCTGGGTGAAGACATTGTTTAACATACTCCCTCTAATTCTCTCCAAATCACCTGAAATCCTTACCCCTGCTAATTGATCGCTCCCCTAGTCATGTATCCTATATTTTTTTCTCCACAGTCTACCATGTGGGATCTTATCAAATGCTTTACCACACTCTATATAGACAACATTCATTGCATTAAGTTAGTAAGATACAAGCTTTCCTTCCCAAAATAATGATGATTCCCTGATTAAACTGTGCTAGTTAATCCTATCTCACAATATTGGTTACAGTAATTTGCCCATCATTGAGGTCAGACTGATCGACTTATAATTATTTATCCAAATTCTTGTATCCTTTTTGAATAAAGTTACAATATTTGCAGACTTCCAATCCTTTGGTACCTTACCTGTAGCCAAAGAGGATTGAAAAATGATCTTCAAATCATCTGCTATTTCCTCCCTGGCTTCAGTTAAACAGCCTCGGATAAATTCATCTGGATCAGAGTGATTTATCCACCTTCAAGGTGGTCAATCCTGATTAGAGTGGTGCTGGAAAAGCACAGCAGGTCAGGCAGCATCCGAGGAGCAGGAGGATTGACGATTTGGGCAAAAGCCCTTCATCAGGAATAGAGGCAGAGAGCCTGCAGGGTGGTGAGATAAATGAGTTCATTTATCTCTCCACGCTTCAGGCTCTCTGCCTCTATTCCTGATGAAGGGCTTTTGCCCAAAACGTCAATTTTTCTGCTCCTCGGAGGCTGCCTGACCTGCTGTGCTTTTCCAGCACCACTCTAATCTAGACTCTGGTTTCCAGCATCTGCAGTCATTATTTTTACCATAACCATATATGCGGTGGCTTTTCAGGTGTTCATCTGTATAGCTTTTAAATATCCTCCACATTCCAGCCTCTACCATTCTTCTTCTTATGTTTATTTTGTGTAATATTTTACATTCCTGTTCTTTAACCGGAATACCGATGTCTTGCTCTCCTTTGTGAAGACAGACAGACACAAAAGGCTCACTTTGAAGTTTTCCCAGCACACGCCCTTTACTGTACACCTCTTTCCTGTATTATCCCCTTGCTCCTGATGATCTAATAAAACATAACTTTTAATCTTAAACCAACCAACATTTTCACATGTCCTTTCTTTGCTTCTCTAAGTTCTTTTTTCACTTTACTTGTGTACTTTCCATAGACCAATTCCCTAAAATGTTACTTATTTTGAGATTGTCATAAGCTGTATTTTTCTGCTTTATTTCACCCTGTAGGTTTCTGACAACCATGAAACTCTAGATTCTGCAGTATCACCCCTCTTATTTATCAGGACGTCCTGCACTGTGCTGATCGAATCTCACCTTGAAAATCCTCCACAGTATTTCCTTCCAGTTGCTTTAAATAGTTGACTTTTGCCAAATCATTTCTCAGCTTTGTAAACTTTGCCCCTCCTCCCCCAAAATCAGAACTCTTCCTCCTGCCGCAACCTTCGCCCTTTCCATTATGATACCGAATCTAACTGCATTACGATCACTATCTCCAAAATGAACATCCATTGCCACTTCATTCACCTGCCCAGCTTACCTTTCTAAGACTGTGTCCAGAGTCTTGCCTTCCCTTGTTTGGCTTGTTATGTGCTAGCTTACAGATGTTCTCTTGAATTCAAGGCTCTTATTTGCCTTTCACACTGTTTATGTCCCAGTCAATATTTTGGCTATTCAAGTGCCCCAACATTATTGTCCTATTGTTTTCACACTCAAAAATCTACCTATTTGCATTTTGAACTCTCTCCATTATTTAGCACATGCCCAGCAGGATGACTTGTTTCTGAGCTCAATCCGTACAGTTAGTATGACATCCCTGCTACAGATATGGTTGACTATTTTACCAATAATGCTACTCCCCAACTTGTTTTCTAACCTGCCAAAAAAACTCTACATCCAGAGATGGAACTGCTCTAGCAAGTTTTGAGAAGATTTGTAGCCTAGGTTGAGGTTCTGGATGTAGGTTTGCTCACTGAGCTTCACCGGGAGGCCCACTGAAGATGTTACTGAGTAGGGTGATGAAAATGAACCTTCCAGCTCAGCGAGCAAACCTATATCTATGAAACTGCTCTCCTTGCCCCACTTTAAGCTAAATTCTCACAATAGCAGTAATACCATGCTGCTGTGCATCTACCGGTACTCTCAACTCATTGGCTTCACTTGCTATACTCCTTCCATTTATTATATACACACACACACACATTTAAAGACAGATAATTTTCTGTGCTGTACATTTTTCAATATCCACTTCCTCTGTCTTTCAGAATCACTCATTCAAGTTAGTGCATTCCACTCCCTGCTCCAAATTTGTCCTCAGGTTCCCTTCCCCTTTATCAATCTAGTTTCATCCCTTCCAAGCAGCAGCAGCAGGAAATCACCCTGCAGGCAAGATGTATCCTGGGCCTGTTCAAGTGCAGACCATCCGCCTTGTACAGGTCCTACAGTCTCCAAATGTTTCTGATTCCTACCCTCCTACACCAGTTTTCCAGCCAATGTGTGCAATCACTCAAGCTTCCTATTTCTATGCTCACAAAAACGTAGAATTGGGAGTAATCTGGGAATGCCTGCCTTTCTGACTCCTAATTAGCTCCCTGAAGTTGGCTTTCAGGAACTTATCCCTTTCCTCGCTAAGTCACTGGTGCTAGTGTGAGCTCATCACCTTTCCCCAGAAGAATGTTTTGCAGTTGTTTAGCAACGTCCTGTATCAGGGAGATAACATACGGTCCTGGAGTCACATTGATGGCCAAAGAAATGCCTGTCTGATCCCCTAACAATGGAATCCCCCTCTCATTACTACACCATTGACTGGGGATGGAGGGAGAAGGATCAATGGAGTTGGCCCTGGCGCCCCTCCCCACTGATTCAACTACACTCTGCTTGAGAAACCAATGCCCTCACCAGTCTCCAATCTGGAATACCAATCAGCAAGCACTTGGGAGGATTCCCGCACTGCCTGCCTGGTTCTCTCAAACCATCCAACAGTCACACGTACACTCTGGCTGCCTAAACACTTCTAATCTGTGGTGTGGCCCCCTCCCTAAATGTGCTGTCCATACAGTCCTCTGTCTCATGGAGAGAGCACAGTAACCCCAGCTGCTGCTCAAGCTCTAGAGCCCACAGCTGTACAGCCGAGAACCACAGCACTCTTCAGGGTGGGCAGCCAAGGTTCATGTGGGTGGAATGTTCTTTATAGCCAAATCACAGCTCTGATACATTTAGAACTATAATAGCCATTTTAGGACAGGGTGGTTAGACAAATCAAACATACCATCCACAGCAAAGAGCAAAGGAAGTCTTGGTGAGGTCAGTTTCAAATATTCCTGTGGGTCCAAGGGGAGTAGGCATTCATCTGACAGTTTGGTCTTTTACCCTTCATGGGCAGCACAGTGGTGAGCACTACTGCCTCAGTGCCGGGGCCCAGGTTCGATTCCAGCCTCGGGCAACTGTCTGTGTGGTGTTTGCACATTCTTCGTGTCTGTGTGGGGTTTCCTCCGGGTGCTCCGGTTTCCTCCCACTGTCCAAAGGTTAGAGTGAAATGGCCATGGCTAATACAGGGTTATGGGGATAGAGTGGGTCTGGGTGGGTTACTCTTCGGAGGGTTGGTGCAGACTCGATGGGCAGAATGGCGTCCATCTGCCTGTAGGGATTCCATGATTCTGCTATTGCTACAACCCCAATCAGTGTCTCCCTCCAGCCTCCCCAACCCCACTGCAGTTCAGAGCCAGTGAGCAGTGTCCGGAATACAAGGCTGCTAACCTTTGGGCTCAAAGAAACTGGTTTCAATGGCACAACAACCTCTCCATTGGTCAACTGCCTAAACGTCAAGGAGTGGATGTTTGTTAAAAGATTGTTGGTTTGGGATTGGGGTGGGGGAGAACGATTTAGCAGGGAGACTGAAGTTTGAGTAAATGCTAAAAACTGCTCTCCAAGGGAGAGGCTGAACAAGTTGGGGCTGTTTTCCCTGGAGGCGGAGGGTGACCTTACAGAGGTTTATAAAATCACGAGGGGACATGGATAGGAGAAATAGGCCAAGTCTCTTCCCTGGGGTGAGGCATCTAAAAATAGAGGGCAAAGGTTTAGGGTGAGCGGGGAAAGATATAAAAGAGATCTAAGGGGCAACTTTTTCCACACAGAAGGTGGTGTGTGTATGGAATGAGCTGCCAGAGGAAGTGGTGGAGGCTGGTACAATTGTAACACTTAAAAAGGTATCTGGATGGGTATATGAATAAGGAAGGGTTTGGAGGGATATGGGCCAAGTGCTGGCAAACGGGACTAGATTAGGTTAGGATATCTGGTCGGCATGGACAAGTTGAGCCGAAGGGTCTGTTTCCGTGCTGTACATCTCTATGACTCTAATTGTACTCACAGCGTAAACCCATAAGACCAGCTATCCCAAACAGATTGGGAAGTTTCCTGGTGGAACTCAACTTGCATGGGTCTGGAAAATATCCTCAGAACAAAACCAAAAGACAGGAGGAAACTAAAGGGAATTAGGAACACAATACAGTAGCGCCTCGACATACAAATGACCCCGTTCACGAACAAATTGGTTCACGAACAGGATTGTACGTAAAATTTTGCTTCAATGTACGTACGAAATTCAAGGTAAAAACGAAGGTACAAACGCAAAAAGCCAGTGGTTTCATTGTCATTGTTCTGCTTTGCTACGCGCGCTTTGAATATCCGAACAATTGATTTGGTTCGCGAACCGGGTCCCAAAATGGATTAAGTTTTAAGTTGAGGCGCTACTGTATAAAAGGCTCGTTTGAGGACCAGTGTAGTCACTCGGAGTAAGGGAGGACTGCAGACGCTGCAGAGTCAGAGTTGATAAAGAGTGGCCCTGGAAGAGCACAGCAGGTCAGGCAGCATCAGAGGGGCAGCTGGGACCCTTCTTCAGGGCACTTTGCATCTAACTATTCCGCAATCTGGCATTGGGAATAGTGTCCCAACCTGCACCAACAGCCGAGTCCCAGGCAAAACGTCCCAATATTTATCCATAGGCACATAAAGCAACAGCGTCTGGTGACCTGGGAATCTCTCTGAATTGGGTGGGGTGCATTTGTTTTCCTGAAAGAATGTTTTGGGATTCTCACAGAAAACCGAAGAAGCCCTGTGCCATGTGCAAATTCTCCCTCTTTCTCACAGAGACAGGATGGCTGGGATAGAAGATTCTAATCACCAGGTGAGCCCGCCTTCATTGAACAGAGCCAGCTGGCTATGCCTGGTTGCAGGTGGAGTTCCCATCTATCTGCTGCCCTTATCCAAATCACTGAAAGAAGCCACAGGTTGGAAGGTACTGTCTAAGGAGAGTTGCTAAGTTGCTGCAGTGCATCTTGTAGAAGGTACATACTGCAACTACTGTGTGTTAGCGATACAGAGAGCTAAACTTGATGATGGGAGATGAAGTGTCAATCAAGCAGGCTCTTTTGCCCTCAACGTTCTGTGGGAATTTCATTGTTAAATAAGATAAAATGTCATAGTTTTCTTTCAAGGCAGCAACAATTGACAATGTACAACTTGAGTGATTGAGGAGTTAGGACTGCATGAACGAACACAGGAAGGACAGGAACTGAACCCGTACTCTTCATCATTCTCCAGTCACCTAGCCAAGACCCAAACCAACACTATAGACCCTACTATACAAAGGTTACATAGGTTGTTGCTGTGAAGCTTATAAACCAAGTAAAGGGAGCACCTTTTTGAATTAAGATCAGGAGAAACGTCTTCAGCCAGAGAGTGGTGAATCTATGGAATTCACTGCCACAGCAGGCTGTGGAGGACAGGTCATTGAGTATTTTGGGGCAGCACGGTCGCTCAGTGGTTAGCACTGCTGCCTCAGTGCTAGGAACCCGGGTTTGATTCCAGCCTTAGGCAACTGCCTGTGTGGAGATTGAACATTCTCCCTGCATCTGCGTGAGTTTGCTCCAGTTTCCTCCCACAGTCCAGGTTAGGTGAATTAGCCATGCTAAATTGCCCGTAGAGTTAGGTGTCTAGATTAGAGTGGTGCTGGAAAAGGACAGCAGGTCAGACAGCATCCAAGGAGTAGGAAAATTGACATTTTGGGCAAAAGCCCTTCATCAGGAATAAAGCTCTATTTCTGATGAAGGGCTTTTGCCCGAAACGTTGATTTTTCTGCTCCAAGGATGCTGCCTGACCTGCTGTGCTTTTCCAGCACCACTCTAATCTAGACTCTGGTTTCCAGCATCTGCAGTCTTTGTTTTTACCCCATAGAGTTAGGTGTGTTAGAGGGAATGGGTCTGGGTGGGTTACTCTTCAGAGGGTTGGTGTGGACTAGTTGGGCCGAAAGGGCCTGTTTCCACACTGTAGGGAATTTAATCTAATCTATATTTAACACGGAGGTAGATTGGTTCCTGATTGTCAAGGGGATCAAGGTTATGGGGAGGAAACCAGAGACTGGAATTGAAAAACTGATCAGTCTTGATTGATTGGTAGAGCAGACTCAAATTGGCTGAATGGCCAAATTTCTGCTCCTATGCTTTATGGTCTTATGGTCAAATTTAAGGTCTAAAAATTCTCCTTCCGTTGCTCTAAGCTCTCATCATGTCACTGTACGTGAGGGCAGACATCATTCACCTCCCCCACACCTTAATGTTACCTGTACCTCACTACCCCTTTACCTTTTTGCTTTTCTTATCATTTTTCACATTCTCTTCATCATATTCATCTGCGATTTCTTCCAACTGTTCCGGCGTGGACCCAGCGTTCTGCAGTTTCTTCCCCTTTATTAGAATCTTCCTCTTCAGTCTCTGCCAAAGAAATGATATTCAAGGATTGTGTCAGGCCTCAGAGCAACTCGTCATTTGGGAAGGGTTCCGATTTAAAGAAACCTACGTCTGTTTTAACCTGAATTCAGCAATATCAGGCTTAGCTCAATGCACTTTGAAACTGGACTTCCACATTTTAAATCCTCTTAGAATGCAAACCATGGAAAATAAATCACATGATGATCATCCCTTATCTGTCTGTTGTTCGATTTATCAGTTTGGGTTGGTATGTAGCACTCTCATCTTGGAATGGGAATCACGAGAGTTCAGGTCTCTCTCCAACGACTTGAATAATACTCCAGTGTAGTGGCTAAGGGAGAGCTGCAATTCTATGGTGTTGTCTGCTGGGAGAGGCACTAGGGTGAGGATCTAGCTGTGCCATACTTCCCTTCAGACTATTCTAAAAAAGACCGATATTCTGCCCAGGCAAAGGCCAAGACTTAGTCACACCTTCTACCACACCCCCTTCCCCTCCAACCACCATTCCCCAAAAGCAGTTAATCAGCATTTACTTTTTCTTTGAAAAACATGTGCAAAATTATCCGCCTTCTTCAAAACAGTCATGTCAAAAATATTTCATTTGACTGTGAATTATTTTGAGCTGTCCTGATGGTGTGAAAATGATATGTAGATGAAAGCTCAATGGCACAGAGAACATGGAATAGTGTCTCAGGGCAACAGGTCCATCACTTGGCACCAAGATCACGAGACAATTAGAATCAGAGTAATACAGCATAGAAACAGGCCCTTCAGCCCAAACTGGTCCATGCTGACCATGGGGCCCACTCAGCTCGTTCCAATTGTCCACATTTGGTCCATATCCCTCGAAACCCTTCCCTCCATGTTCCTATCTAAATGTTTTTAGATGTTGTACCTGCCTCAACCACTCTCTGACAGCCCATTCCATATACAGGGTAAAAACAATGGCTGCAGATGCTGGAAACCAGATTCTGGAGCAGAGAGTGGTGCTGGAAAAGCACAGCAGTTCAGGCAGCATCGAGGAGCAGGAAAATCGACGCTTCAGGCAAAAGCCGTTCATCAGGAATACAGGCAGAGAGCCTGAAGGCATCTCTCCACCCTTCAGGCACTCTGCCTGTATTCCTGATGAAGGGCAAATGCCCAAAACGATTTTCCTGCTCCTCGGATGCTGCCTGAACTGCTGTGCTTTTCCAGCACGACGCTACTCCATTCCATGTACGCACAACTCTCGATGTGAAGAAGTTACCCCCCAGGTCCTTCTTAAATCTTTCCCCTCTAGTTTTCAATTCCCCATCCCTGGAGAAAAAAAAATAAACTGTATGCATTCATCCTGTCTATGCCCCTGATGATTTTATACACCTCAATAAAGGTCACCCCTCATTCTTCCCTTCCATGAAATCAAGTCCTATCCTGGCCAATCTCTCCGGGTAACCCATGCCTACTAGTCCTGGCAATATCCTCATTAATCTTTGCACTCTTTCCAGTTTAACTAAGTCTTTGCACAGGGCAACCAAAACTGTACAATACTCCAAGTGCGGCCTCACCAACGACTTATACAACTGTAACATAACATCCCAACTCCTGCACTCAATGCCTCGACTGATGAAGGCCAGCATGCTAAATGTCTTCTCTCACCCTCCATCACTTCCTCTGGCAGCTTATTCCATATGTGCACCACCCTCTGAAAAAGTTGCCCCTTAGGTCTGTTTTATATCTTTCCCCTCTCACCCTAAACCTATGTCCTCTAGTTCTGGACTCCCCCACTCCAGGGAAAAGACCTTGTCTATTCACCCTATTCTAGCCTCTCATGATTTCATAAACCTCTATAAGGCCATCCCTCAGCCTGTGACACTCCAGGGAAAAGAGCCCCAAGCCTATTCAGCCGCTTCCCCCTCAGGTCAAACCTCCAACCCTGGCAACATCCTTGTACCTTGCAACTTTTCTTAAACAATGGAACAACATTAGTTTGTTGGGATTGTTTCAAATCCTCCCCTCAGAGGGTTGTGGGTACTGTTGAATATATTGAAGGCTGAGACAGACAGAGTTTTGGTCTCTCGGGGAAATCGAGGCAAATTAAGAGTGGGCAGAAAAGAGAAGCCAAGGTCAGAGATCAGCCATGATGGTTTTAAATGGTAGAGCAGGGTCAAGAGGCCGAATGGTCTACACCTGCTCCTATTGCTCCTGAAAAACAGCGACCACCTTGAAGTGTAACTGGGAAATGTGGGGCGTTTACTTTGTATCTACGGCTGGACAGGAACCCAGTGATGAGATGCTGTTTTCAGGCCTTCAACAGCAAATACTCCACAAGCCAGAGCCAGACAGAACACTGACTTGTCACAGTGAGGTAGGGAGCTGCCCTTGTTGTAGCAATGATCACATAATGACATGTGGCTTGTGGGGGAATTTGCCAAAATTATGGGCGACTAGGAGGCCAGGTATCAATCGTCTGAAATGAAATGGGGGAAGAGAAGAGCACTGTATTGTTCCAGGACTAGCAACCCTGAGGAACAGGCTCAATGCTTCGGGTATGTATGTTTGAATCCAACCATAGGAGCTGGTATAAGTTAAATTTAACAATGTGGGCATCGCTAGCTGGGCCATCATTAACTGCTCATTTCTAGTTGCCCTTGGACAGGTGGTGGCGAGCTGTATTCAAAACTAGCCATGATAATCATAGGATCCTTACAGTTTAGACACAGCCATTCAGCCCATCGAGTCCACACTGACCCTTCAAAAGAATATCCCACTCAGACCCACCCCCCCATCCCTGTAACCCTTCATTTCCCATAGCTAATCCACCTAGCCAAAACATCCCTGGACACAACAGGGCAATTCAGCATGGCCAATCCATCTAACCTGGATATCTTTGGACTATGGGAGGAAACTGGAGCACCTGGAAGAAACCCACACAGATTTGGGCAGGGTGCAGGAATATGCAAACTCCACACAGCCGCCAGAGGCTGGAATCGAACCAGGGTCCCTGTGAGGTAGCAGGGCTAATCACTGAACCACCCTGCCACCCAGTGACAGCTATTCATAAAATACTCACCTGATTCACTAATGTCCTTTAGATTAGATTACTTACAGTGTGGAAACAGGCCCTTCGGCCCAACAAGTCCACACCGCCCCGCCGAAGCGTAACCCACCCATACCCCTACATCTACATTTACCCCTTACCTAATACGATGGACAATTTAGCATGGCCAATTCACCTGGCCTGCGCATCTTTGGACTGTGGGAGGAAACCGGAGCACCTGGAGGAAACCCACGCAGACACGGGGAGAACGTGCAAACTCCACAGTCAGTCGCCTGAGGCGGGAGTGCTTTAGGGAGTGACTCATGGTGAATGGTAGGGCCTTAAGGAGTATAGTGGAACAGGGGGACCTTGGCGTTCCGGTGCATGGTTCTCTGAATTGGGAGTCCCAGTTAGACAGGGCAGTGAAGGCGGCTTTTGGCACACTGGCCTTCATCAGTCAGGGTGTTGAGTATATAAGAAGGGAAGTTATGTTGCAGTAGTACAGGACATTGGTGAGTCCACACTTGGAGTATTGTGTTCGATTTTGGTCACCTTGCTATAGGAAGGATGTTATTAAACTGGAAAAAGTACAGAAGAAATTTACAAGGATGTTGCCAGATCTCAACAGTCTGAGTAATAGGGAGAGGTTGGACAAGCTGGCACTTTTTCTTTAGAGCGTAGGAGACTGACGGGAAACCTTAAAGAGGTGTATAAGTTCATGAGAGGCATGGATAGGGTGAATGCACTCTGTTTTTTTCCCAGGGTTGGGGAAATCGAGGAAGAGAGGGCATCAGTTTCAGGTTAAAGGGGAAAGAATAAAAAGGAACCTGAGGGGAAATTTGTTTTTTTTAAACAGAGGGTGGTACACATATGGAATGAGCTGCCAGTGGATGTGGTTGAGGCAGGTATGTCAATAACATTTAAAAAGGCATTTGGACAAATACATGGATAGGAAAGGATTAGAAGGATATGGGCCAAGTGCAGGGAAATAAGGTTAGTGTGGATGGACATTTTGGTCAGCATGGACCAGTTTGGGCAGAAGGGCCTGTCTCCATGCTGTAGGACTTTGACTCCAAACCTACAGTAATGTCGTTGACTTTCAACTGCCCTTGGAAATGGCCCTAGCAAGTCACTCAGTTTGAGGCCAATTAGGGATGGACGAGAAATGCTGTCCCAGCCAATGACAGTCACATCCCATAAAAGAATTAATTATTTAATTGTTTCCTTTGGTGCACAACTGCGTTTAACCTGAAACATGACTCTGAGGCCAAGTATAATTTCCATGATAGTGCCCAATATTGTCAGAAGATGGGTAGGAGTCTGTAACAATCACTTTGTTTCCCTCAAGTACAACTCTGTGTTAAGACATTACACAGAGAGCAATACCAAAGGGAAAGGTCACACAGTTACCTCGGGTGACGGAAGTTCACTCAGGACTTTGCCGTCGAGTGGGGCAGTGATCAGCATTTCCCCGAGAATTTCCTTTAAATGCCGGGCCATGACGGTCTGCTGTTCCACTCCACAGTGATTCTCCAGAGACAGTATGACGGGATACAGAGACACCTGGGGAGATAATTCAAGAGGATCCCAGACATCACCCAACCATAAGCAACTCTGCAAAACATTTAACAAAAGTAACAAAAGCAGAAATAGCTGGAGAAAATTAGCAGGTTTGGCAGCAACTGTGGAGAGAAGGCAAAATCAACTAAGTCACCCTCCTACGGAACATTTAACATTCCTTTAATATTTAATAAGTACTGTGTACAGTCTGATTATATACCTTATCGGAATCTATACAGCACAATCTTTACATCACAGCATATGATTAAACAGTACAGCCTGGAATTATTTTGCCAGTGTGTATTTTGTGCTGGAGTAGTGTGTGATTATAATAAGGCAACAGACTCTATTCAAATGAGGCAAAGCTTTTTCAGAAGAGGCGAGAATGCACAGGCACGGTACTTGGCGAGCTGTTTCCGAACGAACCCACCTCATCCAATGGTGAATCACAAAAATGGTGCCAACTGTGTCGAAAGTAGGAATCTGTAGTTTAAGAGATGGGAACTAGTCTGGAATTCTCACTCCAGAGACAAGTTGACAGATGCCCCAGCAAGCAACTCCCATCTTGGGGAGGGAGGCCCCAAATAATGGGATCTTCATTCTGCAGCTGTGGGAAATGGGATGGTGGTTGGGTTGGGGGGGAGTGGGGGGGGGGGGGGGGTTTGGCCCAGACACCCAGAGGCAGCCAGAGGGTAAGCAGAATGTCAGGCTGCCTGTTTAAATGGCTCAACATGTAATTACCCCTCATGCCCTACATGGTAACCTATACCACGTTACCTAACCCCATGACAACTCAATTCCACAGTCCTCCCTAATTGTCCCCCTTCACCTTGGAACACTCAGAACAACCACCCAAGACTGGGCATACACGTGGGCCATCAACAGCAGCAGAGTTATACTCTAGCACAATCTGTAACCTCATGGCCCAGCATATCCCCCACATAACCATTCCCATCAAGCCAGGGGTTCAACCCTGGTTCAATGGAGACTGCAGGAGGGCATGCCAGGAGCAGTGCACCTAAATGAGGTGTCAATCTGGTGAAGCCAAACAGGACTACTTGCATGCCAAACAGCAAGTGATAGACAGAGCTAAGCGATCCCACAACCAATGGATCAGATCTAAGCTCTGCAGTCCTCCCACATCCAGTCATGAACAATGTGGACAGTTAAACAACTCACCAATGTTACAGAGTCCACAAATATGCCTAATCTCAATGATGGAAGAGCCCAGCACATCGGTGCAAAAGACAAGACTGAGACATTTGCAGCAGTCTTCAATGAGAACTGCTGAATGGAAGATCCATCTCGGCCTCCTCCAGTGATCCCCAGCATCACAGATATCAGTCTCCAGCCAATTCGACTCACTCCGCGTGATACCAAGAAATGGTTGGAGGCCCTGGATGCTGCAAAGGCAATGGGCCCTGACAACATTCCAACAAGAGCACTGAAGACGTGTGTTCTAGAACTTGCTGCTCCCTTAGCCAAGCTGTTCCAGTACAGCTAAAATTCAGCATTGGAATTAGATTTGTCACATGTACTCAAATGAGTACAGTGAAAAATGGACAAGGTGATGTTTAAGGTGCCATCTCAGGTATAAATGTCCCTGGGTTCAGCTTCTTCCATTACAGTTCATGGAAAAATAGAGAAGTTAAAAAGTCCAGCATCACAGATTTTAGGAATAAACTATAAAATGGAGAAAAAGACATACAGAACAATAGTCTTCCAGCCCTGTCCACACTGGCACCTAGCCTCCAGTCTGGGCCTTGACTCCAGTCCATACCAGGCCTAGCTACTGGTCCGCACTGGCCTTAGCCTCCAGATTGCACCGGCCTGGCCTCCAATCTGCATCAGGCCTAGCCTCCAATCCATACCGAGCGTTGACTCCAGTCCACCCTGGCACCTAGCCTCCAGTCTGCATGGAGCCTGGTCTCCGGTCCACATTGAACCCAGCCTCCAGTCCACACCGGGCCTTGACTCCAGTCCACACTGGGCTGAGCATCCAGTCCACAACAAGTGTTGACTCCAGACCACTCTGGGCTTCACTCAGGGTTCACGAGGCTGGGAGCTCACTCTGGAATCACCTCAAGCCCGGAAGTCCATGCTGAGGCAATGCCAGGCTTGAGACTGCCACCTACTGCCAGAAGACTGCTATGCCAACTGAGAGACTGCCAAGCTGGGCCAGGAGGATTCCACGCTGGGCATAGAGACCGTCACTTCAGTCTGAGACACCACCATGGAGAACACTTCAATTACTGCCCCATCAGTCTCCTCTCGATCATCAGTCAGGTGATGGAAGGGGTCACCAACAGTGCTACCATGGAGCACCTGCTTAGCAATGCCCAGGGCCACTCAGCTCCTAACCTCATTACAGCCTTGGTTCAAACATGGAGAGAAGAGCTGTCCTGTTTGTGGGCATGTTCACTGAGGTGAGAAGTTGATTTCCAGACATTTCACCCCCCTGTCCTGGTGACATCTTCAGTGATTTGGAGCCTCCTGTGAAGCGCTGCTGTACTGTGTCTTCTGGGATTTATTTGGTTCCTGCTGCTTCCGGTTGCTAGTTGTGGTGGCCGGTATATTGGGTCTAGGTCTGTGCTTGTTGGAGTCAGTGGATGAGTGCTGTGCTTCTAGGAATTCTGTGGCCATTCTCTGTTTGGCTTGTCCTATGATCGCTAGGTTGTCCCAGTCAAATCTGTGATCCCTGTCATCTGTGTGTGGCTACTAGGGACAACCGGTTATGATGTTTAGTGGGTAGTTGATGTTTATGAAATGTGGATCACTAGTTGTCTGCCTGTTTGTCTGATATAGTGTTTTGTGCAGTCTCTGCATGGAATCTTATAAATTACGTTAGTCTTGCACATGGGTATTGGGTCTTTTGTCCTGGTGAATTTTGTCGAAGCGTGGCTGTTGGTTTATGAATCCCAGTGGTCAGAGAAGTCTGGCTGCCAGTTAGGAGACTATTTTAATGTAAGGTAACGTGGCTAGTGAGCAAGGTCCTCATGGTATTGTGTGTCTGTTAGGCAGCTGCGGATGAAGTTGTGGGATATCTGCTCTTGGCAAAGACTCTATAGAAATGTTCTTCTTCCCTTTGTAGGTCGGGAGTGCTGCTGAGTGTTGTAGCCCTTTTGAACAGGCTCTTAATGCAGCTTCTCTTGTGTGTGTTTGGGTGGTTGCTGTTGTAGTTCAGGACCTCTTAGTGTGTTGGGAGCTGATTGTTCGCTCCCTCCTCTCTTGTAAATCTGATCCCTGTGAGCATGCTGTTGATAATCCAGTGTGTTCTTGATTTCTGTTCACTTAGTAACAAGAAAAAAAAAAGTGTTATCCACGTATCTGATCCAGAGTTTGGGCTGGATCTGTGGGAGGGCTGTTTGTTCCAATCTTCGCATCACTGCTTCTGCTATGAGCCCAGAGATGGGTGAGCCCATAGGCGTCCAATTGATCTGTTCATATATTTGATTGTTGAAAGTGAAGTGTGTCATCAAGCACAGGTCTAGTAGTTTGAGTGTGCAGTCCTTGTTGACAGGCTCCCCATCGTGCTGTCTGCTCTGTTTGTCCAAGAGGTTGGCTAATGTCTCTCTGGCTAGAGTTTTGTCAATTGAAGTGAACAGTGCTGTTAAATTGGAGGAGACCATTGCTTCGTCCTTGTCAATGTTTATGCTCTTGATGTTGTTCTAGGAATTCCTGTCACGGTTGTGTGGAGTGTTTGGATCTGACTGGGACAACACAATGATCATAGGACAAGCCAAACAGAGAACAGCGCAGAATTCCTAGAAGCATGGCACTCATCCATGGACTCATCCATTAACAAGCACAGACCTGGACCCAATATACCGGCCACTATAAGTAACAACTGGGACCAGCAACCGGAAGCAGCAGGAACGGAAGCAAATAAATTCCAGAAGACACAGTACAGCAGCACTTCACAGGAGGCTCCAAATCACTGAGGATATCACCTTCGGCAGGGATCGAGACATCTGCAAATCAAATTCCCAGCTCAGCAAACAACCACAACCACAGCAACCAGCACCTGAGCTACAAATCTGTACACAAACCTTGGACAAAAAGAGCTGAATTCTAGAGGGGAGTTGAGCGTGACAGCTCTTAACATCAAGGCCATGTTTTATCCTGTGTGGCACTAGGAGCCCTGGCAAAACTGGAATCAATGGGTATCAGAGGGCAAACTCCCCACTGGTTGCTATCATACCGAACACAAAGGAAGACATGATTCCTGATGAAAGGCTTATGTCCAAAACATCGATTTTCCTACTCCTCGGATGCTGCCTTACCTACTGTGCTTTTCCAGCACCATACTCTCGAATTGGGAAGATAGTTGAGGTTGTTAGAGGTCAGTCATCTCAGCTCCAGCACCGTGGGGTGGCACGGTGGCACAGTGGTTAGCACTGCTGCCTCACAGCGCCAGAGATCTGGGTTCAATTCCTCCGGGTGCTCCGGTTTCCTCCCACACTCCAAAGATGTGCCGGTCAGGTGAATTGGCCATGCTAAATTGCCCGTAGTGTTAGGTAAGGGGTGATGTAGGGGTATGGGGGGGTTGCGCTTCGGCGGGTGCGGTGTGGACTTGTTGGGCCGAAGGGCCTGTTTCCACACTAAGTAATCTAATCTAATCTAATCTCTGTAGCAGTTCCTCAGGGTAGTGTCTGATGCCTAATTATCTGCAGTTGCTTCATCAATGACTTTCCCTCCATCATAAAGGTCAGGAGTGGGTTTGCCAATGATTGCATAACGTTCAGCACCATTCACAACTCTTCAGTTCTGAAGCAGTCCATGATGAAATGCTGTGGGTCTGGAGTCACATGTAGGCCAGGCCAAGTAAGGATGGCAGCCTCCTTCCCCAAAAGGGCATTGGTGAATCAGATGGGTTTTCCCGATAATCAACAATGGATTCATGGTCATCATTAGACCCCAAGTTCTAGATTTTTATTGAATTCAAATTCCAGTACCTGCCATGATGGGATTCAAACGCATGTCCCCACAATGTTACATGGGTCTCTGGATTAACAGTCCAGCAATACTACCATGGATGTTGCCTCCTTAGAGGATGGACCTCTGGATTGAGGGTGCCAGCACCACAGAGTCTCCATGATGCTGTGCCCTGGTGCCCCTCAAGGGGGCAAATAGGACGGAAGACTCCCCCATTTTGCCTCCATTTAATCCAATCAGATGTTAGAATAGACTCCCACACACTCACCGTGAAGGCATAATCCCGGATGGTTCGGATGACGTCTTTGAAGAGGATCTTTGAGGTGAATGTGTATCCGTGGTAGATGATTGGTTCCCCATTTGGTCCTTCCCAGCAATCCAGCTCCACACAGCGGCAGCCTCTCAGGAGTGCTCTGAAAACACCCAGAGTTACAGGCTGAGTGTGTGCAAAGTGACTAAACTCACACCACAATTACTCTCATTACGTGTAGACAAGGCAAGCAAACTATTTTTCACAGGAGAACTGCACCATCTTTAGAAAAAAAAATGAAAATACTGGAGACCTCAGCATGAAAAATAAACAGCAAGTTCTGGAAACACTCAGCATTTGTGAAGAATGACAAAAGTTAATATTTCAGGTCGATGACCTTTCATCAGAACAAAGATAGATAAATTCTTACCTCTGGCAATTCCAATTTCTGTGTTAACACTTCTTAAAATTCATTCCTGGCATGTGGCAGAGACTGACTCAGCTTAATATTTAAAACCAAAACAACTGCGCGTGCTGTGGTGAATCAGAAACAAAACCAGAAAGTGGCTGGAAAAGTTCACCAGGTCTGGCAGCATCTGTGAAGAGAAATCAGAGTTAACCTTTCAGGCCCAGTGACCTTTCCTGGGAACAGTTCTGAGGAGGAGTCACCAGACCTGGAACGTTAACTCTGATTTCTCTTCATAGATGCTGCCAGACCTGCTGAGCTTTTCCAACAATTTCTGTTTGGTTTAGGCTTAATATTTATTGCCAACGTCAAATTGCCCTAGAGAAAATGGAGGTGAGCTGTCTACTTAACTGGCATACATTGGGGTGGAGGATAGACTCATAACGCTGCTAAGGAGGGAGTTTCAGCATCTTTATTCAGTGACCCTAAAGGAATGGCAATGTATTTCCAAGTCAGGAAGGTGAGTTGCTTGGAAAGGAATTTGCAGATGATGATGGTGTTCTGACCTTCTAGGCGAAAATAGTCACGGATTTGAAGGTGTAGTCAAAGCAGCCTTGGTGAATTTCTGCAGTGCATCTTGTAGATGGTACACAATATCAACGAATACTTTATCATAAAGCCTTCACTCAAAACAGGACCTCTGTCCAACACAATCCCATCTGGAGTAGAAGCCCTCATCCAGGACTTTGTAGCCTTGAGAAAGAACAATTCCAGTTGTCTCTCAAACAGCCTCCATAAACTTAGTCCATCCAAATCTATGCTGCCCAGGTTTTCATCACCTGTCTAACATCTCCTCAACCTCAACCTCATTATTCTTCTGTGAGGCACTTTGACCAATTAATTTACTACACTAGAGGCAACATATTATGTACAAAGTGTCCTTTCTATCAAATCCAATCATTTGAAACTTTGACCATCTAAATTCAAGGGAATACAAACTAACTTTATACAAGTCTCATAATTTAACCCTTTGAATGTAGGGGAATGGGTCTGGGTGGGTTGCTCTTTGGAGGGTCGGTGTGGACTTGTTGGGCTGAAGGGCCTGTTTCCACACTGTAGGGAATCTAATCTAATCTTAAAGGCTGGCGTTCACCTGGATAATCTGCTGCACTGCATTCCCACCGAGACTCTATTTGTTGGAGTACTCTGTGCTAAAACTTCTCCTCATCAAGATGGTTGTAGGGAAATCAGCCTCAGAAAAATAACACTTGCAACACCTTTCAATTCTTGGCAAATAAGGAAGGACCATAAACAGAAGTGGTGGTGGTAGTGTGGCCGAGCAATCCAAGGTGGTGGGTTTAAGCTCAGTTTCTCTCAGGTCGCGGGTTTGAATGTCACGGTCAGGATGACATACAAAAAGAAGAAGCAGGGTAACACCAACACATACAGGAATCACCATTTAATGGCACAAAACAGGAGGAGTGCTAAAATAAGACAAACCTTTTTGAAGGTTCTCACGAATATCAACATTAGGGAGGATGGTGATTTGTTGGCAGATGGACTGTGAATTGGTCGAGGTATTGCCATGGAGAACGTAACAGTTAATGATAACTGATAGTTAACTGACAAGCTTTGTTTAAGCTTTAAATCAGACAGATTGGTCAAGGTGTTTCCCCGAGAAATGAATCAGGATGTCACCTGTGTGGTTGAGTTGAAATAGCCCTCTCTCTCTGAAAAGAACAAGGTCCAAGTACTCATGTATATACTTTCCAATACACATAGGTATGCCATGCTGCAAGCCTAACTGATAACCTTAATTCAGTTGTCGGCCTAATTCTTTACACAGTTGGGATTATTTAGCAGGCTGTCCAATAGTAGAGCCTCATAACAAAGACATATAACCAAGGTGTTTGCGCGTGTGAGTGCGACAGCAGACCAGCATATTTAAAGAAAGACATGGACATGTTAGGAGTGTAGGCAAAGAAGTGGCAGATGGAGTACAACATGGGAAAGTGTGAGGTCATGCACCTTAGCAGGAAGAATAGGGGCATGGACTATTTTCTAAATGGGGAGAACATTCAGAAGTCTGAAGTGCAAAGAGACTTGGAAGTTCTAGTCCAGGATTCTCTCAAGGTAAACTTGCAGGTTGAGTCAGTAGTTAAGAAGGCAAATGCAATAATGGCATTTATTTTGAGAGGGCTTGAATATAAAAGCAGGGATGTACTTCTGGGGCTCGATAAGGCCCTAGTCAGAACACATTTGGAGGATGTGCACAGTTTTGGGCCCCATATTCAGGAAGGATGTACTGGCCCTGAATTGGGTACAGAGGAGGTTCACGAGGAATGAAAAGCTTAACACATGAGTAGTGTTTGAGGACTCAGGGTCTACACCCGATGGAGTTTAGAAGGATGAGGGGGGGGAAATCGAATTGAAACATACAGAATACTGAATAGCCTGGACAGAGTGGATGCTGGGAAGATGTTTCCATTGGTAGGAGAATCTAGTACCCAAGGGCACAGCCATAGAGTAAAGGGAAAGTTTTTCAGAAAGGAGATAAGGAGAAACGTCTTCAGCCAGAGAGTGGTGAATCTATGGAACTCACTGCTACAGAAGGCTGTGGAGGCCAGATCACTGAGTAGATTTAAGATGGAGATAGATACGTTCTTGAGAAAGCAGGAGAATAGTGTTGAGAAACCTATAAGCCACGATTGAATGGCGGAGCAGACTAGATGAGCTGAACGACCTAATTTTTGCTCCTACGTCTTGTGGTCTTATAACCCTGACCTCAAGATGTCACAGAACACATTATAGCGAACAGGGCAGTTTTGAAGCATTGTAATGGTTGCAATGCTAGAATAATGTAAAAAAACTTAGTTATGTATAGTTAGTTTCCACAAAAGGCAATGTGATTTTGGACAGGGTACTCTGTTTTTGTGATGTTAGTTGAGCAACAAAAATTGGTCAAGGCTCCAGGGGATAATATTTCAAATTAGCACTGTGTGATTTCCCTCCCACAATCCCCACAAGTGCAGAACAATTTCAGGAATAGAAAAGTATTTGGGACAATCATAGGTGACTAATCACTTTCTCCTGAATGCAATGGTCTCTTTATCAAAAATAAATAAAAAAGAAAATTTAAAAAGTTAGATACATAAAAGAGAGTTTAGAAAACAAAAATACTTGAAACACACAGCAAAGTTTCAACCTATTTCCCAAGATCATTTTACAGCAATTCAAACCCAGAGAAATTACGCCTTGATACCTAGTCATCACGTTTGACTTAATTGATTCTCTCCAGTTTCTGTAATTTGAATTGCAGAGCTTTGTTACGGCAATACTCACAAAACTGAGAGCTTAGACTTTCTGAGTTTCTAACAACCTGCTGATTTCTAACCAAAATGTTCCAAATCTAGAAGCTGTACAAGTTAAAACATCTTCTACTGAGGTAATACATTCACTTACCCATTCAGAAAATCTCCTTTTTAGGAGAGGAACTATTCTTGCCTCTGATGTCAATCAAATCTCCTCTCAAATTCATTTAAGTCTAGCTTTCTCCAGTAAAATCAAACCTCAACTATCCTAAACCAAAAACAAGCTCATGATCTTTAATGTTTACCCTACCCATTATAAATCACCATATTTCAATTAACATTTAATTTTTCAATTAGACATTTTTCAATTCTCTGCTCGCTGACTCATACTGGATTAGATCACTGTTCCAGCAGGACTGTTCTTTTTAAGAGGAATCTTTCACAAAAGTAACCAACACCCATATGCCACTATTTTTTAATCCAAACTCTAAAACTGAGTGACAAAGGAATATAAAGTTACATTTATAGGATTCGAAGAAGCAAGAGTGGAGAAACCCAAGGAACAGAACACAAACATGATTGAATGGGACGAGGGCCTCTTGATGTCCTTTAAATTTAATGTACTATATAATAATTACCTAATGTACGCCTCAGTACTGCTTGGTCCTCCCAGCTGGTCCTCCATCAGATAGGTGTTATGGGATGTTGAAATGAAGTAGTGACTGAGTGGTTGGGTCATGTCCTGGTAAACTTTGTCATGGTCCAAGTTAAACACGTCCCCATCAGGAGAAAGCAGGTACATCATGAAGCCATCCTGGGTCAAGAGCTGGTTCTGTTTGGCTGAAGGTTGGAAAGAGATTGAAATTAACTATTAATTTCTTAGGAAATCATTGTAGGGTCATGTACTGTCAGTCCTAAGTATCGCTCGCTGTTCTGGGAGCAGCGAATCAGCAAGATCCCAGAGTTTGACAGAACATGAGGAAAGGGTAGCAACTCCAAATGGATCCCAGATCTGAACATTCCTCGAGGACCATGGTTCTGTATCAATTGGAGGATGGACCAAAGATTTGAAAGCACAAGGAACCTAAAGGCTAGAGGCTCACCCAAGCTCCCAAACTGCATTCTCAACAGAAACGGTTTGCGACAGATAACTCTCCACTTTGCGACATTTCCCCATCCCCCAATATTTCCAACCTGACCCATAACACTAACAATAAGCTACCCACAGTAAACACCCTCTAACATTGGTGCTTCCATCATATTGTAACCATCCATTCGGAGTTAGAATTGAAAGCTACATCCTACCCAATCATCCCACTGTCCCAAAACACCTTCTTCAATTTCTCCTCCATAATTATCAGAAGGTATTAATCAGTAGCAGTCAGCACACAAACTACCAGCTAGGTCTCACAGCTGTTCTTTGGATCCTGTATCCTAGAGTTTTGGGTGAAACCTCATCTCGGGATCTGGAATAGTTTCAAAACACACCTTGCCTCTATCTTCCCAATGGCAGTGAGGGATGGGTATTAACTGCTGGCTGTTCGAACAATGCCCACATCCTATGGACGAATAAATACACAAGTCATTGTCATAAATGGGTGGTAGAGGCAGAAATCCTAATAACATTCAAGATGTATTTATGCACACTTGTGATGCCATGGCATTCAAGTGCTGGAAAATGGGATTGGAACAGGATTTTTATCAGCACAAATGTGGTGGGCCAAGAGGTGTCCCACGTAGTTGATCCCTATGACTAAATATTCAGACATTGTTTAAAATGAGCTGAACACAGCGGCCCTCAATATTTGCCGTACCATTATCATGAAATCCGTACTTCTGCATGATGCTTAAACAGGTTTCTGCTATTGACACCTCCTTCTGTTCCTTCAAGAAGTTTTCCAGCTCCCCAACAGTCAGCCACTGTCCGTGTCCTGAGAAATGTTGAAAGATCTCCTCCAACTCCGGTCTTTGCATCAGGAGATTGCAGAACTCCTCGATCTCGTGCTCTTCCAAAGTATTGGTTCTGGATTTATCACATTGCTGAAAAGAAGAGAGATGCAATTGCCCAGGTTTCACAAGATTGAGGCGTTGGTTTTACCTCAGAATTAGGAACACCAAAAGCACGACAATCAAACTGCAGCCACACCCCATCACAGATTTAAATGGGTTTCTCCCGACTTGCCTGGCTTATTGCAATCCGTATTTGGATAGGGTACAAATGGTTACAAAACAACAGTTGTGTTACCCAGATGACTACAAAGAACAATGTAATTTAATAGATTTGTGCATTACATATTAATTAAAAATAGCCAGAACACAGAAATGGTAACAATATGCAAACTATATTTTCTAAACATTTTAAAAATGATTCAACACACAAAAACTTAAGGTTGTTTTTTATAAATAATTCATTGATAGGATGTGGGTGTCACTTGCTAGGTTAGCATTTATTTCCCATTCCTAACTGCCCTTGAGAAAGTGGTAGTGAGCTGCATTCTTGAACTGCTGGAGTCCCTGAGGTGCAGGTAGACCCAGATTCTTGGTGATATCTTGCTCTTAACAGCAGAACAATAGAAAACCCTCAGTTTCATAGCCAGTCTGCATCGGAGTCAGATATTTGTCTCTTCTGTGTCTGACTGTTATGTTTCCACTCATAGGAAAGAGGGAGACACTTCAATAAAAACAGAAGAACGGTGAACACCGAAGATCCGAAACATAAAACGAAATTGCTGGAGAAACCCAGTAGGTCTGCCAGCTCCTGCGGAGAGAGAAACAGAGTTAACTTTTTCGATTCCTGTGACCCATGAAGAATGGTTGTGAAAAAGGATCACTGGACTGGAATGCTTGCTCTGCTTTCTCTCCTCAGATGCTGCGGAGTTCCTCCAGCACTTTGTTCTGGTGTGAGAAAAAGGGAGATCTGTCTTTGCTCGCCAGCTTCCTGAAGGTTTGAGTGTAACTCCTCTTCTCAGCTCTGTCAAACTATAAATTAAAAATCTAGAAACTATTGCAAGGCAACTTCAAACCATAGGCACTTGGATGTCACCTTTACTAAAAACAAGTGAATGCTGAAGGTGGTGGAAGGGATGCAAATCAATTGGCTGCTTTCTCCTTGATGGTGTGAACCCGATAGGAGTGCTGGCGATGTGGCCATCCAAGCCACATTATTCTTTGTTTTTACTTTAAGGCTCTCATGAGGTCAGGAGTCACGTGACCCTAGCGATTCCCAAACTGCAAGTCAGCAAGCAGGTTATTCTCCTGCACATGCTGTTTGAGAGCACGATCAATGATTCCTCCCATCATGTTGGTGATTGAGTGTACGTAGATAGGGCAGCAATTTTTCACATTGAATTTGTCCTGATTTTGCAGACAACAGATACCCAAGAAATTTCTACAGTGTTGAGTAGATGGCAGTGTTGTAGATGCACCACATCAGCTTGGCTGGGGGAGGAGGTAGGATGATGAGGGGTGGGTGAGGGGAAGGGGTTGGATGATTACATCACCACATATCTTCGGTATTTGTCTGTACATAAAGCATTTGCAGTGTCCGGGTACTCTGGCTGTTTCTTGACATCATGCAGAGTGAATGGAATTGGCTTGAAGACTGATATCAGTGATGCTTGGGACTATCGGAGGAGGCTGAGATGAATCATCTACTCAGTACTTCTGACTGAGGACTGTTGCAAATGTTTCTACCTCACCAATTGTACCGACGTACTGGGCTCTTCCAGCATTGAGAACGAGGACATTTGTGGAGCCATTCCTCCAGTGAATTGTTTAATTGTTCACCAATCGTTCCCATGTGACAGGTTGTACAAGACTGCAGAGCTTAGATCTGGTCCAGTTGTTGTGGAATTGCTTTTTGACATAGTGATTGAGGATATCCTCAATGTGAAGACAAGACTTTGTCTCCACTAAAGATTGTAGTGACCAATTTAACTGATACCATCTGCAACAGATACATTTGTGAGGACATGGTCAAGTAGGTTTTTCCCTCTTGTGGTTCCTTCAACACCTGCTGCAGACCCAGTCTAACAGTTTTTTCCTTTAGGGGTCAGCATGGACAGATTGGACCGAAGAACCCTGCTGTACATCTTTATGACTCAACCAGTTCAGTCACTTCTAAGGCACTCTTGCTGGTGGACACTGAAATCCCCCAACCCAGAGTACATTCTGTGCCCATGCCATCTTCAGTGCTTCCTCCAAGTGTTGTTCAACATGGAGGGGTACTGATTCATGAGCTGAGGGAGGACACACGTGGTAATGAGCAGTAGGTTTCCTTGCCCATGTTTAACCTGATGCCATTAGACTTCATGGCATCTGGAATCAATGTCGAGGACTCCCTTCTGACTTGCATCTTTGTGCCACCTGTGCTGGGTCTGTCCTGCTTTTGGGACAGGACATACCCAGGGATGGTGATGGTGGTGTCTGGGACATTGTCTGTAATGTCTGATTCTGTGAGCATGCCTATATCAGGCTGTTGCTTGACTGGTCTGAGAGACCGCTCTCCCAACCCCCTGCCAGGTGTTACTAAGAAGGATTTTGCAGGGTTGACAAAGCTGTGTTTGCTGCTGTCATTTCTAGTGCCGAGGGGGATGCACAGCAATTCAAATTCATTCCTTTGTTCTCACTTTGTAGTGGTTTCATCCAGCCGGGTAGCATGCTGGGTTGTTTTAAAGAGCAGTTCAGGATCGACCATACTGCTTTGGGGTTTGGTGGCCAGACCACAGAAGGAGAGCAGACTGCCTTTCCCTCAATGACACTGCAACAACCAACATGGTCACCATCAGGCTAGCTCTTAGTTCTAGCTTTTGATTTCAAATTTCTCCAGCTGACTCAATGGGGCATACACCCACATCCCCATAACATTAGCTTAGCACCTGGAATGACCTTTTTTTTTTCTTCCATCATGCCACCTCCAACCATCATGTCAGTCTTCTGAACTGTTCCCTTGGAGGCTCTTTGGTTGTATCAGTAATCTCTCAGACGGCGTGTGTAGAGCAACAACTCAACTTCGACATTTCGGCTTGTTTAGAGAGGTCCAGATATAGAATATCGCATAAACGTCTAACATTTATCCTCCCCCTGAGGAAGCACAAACCAAACATAACCTCAGCTGCTCACTTTATTCAGGAGTCTTGCACATTAGTAGCTCTATAACTGACGACGGTTATTCAGGCCCCTTCAATGTTTATGCACCTAACTTCAGCCTCAAGTTGTGATTGGTAACTAATAAACAAAGTTGGCAGACTTGGATTAGGGTTTTCATTCTCGCGCTGATTGGCACAAGTTGGGAAATTTCCTGGATCACCCTACATCCTGCAGGAAAAAGCGCTCTGGCACTCGGTGGGAGGATAGAGTCTGGTTTCTCTAGCCACGGCTGCAGATCAGAGGTGGCTGGGGATTGCTGATTGCCAAACAGAGCAAGGCTGCCTCACTCTTTCAAGGTCTTCACCACTGTCATCTTCCTTAAATGAGAGGCCCTATGATGTTCCCCCTCATAACCCCATGCCCATACAGGTCAACTCATGCAAAACCACGCCCTCTCAAACCATCCATGTCAATACATGATGCCAACCTGATCAAATTATGATCCTTGCCCCCATGCCAACTCGTCCTTTAACCTCTATGCCAACTCATCCCTATTTGTGACTTCTTAAAAGGTTACCATTTGCCTTCACAACCTTCATGCCCACTTACCCAACAAACATAACAGGCAGACCTCAAGAGGTTAAAATGAGATAAAGTTCTAATTATTGATTATAGGCTCATTATATTAAAAAGCCCCACTGATTAGTGTATATTCCCTCAGCACTTTTTAAAATAAACAGGCTTTTATTCATAACCACAGCTGATAGTATAGTCATACAGCACTGAATCAGACCCTTGGGTTTAACTTGACTGCACTGACCAGACATCCCAATCTGACCTAGTCCCATTTGCCAGCACTTGTCCCACAGCCCTCTGAACCCTTCCTATTCATTCACCCATCCAGATGCCTTTTTAATGCTGTAACTGTACCAGCCTCCACCACTTCCTCTGGCAGCTCACTCCACGCACGCATCACCCTCTGGGTGAAAACGTTGCCCTTAGGTCCCTTTTAAATCTTTTCTCTCACTTTAAATCTAATGTTCTCTAATTTTGGACTCCCCTACACTAGGAAAAAGACCTTGGCTATTCAACCTATCTATGCCCCTAACCATTTTATAAATCTCTGTAAAGGTTACCCCCTCAGCCGCTGAAGCACAAGGAAAAAGGCCCCAGCCAATACAGCCTCTCCCTATAGCTCAAACCTTCCAGTCCCAGCAATACCCTTAATCTTTTCTGCACCCTCTCATGTTTGAAATTATGTTGTTATTGATGGGCAGCCAGATTTATATGCAGTATTCTAAAATTGACCGAACCAATGTCCTGTACAGTGCAACTTGACCTCCCAACGCCCACATTCAATGATCTGACCAATGAAGGCAAGTGTGCCAAACGCCTTCTTCACCACCCTGTCTAACTACGATTCCACATTGTTTAATAACTTCTGAGCTGCCTATCAAATTGATAACTTACAATACACCCACAGTGATAATGATATAGTGTGTAAAGTAACCAAGCATGAATACTGCTAGAATTATAGCACTTCAGATTATGTCAATAGCTAACTGTTCGAACTTTCAGACCAGAATTGTTGAACCAACCGCATACACAAGGCATTTTTTAATAAAATCAATTTTTAAAGAGCTGTCTATTTGAATGAGTGTTATTATATGACACACCTCTGCAGACCTTAGAACATAAAAACATCAGAATCAGAAGAGTAGGCAGTCTGGCCCATTGAGCCTGCTCTGCCAATCAATAAGATCATGGCTGATCGGTTTGCGGACTCAGCTCCATTTGCCCACCCTCTCACCGTAACCCTTAATTCCTTTATTGCTCAAAAAAAATCTATCTTTGCTTTAAAAACATTCAATGGAGAAGTGACAACTACTTCACTGGGCAGGGAATTCCATAGATTCACAACCCTCTGGGTGAAGGCATTCCTTCTCAATTCTGTCCTAAATCTGCTCCCCCTAATCTTGAGGCCATGCCCTCTTGTCCTAGTTTCACCTACCAGTGGAAACATCCTCTCCACTTCTATCTTATCTATTCCCTTCATAATTTTATATGTTTCTATAAGATCCCTCCCCCTTATTCTTCTAAATTCTAATCAATATAATCTCTTCATAAACTAACCCCCTCAACTCCAGAGTCAACCTTGTGCTCTTCAAGAGCATTTACACTTCTGTTAAAGATCTGTGACTCTACTGTTGGATCAAACAGACAAACTGACTCAATAAAGAGTGCTGCTGAGTTCAAGATTCCCACAGATGGGAGTCAGGCCCCATTCCCATCCTCACTGGAAAACTGGCTTCTCAGAAAGGTCGGATGTGCGGCGTCCAGACACATCGTTGCCCATCTCTTTCAAAGATCTCTGGACTCTCTAATGATCCCTCAAACACCGGGCTTCTGGCCTTGGACATGGCTAGGAGACAGTGAATTTATTTACTTTGCGGTTTCAAAAGTTGAACTCCAAATGAAGGGTGTCAACTCTGTCAGCCTGCTGAAACATCAGTCATTACAATGCCTTAATGGAGGGCCAACTCCAAAGGGTTCCTTTCTAATGGAGAAATTAAAAGGACTTAAAATTTTTGGTTAATTGAGCTTTAAGCCTTGCAATGCCAAAACTCCACACCGTCTGATCCGATGAAGTGTCTCCACAGATGCTGCTTGACCCACGGTGGTCTCCGGCAATTTTTATTTTCAGTTCAGATTCCAGCATCTGCTCTGACAGGAAAATATCTTGACTCATGTCCTGTGAAGCAGTTTCTGACTTAAGATGAGACTGACCAGAAGCTGAACAGCAAGAAAGAAGCTCTGAAATTTCAGTTGATCAGTGCGTGAACTAAAACCCAAGCACAGTCGCAATGTAGCATTAATATTACAAAGCTTGGACAGCAGAGAAGCTGAGATCTTTCTCTTTAGAACAAAGGACATAAAGGCAGTGTGAGCAGAGGGGTTCAAAATCAGACAGGAAGTCAGGAGAAACGGTTTTCATACAGTGTTGCGTGATGATTGTTTGGCACATTGCTACAATTTGGGGTGTGCTGCTTGAAAAGCTCATGGAATCATTTTTAATGGTAGTTTTGAGTAGCGATTTGGATGCATGTTGGAAATGGACGAGTGATGGGGAGAAAGCAGATGGTTGGCACTTGTGGAATTATGCTGACAAACTGCTGACACAGACATGAGGCAAAGAGGCTCCCTCAGAGTTATAAATTTCTCCTGCAATACTTTCATGGCCAGCTGTATGGCTATGAACACAAACGGCACTATCTTTTCATCGGTCTCTTGCTTTGTTCCAACCTTCTGATCTAAACTACAGGGGAACAAATCTAATAGAGGATATTTTCAATCCCTCAATCACACCTTGGAGAGCACATTGGAAGAAGAAAAAAAAAAGGTAAAAAAAAAGATTTATATACTTTAATAACTCTTGAAATGATAATAGCCAATGAAACATGTAACTGACCTAGGAGGAAAGACTGGATCGACTGGGCCTGTATCCAATGGAATTTAGAAGAATGAGGGGGGAATCCCGTAGAAACATAAAATCCTGATGGGACTGGACAAGCTGGATGTGAGAAGAATGTTCCCAGTGTTGGGGAAGTCCAAAACAAGGGGTCACAGTCAAATAATAAACAGGTAAGCTGTTCAGGAGTGAGATGAGGAAGAATTTCTTCACTCAGAGTTGTGAACTTGTGGAATTCTCTCCCACAGGAAGCTGTTGGGGCCAGTTCATGAGAGATATTCAAGAGGGAGCTGAACATGGCCCTTGCAGCTAAAACGGATCAAGGGGGATGGGGAAGAGGGCAGGAATGGGATACTGAGATTGCATTATCAGCCATGATTATTTTGAATGGTGGTACAGGTTCAAAAAAAAAAGGGCCAAATGGCCCACCTCTGCCCCTATTTTCTATGTTTCTATGTGGGGTTTTCAGGCATTTGTTTTTTCACATCAGTCTGCCTAATTTTGACAGTCCGGGTCACTATCTATTGGGGCGGTACGGTGGCTCAGTGGTTAGCACTGCTGCCTCACAGCACCAAGGTCCCAGGTTCGATTCCAGCCTTGAGTGACTGTCTATGTGGCGTTTGCACATTCTCCCTGTGTCTGCGTGGGTTTTCTCCGGGTGCTCCGATTTCCTTCCACAGTCCAAAGATGTGTGAGTCAGGTGAATTGGCCATGCTAAATTGCCTGTAATGTTAGGTGCATTAGTTGGAGGGAAATGGGTCTGGGTGGGTTACTCTTCGGAGGGTCGGTGTGGACTAGTTGGGCTGAAGGGCCTGTTTCCACACTGTAGGGAATCTAATCTAATCTCCAGATGTGTGCCCACCCAGCTACAATAAGACAGCGGGTGTCAGCTATGGTCATTGGTAGTACTTCTGCCTTGGAGTTAGAATGTTGCAGGTTCAAGGCCCCACACTGAGTACTGAAGCACAAAACCAAAGGGGAAAAACCAACATCAGCACTGAGGGAGCTGAAAATGTGTTGCTGGAAAAGTGCAGCAGGTCAGGCAGCATCCAAGGAGCAGGAGAATCGACGTTTCGGGCATAAGCCCTTCAGGAATGAGGAAAGTGTGTCCAGCAGGCTAAGATAAAAGGTAGGAAGGAGGGACTTGGGGGAGGGGCGTTGGAAATATGATAGGTGGAGGGAGGTCAAGGTGAGGGTGATAGGCCGGAGTGGGGTGGGGGCGGAGAGGTCAGGAAGAAGATTGCAGGTTAGGAAGGCGGTGCTGAGTTCGAGGGATTTGACTGAGACAAGGTGGGGGGGGAAGAGGGAGGAAAATGAGGAAACTGGAGAAATCTGAGTTCATCCCTTGTGGTTGGAGGGTTCCCAGGCAGGTCAGGCAGCATCCAAGGAACAGCATCATCAGCCCTTCTTCAGGAATGAGGAAAGTGTGTCCAGCCGCAGCAGAGCCCATCAGTACTGAGGGAGCATTACACTCTGACAGAGTGCTGCTGTTTTCAAATTAAACATTAAATCCTTTTTTTTGATAACTCAGGTGAATGTGAAATATTCCATAACATTATTTCGTTAAGAGTAGGAGTTCTCCCTTGACAATCTCCCTCTCAACCAATACTGTTTGAAAAAGACTGACATTGTATATCTGAGGCATCTGTGGGACCTCTGTGCCAAACAGCAGCATGTTTCTTGCCTTGCAACACTGATAAAGCTCAGAAATACCTCATCAGCTACCGAATGTTTCTGGACCTCCTGAACTTGTGAAAGGCACAAGAAGAAATGAAAATAAGTACAGAAAAACAAAATGCAGACTTTAACATAAATATGGCAGTAATAAGTATGTAAGTTAGCTCGCTGAGCTAGGTGGTTGGTTTTCAGACATTTCATCACCACGACTAGGTAACTGGAGACCTCGCTGATGTTACCTAGTCGTGGTGACAAAATATCTGAAAACAAACCTTCCAGCTCAATGAGCTAACTTACATACTTATCATCAACCAGAACTACAAATCTTCTCAGAAACTGATATTGCAGTAATGTTGCATTAACCAGTGGCATTGGCAAGGCATCGGTCCAATAGTCAGAGTTTGTAGCTGGATTCCCTTTGATATCATTCGCTCTGACAAAGGGTCAGCGCTCACTACAGGAAAGGAGAGAGCTTCAGTGATGGAGAAGCAAACATTAACAGATTCCCACCTTCCACAGTACTGGCTCTCACCTGGAAGAGGAAGTTGACATAATCATCCTCGACTTTGAGATTGATCATCTTAAGTAGATTTTTCACTTCCTTGAAGCTGATCTTGTTATCATTGTTTTTGTCAGCCTTTTCCAGATGCTGATGGATCAAGGTTGCTAGAATTAAGGCAATAAACTCAACCAGGGAGAGAGATTCAGGAAACGGATCTGTAATATATACACTTTCAGCACATGCACAGGGCTGCAAGGACTGAAGGAAAGCAATACACTCACAAAACACTGCCTTATTAACTCAGAGAAACTGCAGTCTAAGAGAGCATTTAGCTCATGTTCACTGCTCGATCTCCAGCTGTAGGTCTGTGCACTAATTTACTTCACTGTACTACTTTTATTATTGACATTAAAACAACTTTCCTTTTAAACAAATTAAGGGACACACACACACGCCTTTCATCAGTAAAGTGTGAATTTCAAACCCACTGACTCTGGAAGCAGTTCAGAAGCCAGGAGGGAAGTGACGGAATGAGTGCAGAGACCAACTAGTCAATTCGGCCTTAATCTGTAGGCCATTCCGCCTAGTGTATCTGCCTCACTAACCAATGAGATTAGATCAGCAACAATCATCCTCAACTCCACTTCTGTAACTTGTGCTTCCACACCACCCCCTGCCCCCCACCCCACCCCCACCCACACAAATCCTTTACTCCTGATTTATTAAAAATCAGTCTGTCTCAGCCTTGTATACACTTCATGACCCAGCCTTGATGGCCTTTCAATGGCAAAGAATTCCAGAAATTGGGTTGATTCAGAAGAAATTCCTCACCTGTCCTAACTGGTGACTCTTTATTCTGAGATTATACCCTCTGTTCTCAGACTCTCCCAAAATGGGAAACAACCTCTCTGCACCTATACTGCTGTCGAGCTCTCTAGGAACCTGGTTTTTCAATAACGTTTGATATTTTGTTGTACTAAAAAAGGTTATTAAACCCTCTAACCTTCATTTATTATCAGCCCTCAACCCTATTCAATCACTATGCCACCTTCTTTGCCCACCTCACATCCTCTTTGCCCACTCATCTAGGATGTACCACAGAATCAATTAACCATAAAGTAATTCTGAAGAAAAGTCCCACAAAATGTACTTCAAAAACTAACAGCCACTTCAAAATCTGGAAAAAGACTCTGCTGCTTTTACAATGTTATAAATGCATCAGACAATCAGAAGCCATTACTGGATAAAAACCACTTGATTTCCTAGTGCTTTTAAATTTTGTCCAAATAAACAGGTCAAAGGACATGGTTCAGAGGAACCTAGTTCAACCTCAAGAATATCAAATAAACAAGCAAAGCGAATACTCTACTTCAGTCTTGATAAACAGACTCCCTGCTGCAGTAATGCATTACCAAGCCTTGGAGCTCAGTCAAGCATTAAGACTTCTTCCAGTAAACCATTCAGAGAGGTTCCTGACTCTAGAACAGCAGTCACAACCCCTCTGAACTACATGCCCTCAAGAATGAGATAGGCATAGAATATAAAAAAGTACAGCACAGAACAGGCCCTTCAGCCCACAATGTTATGCCAAGGATTATTCCTAGCCTAAAATAAAATAGCCTAACCTATGCGCACCCCTCAATTCACTGTTGCCCATGTGCATGTCCAGCAGTCACTTAAATGTCCCTAATGACTCTACTTCCATTACCACTGCTGGCAATGCATTCCATGCATTCACAACTCTAAAGAACCTTCCTCTCTATACCTTCCTCCTAACATCTTAAAACTATGACTTCTCGTACCAGTCAATCCTGCTCTGGGGAAGAGAGGAAGATCAGGTCACCTCTCTTCCCCCTTCTCTCCAGAAAGAAAAGTCCGAGCTTAGTCAACCTCTCTTCGTAACAGAAGCCCTCCAGTCCAGGCAGCATCCTGGTAAACCTTCTTTGCACCCTCTCCAAAGCCTCTATCTTTCCTGTAGTAGGGCGACCAGAAGTGGACACAATATTCCAAGTGACGTCTCACCAGGGACTTGTAGAGCTGCAGCAAAACCTCGTGGCTCCTCAACTCCATCCCCCTGTTAATGAAAGCCAAAACACCATACGTTTTCTTAACAACCTTATTACATTCCCAATGGAATTGGTCAAGTTGGAAGGGCAAGGTGCAGGTTTGCTACCCGTCACCCATAATCCCTTGGCAATGCCAGGAATGAGGATGAGTTACCTGCCATTCTTAAAGACAACTGGAGTCTGTCTGACACTGCGAAATTCTGGTCATCTAGTTCTCAGAAGCTTGTTCTTGGCCAGGTTTGCTAAACACGGTTGAAGAAATTTTGGGTTTTTAATGATTGCTGAGCACTATCACCAGCAAGCCAAAACATTTAGACGGGCACCAAGTCTTTGATGGACAAGTGATGCGCTAGCACAGAACTCTATACCTTCCTCAGAAGAAGATCAGAAAAGGATATTGTTCAATTTTCTCTCGCTGGCTCATGGTTTCCACTCGACTGATGAGTTTTTTCAGGCCTTGAACCCATCGCCTTCCTTCTTCCTCCGACTCAGCCACCAGGTCCAGGTTTGTACGGCTGCTGGTGAACATGATGGTGAAGCACCGTTTCTCCGAGAAGCTGCTGCCATGTTTCTTCATCACCTCGGAGCGATGGCCCTCTTGGATGTCCCGGATATCCATCACCGAGACTGAAATAATGGACGAGAGATTAGCACCGGACTGGCCAGGTATTCTGACAGACAGCAATCTCAGGTAAGATTCTGCAGCAGGCAGTCAGCTAGGTCCCTGCTCAGCCAATGTCTACCACCTCTCCATTTTCTTGCTACACCACAAATACACTTCGCCCTATCCTAACCACTTCCCCTCTTCAGTTTAGATATTTTCTAATCAGCTTTTTCAGAGATCTTGTTACATGTCTTCGGAGCAGATGGGTCTGAATCTGGGACCTCCCTCTCTATTCTGAGTAACCTGCCATCAAATTACCCCATTAACCCATCTCATGGGTTCCTTCCCATCGTCCATGGATGTACAGGTTAGGTGGATTGGCCATGCTCATTTGTCCATAGTGTCCAGTGATGTGCAGGCTAGGTGGATTAGTCACAGGAAATATAGGATTGCAGGGATAGGGTAGGGGTCTGGGTCTGGGTGGGATGCTCTTCAGAGGGTCGGTGTGGATTCGATGGGCTGAATGGCCCGTTTCCATACTGCAGGGATTCTATGAAGAAGAGGTAACAATTAACACATTGCCCACCACGGGCACCACTTCCCCTCTTGGTTGTATCAATATTAGATATTAAATTATATTTAATTGGTTGCTTGATATTCTCAGCTGCATTCTAATAGAAGGGCAGAGAATTGGGAGAACCAGAGAACATCCTGAAGAGTCTGATCAGGATGGACATTAAAAAAAGGTCCAGGCAGCAACCATGGAGAGGGTTGTTATAACTGAGGATCTCCCCCCTTTGTGGCTATGCCCATGTCTGGGTGTCCTTTGAGAGGGAGCATGCATTGCTCACTGCTATACCACAGGCCCTCTGTTACCAATGGGCACAATTTCACCTCACACCCCCAACGCCAAATTTAAATTACTTACAACATTAGATTATTGTTATAGTGCCATCTTTTCATAGTACCTAAATGTTCTTGGTTCTTTAAAACAAAAAAGGAGCAGACTGAGAGAAGGTTTGTTTGCCAGTAGCTTTCTCTAACTAAGATGCATAGGAGGCTTAGAACATAGAGCAATACATCACAGTATAGGCCCTTTGGCTCACAATTGTAATCAAAGATCAACATAACCTAGACACCCTTCAATTCACTGCCATTCATACACTAGTCCAGCGGTTGCTTAAATGTCCCTAATGCCTGACTCTAGTACCACTGCTGGCAGTGCACTCTACACAGCCACCACTCTCTGTGTAAAGAACCGACCTCTGACATCTCCCCTAAACCTTCCTCCAATCGCCTTAAAGTTATGCCCCCTCATGATAGCCATTTCCATCCTAGGGAAAGTCTCTCGCTATGTACTCTATGCCTCTCGTTACCTTGTACACCTCTATCAAGCTTCATTCCTGCGTCCTATCCCACACTGACCCAGATTTGATCTGGTAACAGCTGATACTCATCTAAAAAAATGGAAGTTGCAAACTAAAATATCCATTTTGGATGTAGAGTTAAAGTCCTGGTGGCCATTATTTAAAATGACAGAAAGCACCATTAAATTCTCCAATGTTCTCGGCATCTAAGCCAATCGCACTGCAGGAGCTATAACTTGTTGTTGTGTGGGGACCTGGAATGCTACCTTCCCAAAGGGTAGGTGTGATGATACTCCTCCTTTGACAAGCTTATGTTGTCCTTGAGATTTTCTTCAGAGGAGTCGTAAAGGCAGATGTTCCGAAATGACTGGAAATATCTACTTGAAGAAACTTTTAAGTGTTTTTTTTTTAAAAAACACTAGCACAATGAAAGGAGCGTGGTCAGTTCTCCCAGTTCAGGGTTTGGTTTGGTTTGAGCAAGTGGTTTATTTTGCAGCTGCTGGTCAAGTCTGAGAAACAGCTTTGTGCTGATCGCCTCTCTCTGACATCTCTCCAGGAAGAACCTAGGTTTGATTTCACCTTTTTTTCGCTTTACCTTTTTTTGAAAAGGGGATGTTTATAAGGATGTTGTAAGTATTTGGAACAGCATCATTAGGTTGTGATAGAGTTGACTGGGTTTTCATACTGGTTATTTTAAATTCAGTTCTCTTTTATTCATGTTTCATTCAGTAATGGGTAAATAAATTCTATTTTGTTTAAAACTATGGTTGGGCCAGCTGCATTCCTCCTGGAATATCCACTTTACACCTGCTTAAAACAACGAGAAATGTTAGGGTCTGGGCTACCTTCTTGAAATGGCCTGATCCATAACAAAGGCTAGGTCCAGTTCTGGCATCGTCACTTCCTGTATGATGTCAAGTCAGATGTAAATGAGATGAACAACAGTCAGTTGAATTGCAAAAAAAAGGTTTGGAATTTCTCATGGATTTTCTGGATAGACAACCACAAAGGAAACTGACATGTGAAAGGCCCATGATACATGGTCAGAATGTATCATCTTCCAAAAAACAAAAGTGTACAACCATTGCACAAGATGGACAATAACAAAAAAAAAGTTGAAAAATTCCAAATTGGGTATTCCTGAGTCAGTCCCATCATTTAAGTTACTCGTTGTGTTAACATGTCCCAGATAAACTCATGGGCAAACAGCTCATATGTACTGGCGGTGTGCTGCTCTTGGAAAGGGAGACTGTTCTATCAGAAAACAGCTCCTTCAGAATCTGGGGAACTCTAATTTCCTACAGTTTTGATGGAACAAATGAAATATTCCTCACATGGCACTGGGAACAGAGGGCCTGATGGTGACCAGGTCTCTTACTAATCAGTTACTGGACAGAACAAAGACTTAAAAGGAAGAATAGTGGTGAAAGCAAGGAGGGCAAATCCAGTAGTGATCCTCAGAAGAGGAAACTGGAGCTGCATTAATGGGTGAATGAACTCCAAAAATGCCAGAAAACCATTATTGTCAATAAGCTGGTGCTAGCTCCAGGAATTCGGAAACAGTCTTGATCTGCTAGTCCTGGATAACTCTCAGCTGCTCAGTGATCCACCATCACTGTGGCTGCATAGGGATACTCACAGGTGGGTGCTTTATTCCTGGACTCACACCAAATGGACAGGCCATCCTCCTGCAGTTTCAATTGTCGATTCTTCTTCCACGTACCGGACTTGACTTTTTTTAACTTGCTGCCTTTTAACATGAATTTCACGTCTTCGTCATCCTGCAACCCTGAAAGAGACCAGAGGTCAAAGGTCAAGATCTCTATAATAATAAAAAAAGACAGTGACCACGAATAATAAACAACTGAACCTGGAAGAGTTATGGACAATTTAACTTTTGATTCCAAAATATGTTTTTCTTTCTTAAAAGAGGTCTACCAAAGACAAAAAGAAATACCATGGATGTAAATTTAGAGGCTGGAAAAGTCTGCGGTGGGACCATTGGAATATTGTACCTGGAGTGTGAGGGGAACTTTAAACAGAGAGAGGAGTAGCAGAAAGAAATAACAAGGGCTGACTATTACCAGCTGTAAGTGTACAGCTACACCCTGCAGATAGTGTGTGTGTTTTAGGAACATACCAAACCTAATGACAACTCTGATCTGGGTGTGCTAGTCAGGCAAGAGGTGTTCATGAATTCAGATATTTACCTGGGTTTGAACACTAGTGTGTTCTGATAGTCAAAGCTAAAGAAGGAAGCCCAGCGTTGAAGTCAGCCCTGTGTCGCAGGGAGAAGGACTCTTGCTCTGAGTTTTAAAAGCTGATTAGCCAGCAAGCCATGGAGCGATAAAGGATACAGATAAAGAATGACACTGCCAGGTAGCCATCACCAGAACAGATTGAAGGATTTCAATTTGCAAAAGCCAGGAATCCTGAAATCGATTGTTTCATGATCAATCATAATAACTTGGGAAGCCTCACCTGGGATCGGGTCAGAACATGGACAGGGTGATCATTACAGACACTGATAAGCAGATGAGTGAACAAGGAGACAGTTAACTTCACCATGCAAATAACTCCGTCCATTACCTAACTCAGTGACAGGGTAAACATACCGAGGGTCTTCTCGGAGTCTGTGCTCCTTAAGACTGCTCTGGTGGTACAGTGGGCAGCATGGAACGTTGTAAACACATGCCATGCCATTTTCTGACAACACTTAGAAATTACATGAAATACTCAAATGCTAAAGCACCTGAGAGAATGATGCCTACATGTTACCATGACAAACCATATATTCATACGGTTTCCTCAGAATGCCTAGACACCCCCAAGACTCCAAAACTACATCTGCATTCAGAATGTAAAATCTGTCTGTGCGATTTGATCAAATGAACATTTAGCATTACAAGTAATTGCAGCCAGCTCCTGAGCCTGGAATATGGACACAATGGCCCATTGATCAAACAGTGCAAGTATGGAGACAGGGACAATGTTTTCTTTGTGCCTGCAGCCAATGTCGTGAGGAATTGGCACATCATTAGCATCGTTGGGAAGCAGCATGTTATGAAAGACAATATTTGTTTTTGATCTTATCGGGGCACTTGTTCATTCCGTCTGACCCCAGTCAGGAGGGGGCTGGAGTGGAGCTTACAGGAAAAGAGGCAACTTGAGGATTAGGGGGATAGGGTGGAACATGAGAGGGTTTAATCAAAGTTACAACAGTACAGAGTTCAATGAATTAAACGTCAATCCAGAAACCTTCCCAAAGGCTCCCAAAACAGACTACAGACGGTGGAAGACCTGGAAAAGTGGTGCACTGAGAACAACCTAGCTCTCAATACCAGCAAACTAAGCAACTCATTATTGACTTTCGGCAGGATGTTCCTCATGCCCCCCTACACATTAACAGCACGGAGGTGGAACAAATGGAGTGTCTCAAGCTCCTGGGAGTGGTCATCCACAACAAGCTTTCTTGGACTCTTCATGTGGACAAACTGGTTACAAAGGCCCAACAACATCGACTCTTCCTCAGGCAGCTGAGGAAGTTTGGCATGACTGAATAGCCTTTTATAGGTGCACCATTGAGAGCATTCTGTCTGGATGTATCACGACCTGGAATGGCAATTGTACCATTCAAGATCGGAGACGGTTACAGAGAGTGGTGAACTCGGCCTGGACAAATCACAAAGGCCAACCTCCCATCTATAGAATCCATCTACCAGGCCCGCTGTCAAGGAAAGACCACTAATCATTCTTAAAAGATCCATCCCACCCTGGTAATGTTTTTCTACAACCTCTACATCAGGGAGAAGGCACAGAATCCTGAACGCATGCACCAGTTGGGTTTTGAAAGTTTCTACACTACTGTTGTTCGGATACTGAATGGACTCAAACGCTTAGCATTTGCATGCACCGGTGTTTCTGTTTTTGCCGCTGTTTACCTATTATTTACTTATCGATGTTATTTAACTCTGATCTGCCTGTGTTGCTCACAAGACAAAGCTTTTCACTGTGCCCCAGTACACGTGACACTAAAAGCAATTCAATTCACTGGGGGAAGGGACTAAAGCTGGGCAGAGTATAGTACTCAAACACTTCAAGGCTTTGTGTTAAGTTAGGAAAACAAATGTTAGATTGAATATTGCACATCCCAACACTCTGACTCTGTTCACATGAACCGTAATCCCTCCAGTTCATCAGCCTTCAGTTCACATCCTACAGAGACCAGAGTCTGTCCTGTCTTTTTTCAAAATTCTCTCTCCATTGCTGCATTTTGTTTCCTCTCAGTCTGTCTGCTTTCTCACTCCATTTCTCCCCTTTGTCCCTCAACGACCTTGGTTATCTGTTTCTGTCCTTGTCTGTTCCCCCCACCTTTCATGCTCTGTCTTCCTTCATAACCTAAGGTTTAAGGTGGGGGGGGGCAGATGTTAAAGGACCCAGAGGGGCAATTGTTTCACCCACAGAAGGTGGTGAGTGTCTGGAGCAGGCTCTCAGAGGTCAAAGTGGATGGGAGTACAATTTTGTCACTTGAGAAACATTTAGACAGGTACATGGATGGGATAGGTATGGAGGGATAGAGACCAAATGCAGATAAATGGGACTAGTTTAATTGTAGAAGCTGGGTGGCATGGTCAAGTTGGGTTGAATGGCCTGTTTCCATGCTGTAAATCTCTGACTTTAATCATTGCCCCATCCACCCACCTTTTTTCTCAGAAGCTTGGAATTCGATCCTTATAGCCTGTGACTGTGAGTTGGGGTTTGGGAGACATAGTGAAAATTGCATTGAGATGGCGTCACTGGATCCTCACAGCTCTGGGAAGTGGCCAAAGGGAAGGAGAGTAGGGAGGCAGGGGTACTGCTGGCATTCTATCAATCTCTGGTGAACAGATTTAATGAACTCTACAAGATAATCATAACTACCACTTCAACAGCTGGTGTGTGGGGTGTGGGGGATACGGTTCTCAGGAACGACAGGTGCTGATGGACATATTCCTCAGGTTTTGAGAAACAGAAAAGACTTGAAGTCACTGCTCAACCAGTGACGCAGAGCCTCCATCACTGGTCCTGGCATGTTGGAATTTCTCAGCACTACAAGGTGGGGGGTTCTCAAAAGGAGCATCACTTCCTGGTCAGGAAAAGGGCAGAGAAAAAAGGGGCAGGGATTCAAGGGGAAGAAGGAAGACACTCGCCAACGAACAGGGTGACCCCTCACCCCTTGCAGGGTCAGCCACCTGCACATGACAGAGTGCCAATGTCAGAGGAGATGGTCTCTAGTGGGAAGGTGGTCTTGGAGATCTCTGCTGCAGTCCAAAATGTGATGTCTCTCAGCCCCCAGGGCAGTACCCTAACTGCAGTCATCACTCTCACTGTTACCTAGAACCTATACATATTCGGGTTAGCCCAGGATCTGCCAATGAATCAGCTATGGGGCTGAATCTCAGTGCCCTATTCCACTGGGACAAAGGATCCAATCATTCTGGTTCAGTGATCCTGTGCAGGCACAGAGGGCATTAGCATTGGACACCACTGATGGAGTCCTTCAAGTCCAAGGAGTCTATGACTTTTGGCACAGAGACCAGGGTGGGAAGATTCCTGAAAGAGAAGACCTCCGCTCAAACAAAAACAGAAAATGTCTGGGAAACTCAGCAGGTCTGGCAGCAAAGAAGGCAGAGTTAACACTTCAGATCAAGTAACCCTTCCTCAGGAAGGAACAATGATCGCAGGACACACTGTTTGCCATTCTGCCTTTGGCTCTGAGGCAACTGTTATGATGATTCCTTTATCCTGGAGACTTCCAGGACAACGCCAGTCATAACCATGGGTCAGAACTCTGAAATACTGTGGTCATTTTTAACTTTTCCCTCCAGAAAAGAAAAAAAAAGTGTTTCGCTTAAAAAAAAAGAACTAGCTTTGGCTATATCAGCCATGGATGTAAACTATGTGGTTGTCTGAAGACGAAGATTCACAGAACGCCAAACCTAGAAGATGCAAGGGCAACATCATACACCTCCCTGCAAAAAGGGTAAGAGGCAAGTCCATACAGACGGAGTTGTGATCCCCTCACTCAAGATAATGAGTGGCCGGTACCCTCTGCTTAACAGCACACCGTCCTGCTGTGGATTGACCCAAAAAGTTATGTACTCTACAAAGTATCGACCAGACCACCTCTCCTCTCCACCAAACTATTGGAAAGAGTAAGCCTAGCCCTTTACTTTTATATTTATTTTAAGGCAAGTGTAAGGCACTGTTTCCCAGAATGATTCAACTGGTCCACTACTAGGCTGGAAATAAAACACACTTGATTTCTACTACACAGGTAAAAAGCAGCATAAAACTTTATTGGAATATCTAACAAGGTAATCATCAACTGTTCCAATGTAAGCAGCATCCCATAAACACAACCATTGGCAAAAATGCAACTCAACAAAGCAGTCATAATCACCATAGAATTCCTGCACTGTGGAAGCAGGCCATTCCACCCATCCAGTCCATGTCGACCTTCTGAAGAGCATCCCACCCAGATCGACTGCATTCCTATAACCCCACATTTCCCATGGCTAATCCACCTGGTCTGCACATCATTGGACACTACGGACAATTTAGCATGGCCAATCCACCTGGCCTGCACACCTTCGGACTGTGGGAGAAAACCAGAGCACCCGGAGGAAACCCACACAGACATGGGGAAGAATTTCTGTGTGGGGTTTGTACAGTCACCCAAGGCTGGAATTGAACCCAGGTCCCTGGCGCCAGGAGCCACCTTGCCGCCTCATATGCTGTCTCTTTCCAGTCTGGAAGAAAGAAACAATCTGCCCCTTTTGATTATGAAGAGGGAGCCTCACTGTCTAAGATGTTAAAAATGTTCAGAAAAGATTTACAAAGGATTTGTCAGGGTTAGAGGATTTGAGCCATTGGGAGAAGCTGAATAGGCTAGGGCTATTTTCCCTGGAGTGTCAGGAGCTGAGAGGTGGCCTTATAGAGGTTTATAACATCATGTGGGACATGGATAAGATAAATAGACAAGGTCTTTTCCCTGGGGCGGGGGAGTCCATATCTAGAGGACATAGGTTTAGGGTGAGGGGGAAAAGATATAAAAGGGTGGTGAGTGTATGGAATGAGCTGCCAAAGGAAGTGGTGGAGGCTGGTACAAATACAACCTTTAACAAGCATCTGGATGGGTATATAAATAGGAACGGTTTAAAAGGATATGGGCAAAATACTGGCAAGTGGTACTAGATTAGGTTGGGATATCTGGTCGGCATGGATGAGTCGAACTGAAGGGTCTGTTTCCATGCTGTACATCTCTATGACTCTGACTAGATGGCTTCATGTTAGCAGAACTCAAGCATTTAGTCCAGCAGCCAGCCAGCAGAAATCTTCTCAATGAAATGAAAGCAAAACGAGAAACCTTCCTAACTCTGAGCCCTGACCCCACCCTCATGACTTTTCATTTTTTAAAAATCATCCGGTGAGATTTGAAAAGTTGCTTACCAACAGCCGGTCTAAAAGAGACATTTCAGCATCACTGAGTACACCTGTCACCACAGAGAAACAGCACAGAACACCTCTCAAAAGGCACAGTCCTGTCACTAAACAGACAAAACATAAAAGGACAACAGCTAATAGCCAATATCAACTCTACTGGAATATGCTAGTGGGACGGAGTGGGTTAAGGCACCCCAGCTGGGATTCATGCATTCACATTCTGTGAAGGTAAGTGTTAGAGAATTATCTCTTCGTGACCACTGCAGTGCAGGTCCAAACGTTTCTCTCACTCAGTGCTTGAAGCTAACAAGCCTGACCAAGAAATAAAGGAAACACCAAAACAACTGACTGTCACCCAGAATGTTGAGATTCATTGCCGAAAGGAATCAGAACAACAGAACCTCAACCAAACTGCAAACTTGCTACTTGTAACCTCTACTAAAATGGTTGCAACATTCAACTATCCACTCGTCATACATTTAGCCCTATATCTGGTTTTAATAAATCTTTAAAAATTTTAATATTAAACTTTTTATTCTTTTCGACTCTCCTTGTGTTGAGTACTAATCCTTGGTGTTTAGTAATTCATTAACTCACTTTTGTTAACTCAAGAAGCCTAAAGCTGGGTCTGGGTGAAAAGGAAAGCAATTAGTTTTCAAATTAACTTTGTTGTGACCACCTGAGGGGCGGGGTAAAGAAACAAGAGGCACCACTTCATCCCTATTCACTTCAGATTTCGGGACACTATCCAGAAATATAATAAAGTGGGGAATCTCCCCCAGGGCCTGAGCAAAGCACATCCATAACTCCATGGGTGATTCCTGGGGATAAGGGTCATCTCCCAAAGGATTGGCTCCTGACTCCTGCCCAGTACCTAGAAAGGCACTAAAACCAGACTAATTTCCTGACATGAATCCTCACTGTACAGGACACTGAATATGTGCTTCCAGGGATAGAGAGGGTTAGGAAGAGGACTGCTGAGCTTGAAGCCCAGGTAACTGGGGGCATCACCACCAATGGAGGAGTGATTAAATCAGGGAGGTTCAAGAGTCTAGCATTAGAGGCCTTGCAGGGTTGTCGAGCTGGTGGAGATCACAGAGGTGAGGAGGGTGAGGGATTTGAAAACAAAGTGCAGAACAACTTCCTGAGGAAGTGGTGCGGGTACAGTTACAATGTTTAAAAGACATTTGGATCGGTGCATGAACAGGAAAGGTTTGGAGGAACATGAGCCAGCCCAAGTAAGTGGGACTAGTTTATTTTGGAATGGTGGTTGGCATGGACTGGTTGGACTGAAGGGTCTGTTTCTGTGCTGTCTGGCTCTATTGCTAGACCAGAAATCAATGTAGGATAGCAAGCACGAGGGTAATAGTGAAAGAAGACTTGGTGCAGGGTAAGACACAGAGCAGAAGTTTGGATGATCTCAAAGGTGACCAAGAATTGATTGTGGGGCACCAGCCAGGAATTTGTTGGGTAGTTAAACTTAGACATAAGGTATGAATGAGGGTTTCAGATAGGCTGAGACAAGGGCAGGTTTGGGTAATGTTATGAAGGTGAAAATAGGCACCCTTAGCATGAACATACATACAGAAGTCCACCTCAGGATTTAGATTAGATTACTTACAGTGTGGAAACAGGCCCTTCGGCCCAACAAGTCCACACCGACCCGCCGAAGCGTATACCACCGAGACCCATACTCCTACATTTACCCCTTCACTTAACACTATGGACAATTTAGCATGGTCAATTCACCTAACCTGCACATTTTTGGATTGTGGGAGGAAACCGGATTAATTCTGATGCCAAGACCATGAACAGTCTGGTTTAATCTCAGTGTTGTTGGGAAAAGGGATAGTTAGAGTGTGGAGTTTTGAGTGGGGACTGTAAACAGTCACTTCAATCTTCCAGAGACTTCATTAAAGGAAATATTGGCTCATCCAGTACTGGGTGTTGAATAAGCAGCCTCAGAACTGAGCAACAGTGGAGATGTTGAGAGAGAGTGGGGGTGAGGTGGAGCTGGCATTGCTGATGCTCTCGTAAAAATAACCCTGCCTTCAGCTGGGGGGGGCGGGGGGTGGCATTCAGCATATAGATGGGAATCAGAATGAGGGCAAGGAGTGCTCCTCGGGAGACCCTAGTGGTATCAGCGGGAGAGCAGGAAGACAAGCTATTGCAAAGGAGTCTCTGATTCAGAGTTGTCAGACAAGAATGGAACCATGAGAGCGCAACCCCTTCCCTCCCCCATTAAAGTCCCTTAAAGCAGACAGGGATTGGCATAAGGTGGTTGTAATCAACTATCTCAAAGAATAATCAAGAGAGTGAAAGCCTACCTCTGTCACAGTGACTTTGACAAGAGCTGTTTCAATAGTATGAGAGGGGACAATACCCAATTGGATGGATTCAAACAGAGTTCCAGGAGAAATGAACATAGGTGGTGGACCTTGAAAAAGAGCAAAGTGTTGATTGGAGATGGACTGCAGTTTTAAAGGATGGGAGGGTCAAGGATTATTCTTTAAACTTGAAGAAGAGCACAGCACAGCATATTTAAAAGGACAGAGAATAATAATATCTGAAGGATTGCCTCATTGAATGAGGGAACAGATGATGGATATATTAGTTCAAGGTAACTTTGCATATAAAAATGAGGAGCTAACAATCAATGGAGTGAGTGTGTTATGGAGTGCAGCTAACAGAAATAAAGCCCTCCTATAAGGAGTATGAACTTTGCTCACATATAGTTATGACTTGCAGCATAACATTGGTCACAGAAGACAGTCAAATCAAATCAAAATTCTGGGTTACAATTACCCACCCACTTTGTGAAAGGGAACCTCATGATCAGTGGAAGTTACCACGTGGGCCTGGGATGAACAGACAAGTGTGATTAACAGAATAGTTACTGACAATTTTTGAGAAGGAAGAGAATTTAGGATTTGTCATAAGCAAATAAACCCCAGAAATGCTCAAAGTACAGTGTACTGATGTTTCAGATATTATTCAAAGTAACACTACTGAAGTAACTCCACAGAGGCCAGTACCCAATCACCAAGTGACCCACGTTGAGAGTCCTTGACACTGATGCAGCTCCCTCAGAGCCAGCTCTCCGTGTCAGGATGGCTGACACTCCTGTTCTTTTTTTTTTTCCTTTTTTTCCACTACCAGGAAGATATAAAAAACACCCGAGTGGCCAGTGACAAGCACTGCCCTTCACATCAAAGGGCAATGCTGTATGATCAAAACCATGTATATTTATTTTTTTTTATTCTCCTTTCTTTTTTTTTCCCCAGCACCCATGGTGTGTGTGTGCTGGTGTGAGACACAGTGAAAGACACAAAGTGCACGAATCTTTATTCAATTGCCACTACCAGGAAGATATGAAAAACACCCGAGTGGCCAGTGACAAGCACTGCCCTTCTCAAAGGGCAATGCTGTGTGATCAAAACAGTGATGGGGAGGGTAGGGACTAAATCAAAATAGAGTTGGAGGACACTCCTGTTCTTTTTTTTTTTTTTTATTTTTTTTTTTTCTTTTTTTTTTATTTTTTTTTTCCCTTTTACACCCCTGTTTTATTTTCTTTTTTAACACTTCTGTTTATTTTCTTTTTTTTTCTGCTTATTTTTTTTCCCCAGCACCCATGGTGTGTGCGTGTAGATGTGAGACACAGTGAAAGACACAAAGTGCACAGATCTTTATTCAATTGCCACTACCAGGAAGATATGAAAAACACCCGAGTGGCCAGTGACAAGCACTGCCCTTCTCAAAGGGCAATGCTGTGTGATCAAAACAGTGATGGGGAGGGTAGGGACTAAATCAAAATAGAGTTGGAGGACACTCCTGTTCTTATCTGTTAGCCAGGGCTCCTTCATTGGTCCAAATAACAGCCCCAATCAGGGAACTCTAATTCTCAGAGGAGACCCCTGTGGCTGACCTCGTTACAATCACTACATCCCTTCCCCTCGGATGAATGCTGGCTGTATTTATTTGTAGCTCTTCCTGGAGGTGTTTTAGCACCAGGTCAGGTTCCTCAGACACGGGAGGCGTATAACACACAGTAACTTCCTTCTTGCGCCCGGAGGGTCTCAGAAGAAATTCATTCTCTTGATCAGGCAGCAAGGACATCAAGGCAGCAACATCCACTCCATCCATTTCAGATTCCAAGATCTCTCCAACACTTTATAGAGAGGGAGAACCCATGGGTTCTGGAACAGTGGGAGAGGCTGGTCAAGAAGCATGGTACGTTTTGCTCCTGTCCCGTTTGAGAGGTTGCAGTTTTCATTTGGTCCACGAGCTTGTTCAGGACCATCGCACCCAGCCGAACTTTATACATCACTAGACCTGACCTCACATTGATTAGATTAGATTACATTACAGTGTGGAAACAGGCCCTTCAGCCCAACAAGTCCACACCGCCCCGCCGAAGTGCAACCCACCCATACCCCTACATTGACCCCTTACCTAACACTACGGGCAATTTAGCATGGCCAATTCACCTGACCTGTACATCTTTGGACTGTGGGAGGAAACCGGAGCACCTGGAGGAAACCCACGCAGACATGGGGAGAACGTGCAAACTCCACACAGTCAGTTGCCTGAGGCAGGAACTGAACCAGGGTCTCTGGCACTGGGAGGCAGCAGTGCTAACCACTGTGCCAGCGTGCCACCCAGCAGCTCTTACCCACACAGGGCCATTGCCGTAGTTCCCACACCCAACTTCATCCCTGAAGTAACCGGTCTCTCTCAATTAGCAGAGTCTTGCGACTGGCAATGCCATTCCTGATGCCGTTTCACCCATTTCCCTCCCCCCCCCCCACCCCACCTCCCCCAGGTCTGGAAAATCAGATTTAACTGGCTGCAGAATCTTCCACCCTATTATAACTCTGCTGCAACTATCCCTGTAGGTGCACGAGGGGGTGGTCCGATAATCAAATCGGAACCAGCACAGTTTGATATCAAGTGAAGCTCTCCAGGTCCAAAAAGGTCACTGTCCTGGTTTCCCCATCACCACCAGCTGTTTCAGTTTTATCAGACTGACTCTTTCTGCGTCCAAGGTCTGATACTGTCAGCTCTGACTGGAAATGTGTCCAGAAGTTTAAAGCCATAACAAACTCTTCCAGTTGTGGTACCACCAGTGGTGTAACTGCCAGAGGGAGGCAGCTCAATGAATTGTTGCTTGCTACTTGACAATGTTCCAACTTGTAATTACATGCACTTCTATTAGAGCCCACTGCTGAATTCGGCCTGAAGCTATGGGCGGCACTGCCTTGTCCTCTTGAAGTAGACCTAGCGGGGTTTGTGGTTCGTTATTATTACACATTTACATCCACAAAAGTATTTGTAGAACTTCCTGTCTCCAAATATGACCGCCAAATCTTCCTTCTCTGTCTGGGTGCATTTATGCTCTGCATTAGCTAAAGTCCTGGATGCATACACTATTGGGTGTTCCTCTCCATTGAGCCATCTAATGCTACCCCAGTGTCGCACGGGGAGGCATCGCAACATTAACATCAGATCTCGCTAGGGATCAGCATGCTGACATCTTAGAGGATGACAGCGGTTTCTTCACTTCCCTGAAAGTTTGGTTCTGCAACCATTTCCAAGGCTGACCATTTTTTAAGAGTTGATGCAAAGGTGCCAGGATGAAAGCCAGGTCACGTGTGAACTTTCCACAATAATTCACCAGCCCAAGCAAGGACTCAAACTTCAGTACTGATGTGGGAGCTGGGACACCTTTGATTGCCCTCACTTTATCTTCCAATGGGTGTAGCCTGATCTTATTGACTGGTCTCTTATGAGAAGCAGCTGGTTCAGTTCCCACTGATTGTAATAAGAGGTTCAGGTCCAAGGTTGATGGGGTGACATTGGTTGAGAAAGATTCACCTTGATTGGCTCAACATTTTTGATTAGAAAATGGCTGGCTGTCCAATTGAAGTCCTTATAGGTCATTTGGGGACTTCAAATCGATCATTTGGGGTGTCCCGAACACACATTTTTCCCTTCCAACACAAATGCCCACCTTGGAAAAATGGCTAAGGTCACATTGTCTATTGGTCTTCCCGGTTATTGGCATGTCATCTAGATAAATAGCAAACTGGGCTAGGTCTTGTAAAATATTCTCCACAGTCCACTGAAAGGTTGTACAAGCTGATAATACCCCAAATGGCAGTCTCATGCATTGGTACAAATTCCTTGGGGGTATTAACTGTAGCATATTCCTAGGAATCCTCATGTAACCACAATCGCAAATACACATGGCTCATGTCCAACCTAATGAAGGACAGCCCCTCTGCTAGCTTTACATATAACTCCCCAATGCATGGAACTGATAACTGCCCAACTACGAGAAGCAGTTTACCCATTTGTTTAAAATCCCCGCAAAGGTGAACCAACTAATCAGCTTCACAATTGGTGCTGCCCATTCCACAAACTGCTCTAATTTGACTATTCCTTCACTTACCAACTTCCTGATTTCTGCATCTACTTTTGCCAACACCACAAATGGCAGTGGGCGGGCTTGCAGACTCAGGGAATTGCTTCCTGGTAAACATGCAAAATGGCCTTGGCTCCTCCTTTGATAATCCCTAGACATTCAGGGACTTCTGGGTATTTAATGAGGACTTCAATTGGACAGCCAGCCATTTTCTAATCGAAAATGTTGAGCCAATCAAGGCGAATCTTTCTCAACCAATGTCAACCCATCAACCTTGGGCCTGAGCCTCTTATCAGTGGGAACTGAACCAGCTGTTTCTCATACAACTGAAGTTGTAACCTTAATCTGTAAAGGTTCCCAGTTTAGGTTATAGGTATAGGTCAGAGATGTACAGCATGGAAACAGACTTCGATCCAACCCATCCATACGGACCAGATATCCCAACCCAATCTAGTCGCACTTGCCAGCACCAGGCCCATATCCCTCCAAACCCTTCCTATTCATATATCCATCCAACTTCCTTTTAAATGTTACAATTGTACCAGCCTCCACCACACCCGCTGGCAGCTCATTCCATACACGTACCACCCTCTGTGTGAAAAAGTTGCCCCTTAGGTCTCTTTTATATCTTTTCCCCTCTCACCCTAAACTTATGCCCTCTAGTTCTGAACTCCCCGACCCCAGGGAAAAGACTTTGTCTATTTATCCTATCCATGCCTCTCAATTGTGTAAACCTCTATAAAGGTCTCCCCTCAGCCTCCGAAGCTCCAGGGAAAACAGCCCCAGTCTGTTCAGCCTCTCCCTGTAGCTCAAACCCTCCAACCCTGGCAACATCCTTGTAAATCTTTTCTGAACCCTTTCAAGTTTCACACCATCTTTCCGATAGGAAGGAAACCAGAACTGCATGCAATATTCCAACAATGGCCTAACCAATGTCTGTATAGCCCAGATACCAGCTTATGAGTGCTCTTACTCAGTTTAGGTCTATTAGGACTTTGTTGTCCTGAGTCTACATACCAGCAGCAACTACAATGGTCTGCTGGCCCACATCCTGAAGAAAATGTTAACTGTTTGGCAGAGGCTTGGCTTTGAGCTTTAGGCGATTATACATAATTTTTTTTAAATAACTGGTTATTTCTTTTAAAGTCGCCAGAATCAATAACTTCATTAGCACAAATGTAGTGTCCAATGAAATATCCTCATTAATAATTAAGCGGTCAACATAGATGAAACTGAATCTGGAATATCTGTGAATTTGCAGTTCACATGAGCCGGACATTATTGTGTTCCTTTAAACAGAACAAAGTTTCTCCACTAAAGAAATCCAAGAAGTGCTATTGATGACAGAGGACGGAAATGTAGATGACAGTCAATTATGTTACAATTACATTAGCAACTTGTCCATCTGTCTGCAATAGAATAAACGTTTTGTAAAGGATGCAGGAATAAGGGTTGGGGAATATGTAATCTCGCTGACGAGGTAGATGAGAGGTGGGAGATCTGGAGAGATATTAAAGAAAACTGTCATGGCCTATAGGAAGTCTGCCCTTAGTGAGAGGTTTCAATGAAGCGGTGGCTCTGGATTTAAAGGTATGTACAATATCTTTGTCGTCTATTCATAGCAATGTCCATTAACAAATAAAGAAAAATCTTAGTAACAAAGCAGTTGATGAGTTTATTGTCAGAGGTGAGCAAGGTTTAAAAATGATTTGGAGTACAGGAAAGAAGCAGAGCTTCCTTCAAATTCCAGGATGATCTGGGAATGAAGTCTTGAGCAGGCCCCAATGCTGTTGTTATGTGTTCTAGCTAGGTCTGGGTGGTGGACTGCCATACCAGTTGTTCAATACTGCATCCATTGGACACCATTCAATTGCATCAAGTCTGATTGGCTGTCTCTTAACTCTACCTTGATTCAATAATCTTCAATACAGCTGCCTAATAAAAATTCTATGGCTTTATCTGGATTTAAAATATTCAAACAAAAAATTGGTTGAGGAGCTTCACCTCATCGCAGTTACTTTCCTGTCACCTTGGCCAATGGTCAGTGAGTCTCACTTGGAACTTTTGGTCACAACAGTCAGGAATCAAACTGACTTTATAATGCTCACACACAAACGCACAATCCAGCAACAGTCTCTTCCCTGAAGCCAATTAAAGCCTTTCCCCGGACATCTATTACACCAATGAGTCCAACACTGACCTGGATTCAAACACCGGTCTTTTCCCTATTTTACATGGGAGTAGGAGATAGTGAAGACTGCAGATGCTGGAGAAGTCAGAGTCAGTAAAGTGTGGTGCCGGAAAAAGTACAGGTCAGGCAGCGTCTGAGCAGCAAGAGAGTCGACATTTCAGGCTTAACCCTTCATCAGGACTCGAGTCTTGATGCTGCCTGACCTGCTGTGCATTTTCCAGCGCCACACTTTATCGTCCTGGTTTTGCATGGCTCCATTCTGCTTCAATCAGTACCTTCAATCCCAAAAGAAGAGCTTTTTCAAAAAAAAAATTCATTAATGGGACATGGGTGTCACTGGCTGGGTCGGCATTTATTAGCCGTCCCTGGCTGCCTTTGAGAAGGTGGGGGTAAGCTGCCTTCCTGAATCGCTGCAGTCCATGTGCTGAATACAGACCCACAATGCCGTTAAGGGAGAAAGTCCAGGATTTACACTGAAAGAACGGTGATATATTTCCAAGTCAGGATGGTGAGTGGCTTGGAGGGGAACATGGTGGTGTTTCCTTGTATCTGCTGCACTTGTCCTTCTAGTTGGAAGTGACTGTGGGTTTGGCCCACCCCCCAGCTTGTCCCAGATCCAATCCTCCAACTCGGCACCAGCCTCTTGACCTGTCCATCTCCCTTCCCACCTATCTGCACCACCCTCCCCATCACAAACCTGCATCCATCTATTATCTACTTTCCCACAGCCCCATCCCGACACCCCTATTTATCTCAGACCTCTCCCCCTCCACAATCCTGATGAAGGGCTTACAAGACCATATGATACAGGAGCAGAAGTTAGGCCATTCAGCCCACTGAGTCTGCTCTGCTATTCAATCATGGCTGATTGGTGTTGAGAAACCTTTCTCCCACCTTCTCCCTGTAACCCTTGATCTGTTTGAAAAATCAAGAACCTATTTCAGTCTTAAATAGACTCAGTGACCTGGCCTCCACAGCCTTCAGTGGCAGTGAATTCCACAGTTTCACCACTCTCTGGCTGAAGACCTTTCTCCTTATCTCTGTTCTAAAAAGGTCTTCCCTTTACTCTAAGGCTTTGCCCTCAGATTCTAGTTTCTCCTACCAATGGAAACATCTTCCCAACATCCACTCTGTCCAGGCCTGTCAGTATTCTGCGTGTTTCAGTTAGATCTTCCCGCATCCTTCTAAATTCCATCGAGTATAAACCCAGAGTCCTCAAACATTCCTCATATGTTAAGCTTTTCCTTCCTGGTTCACCATTCTTGTGAACCTCCTCTGTACACACTTCAGGGCCAGTACATCCTTCCTGAGATATGGGGCTCAAAACTGTGCACATCCTCCAAATGTGGCCTGACCAGAGCCTTATAGAGCTTCAGCAGTACATCCCTGCTTTTATATTCAAGTCCTCTCAAAATAAATGCCTTCATTGCATTTGCCTTCCTAAATGATGACTCAACCTGCACGTTTACCTTGAGAGAATACTGGACTAGAACGCCCAAGTTTCTTTACACTTCAGACTTCTGAACTTTCATCCCATTTAGAAAATAGTCCATACCTCTATTCTTCCTGCCAAACTGCATGATCTCTCACTTTCCCACGTTATACTCTATCTGCCATGAAATTGTCCACACTCCTAACCTATCCAAATCCTTCTGCAGTCTCTCCGCTTCCTCGATGCTACCTGTCCCTCTATCTATTTTTGTATCATCTCAAAGCTTAGCCAGAATGCCATCAGTTTCTTTATCTAGATCATAAAAGCATAAAGTGAAAAGTTCTCCCAACACTGAGCCTTGCGGAACACCACTTGTCACCAACTGCCACCCTGAGAGAGACCCTTTTATCCCTGCTCTGTTTTCTGTCAGACAGCCAGGCTTCTATTCACGGTAGCACCTTGCCTCGAACACCATGGGCCCTTACTCAGTAGCCTCCTCTGCGCCGTCTTGAAGTCCAGGTAGACTCCTTCTAGTTAGATCTTCCTCAAAGAATTACTTCCTCAAAGAATTCTAGCAGATTTGACAGGCATGACCTCCCCTTGATGAGCCCATGCTGACTTTGCCCTATTTTACCATCCACTTCCAAGTATTCAGAAATCTCATCCGTCACAATGGATTCCAGTATCTTACCCCCGCCCGAGGTTAGACTAATTAGTCTATAATTTCCCATCTTTTGCCTTACTCCCTTTTTAAAACAGGGGTGTCATGTTGGCAATTTTCCAATCCTCTGGGACTCTCCTGGATTTCTAGCAACTCCTGAAAGATCACCATTACCTCTTCACTTATCTCCCTTAGACCTCTAGGGTGTAGTCCATCTGGTCCAGATGATTTATCCACCTCCAAGCCATTCAGTTTTTCTAGCACTTCTCCTTGGTGATAGCCACCATACTCAGCTCGGTCTCCTCACTCTCTTGAATTTTTGGGATATTCCTCGTGTCTTCCACCATGAAAACTGACACAAAGTAATTATTCAGTTCCTCAGCCATTTCCTTGTCTCTCCAGTGTCATTTTCCAGCGGCCCAATGTCCACTTTTGCCTCTCTTTTTCCCTTTATCTAAAGAAACTCGTACAGTCTTCCTTTATATTACTGGCTAGCTTATCCTCCTTTTTAATCTTCTCCCTCCTTGTTTTTTTTGTTGTTGTTGCCCTCTGGTCTTTATGAGCTTCCCAATCCTCTGGTTTCCCACTGCTCTTCACCACGTTATGTGCTTTCTCTTTTGCTTTTATGCTATCCCTGACTTCCCTAGTCAGTCATGGTTGTCTCATCCTCTCTGTAGGCAAAAGTGAGGACTGCAGATGCTGGAAACCAGAGTTTAGATCAGAGTGGTGCTGGAAAAGCTGCATCCGAGGTCAGACTGCATCTGAGGAGCAGGAAAATTGACGTTTCGGGCAAAAGCCCTTCATCAGGAATAGAGGCAGGGAGCCTCCAGAGGGGAGAGATAAATGAGGGGGGTGGCAGGGGGAGGGGAAGAGAAGAGCTGGGGAGAAGGTTGCAAAGAGTACAATAGGTGAATGGGGGTGGGGAAGAAGGTGATAGGTCAAAGGGGAGAGTGGAGTGGATAGGTGGGAAGGGGGATTGACAGGTGGGACAGGTCATGAGGGCAGTGCTGAGCTGGAAGTTTGGAACTGGGGTAAGGGGAAATATGGAAACTGGTGAAGTCCACATTGATGCCCTGGGGTTGAAGGGTTCCGAGGCGGAAGATGAGGCGTTCTTCCTCCAGGCATCAGGTGGTGAGGGAGCAGTGGTGGGGGCGGCCCAGGACCTGCATGTCCTCGGCAGAGTTTGGGAGGGGTGGAAAGAAGAGTTGAAATGTTGGGCCACAGGGCGGTATGGAAGACATCCAGTCTCCCCAATGTAGAGGAGACCGCATCGGGAGCAACAGATACAATATCCTCCCTCTACCATGCTGCTTTTTCCTCGGGATGAACCTCCGCTGTGTCTCCTGAGTTACTCCTAGAAACGCCTGCCATTGTGGTTCCACTGTCTTTCATGCCCGAAACGTCGACTGTCTCGCTCCTCACATGCTGCCTGACCTGCTGTGCTTTTCCAGCAGCACACTTTTCACCTCTGATCTCCAGCGTCCGCAATCCTCACTTTTCCCAAGCCATGTAAAGGAGCCTTGGCGAGTTTATGCAGTACATCTTGTAGATAGCATCTTACACATTTAGGAAAAGTACCTATAACTTTACTTCAGCTGCTGAGTTGTTCGCAATTTGTCTGAGCCATCATTCTCTACCGATGTAAAAAGCATGGCCTGCCATTTTAGTGTTCTATGCCTAGAAGCAGTAATATCCACTTACAGTGGAATCAGTTTCAATAAAGCACAGGCAATTTATTTATTGCAACATTCTAATCAAGTTGCAATTAAACACCCACATAATCATACAGTCTAGAGGCCCGATATAGCTTGCAAATTTTAAAAAGCTCCTGGGGTGTATTGGTCCAAAACACAGACTCCAAGCCCTTTAACTTGTGTTTTAAAAAATCTATGATGAGATGTAGGCATCACTGTAAGGCCAGCATTTGCTGTTTATCTCTAAATTGTCCTTGAACTGACTGGCTTGTTAGGCCATTTCAGAGAGCAATCAATGGTCAGCACACTGAACATTAACTCTCATACAACTTCTGGGTCACACATCACTTATAGGCCCAATGGAGCCTACAGACCCTACATTACCTGTAGATCCTACAGTTTACAGAACCAGCGCATTCAAATGGACACACAGATCCTAGTGCTTGAATTGCCAGTACATTGTACCTGCTCAAATTTTGGTCATTATTTCATAAATGAGCGTGAGAGATCCCGTGGAGGAATGTGCAATGTCCCGTTACTCCCAGAGCACCAGCAGAGCACCAGCAGAAGATCTGCAGTCAGAGATGCTGATGGCAGCAAGATCAATATCAGTTTGAAATGCTACTTTGAGGCATCACCACCATCTAAACAAGGCCCTTACACTCTAAGCACTTTAAACTCCCAAACAGAAGGTGAGGATGCAGATGTTGAAGATCAGAGTTGAAGAGAGTATGTTGCTAGAAAAGCACAGCCGGTCAGGCAGCATTCAAGGAACAGAAGAATTGACGTTTCAGGCATAAACCCTTCAACAGGAATGAGGCTTGTGGTGCAATGGGATGGAGAGATAAATGGGAGGGGGTGGGGCTGGGGGAAAGGTAGCTGAGTGTGAGATAGGTCAATGAAGGTGGGGGAGAAGGTGATAGGTCAGAGTGGATAGGTAGGAAGAAGATGGACAGGTAGGACAGGGGTCAAGAGGGTGGTGCCAAGTTGGAAGGTTGGATCTGGGATAAAGTGGGGGTAGGGGAAATGGGGCAACTGGTGAAATCCACATTCATACCCATGTGGTTGGAGGATCCCAAGGCGGAAGATGAGACGTTCTTCCTCCAGGTGTCGGTGGTTAGGGTTTGACAGTGGAGGAGTGTGGAAAAAGATCTGTCACCCTGCCTACCCACAGCATGTCCAAACCATACAAGAAACACCCAGAATGCCTCAGCATTGACCAAACAGGCTGACAAGGGAAGTCAGACATGACCACAGTCACTCGCAGACCAGGGAATACACTTCCCAAGACAACCGGACAATAAGCTTCCTGGACCCGATAAACACAGCTGTCCCAAAGCCCTCAGGGCAGTCTCGTACCCCAGTGATACCAAAGCTACACAAAGGACAGGCCAGACAGTGAGGCACAGAATACCTCACTCACAGGAGAGCAACATTGGAAACAGCTTATTGTCAAGAAAAGGGACATTCTCACATACCCTCAAAGAGAGCTGGAATCTCCTGATCGATGCTGCCAGATGCTTCATTGTATCTACACTCAGGACATTCTTCTGATAACTGCTTTGTGATTATCACGATCATAACTGGATTACTTGAACATGTGGACCACTGTATTTTCATACTTTTTAAATTAGCATCATGGTACTGTATTACTATAAAACTAGCTTGATTCTCAGCCCAGGGAAGAGAGTTTCAGCTACCTGGACAGACTGCCTGTGCTGTTTCAGCTTGGTCAATTTCTCTTCCGTGATATAATTCTGTGAATAAACGGTTTGTTAATTTCACTTCGATCTGTGATTTGTGATCTCTGCTTTATTGGGCTAATTTCTCCAACAAGGAGATCCAGGACTTGCATGTCCTTGGCGGAGTGGGAGGGGAGTTGAAGTGTTTAGCCAGGGGCTGGTGGGCGCGTGTGTCCTAGAGATGTTCTCTGAAGCGATCTGCAAGTTGGCATCCTGTCCCCCTGATGTACAGGAGACCACATCGGGAGCACCATGTGTGGAAATGCAGGTAAGTCTCTGATGGATGTGGAAGGCTCCTTTGGGACCTTGGATGGAGGTGAGGAAGGAGGCATAGTCCTTAGCAGGAGGTAAGCAGAGCCTTATCAACTGAATGAAAGTTGGTGATTCAGGAATCTCATGTTGAAATTCAAGCAGAGACTGTGGGATACCACCCTTCAAATGTATACCATTTGCATACCAAGGACTCAAAGGGATGTGCGGATAATGGGATAAAAAGGCACTGAAGCAGGTGATCAGTCATGAATGGTAGGGTCAGTGCGCTTAATGACCTATTCCTACTGCCCGAGTTTCTATGGTGCTCAATTCCTCATCGTTTCGTAAGCATAAGAAAGCTTCCCGGAGAACGAGCCTCCAAAATGTACATTTACTATCACAGACAGCAGTACAGTGTCCTGAATCTAAATTAAGCAGGAGCTCAAACAGAGAAGCCAATTTCAAAGTGAATGTATCGCTCTATCATGCTGTCTGGGGTCATTGTGAAATGGTGCCAAAGGAGAATAGTATTCCTTACATCATCCAAAATGATCTCTCCAAGGAACAGGTGGTGGCCATTCAGCCCTTCCTCACCTTAGCTGTATGACTGATATCTTAAATCAAATTATTGAGGACGGAGCAGGGATGTGTTGTTGCAGTTATACAGGGCCTTAGTGAGGCCACATCTAGAATATTGTGGGCAACTTTGTTCTCAGTTTCTGAGGAAGGATGCTCTTGCTCTCGAGGGAGTGCAGCGAAGGTTCTGGGGATGGTGGGACTGACGAATGAGGAAGATTTCTAGGTTAGGATTGTTTTTGCAGGAATGCAAACAAGTGAGGGGAGGTCCTCATAGAGACTTAAAATTCCAACAGGACTAGACCGGGTAGATGCATTGAGGATGTTCCCAACGGTGGGTGTGTCCAGAGTCAGGACTCACAGTCTGAGGATTCGGGGTAGACCATTTTGGACGACAATGAGGAGACATTTCTTCACCCAAAGAGTGGTGAGCCTGTGGAACCCATTACCACACGAAGTAGCTGATGCCAAAACATTGAATGTATTCAACAACCCATTGGTTGTTGTGAGTGTTTATTGAAAGACAAAAGCTTCTTCTTAAGGCAATGTCACTTAGCAACTTTCGGTTCCCCTCTATGCCCTGTGCCGCCTAACTTGGCATTTGCTGCACATTTGGATAAACAAGTCCCCAGTCCTTGACTTAACAGAAAAGCAGCAGTGCCAATCGAAATCATTGAGGAACACCACAAACAACATCCTGAGAGTACATTCTCCCTACTCCCACCTCGCTAAGACATTGAGCAATCTCTCATCTTCCCAAGTTCACCATTAGTGCAGTTGTTTAATTGTAGTGAATCTGTTACATTTACTTCTTAACTTTCCTCATTTCTCAGAGTCCTTTATTCTCATCCTGAAAAGATTCACAAATTAAGGATGCAAAGTAAATATATAGCAAGTCTTCAATTTTCAGGTTTTCAAATCACCGTTTCTCGAAAAGGTTTTTTCAGACCTTGGAAGTTTGTTACATTGTCTCAGTCTGCATGACCTCTCTTGATCTTTGCACTTTTCAATTTAATTAACTTTGCCTCAGAGCTGTTGCTGTCTTTCTAGATCACTTATTCCTATAGATCATCTTTCCAACGCTATAATAACCACCTTTGTTCATATTAATGCCTTTCTCCCTTTCCCAAACCTCATCCTTACAAATTGATTTCATTTTCTTTCATCATTTTCCTGATGAAGGGCTTATACCTGAAACGTCGATTCTCCTGCTCCTCAGATGCTGCCTGACTAGGTGCGCTTTCCCAGCAATACACTCTTAAGTTGAATTTATTTTAGGGATGCTCAACCAGTCACCTGCTTTGAGTGATAGAATGTGACATAGTGGCTTTCAGTTGAAACAGTGCTTCCAAGTCACTGGTTTTATCCCTTAATGTTGTACACGGAACTCCCAGCATGGAAAGTATCCATACAGCCAACTAGTCCACACACTGTTACTTCACAGTAACCCATCCCATTCTAGCAAGGTACCCTTCGATCTCCTTCTCTAGCTTTCCCTTAATTGCTTCAGTACAAATCATCTTAACTCTTCCAGATGGTAACAAGGCCTGCATTTTCCCCACTTCTGGATGAAGGGATTGTTCCTACATTCCACTATTAAATTTATATTTGTGCATATTGTCCCAAAACCAGAAACCTGTTCCCCACAACTATTGTCTCAAATCCCTCCAAAAGCATTAATTGGACCACACTGGAGAAAGAAATCCCAGCCTCTTCAATCTTTCCTGATAGTTTTAATTTCTCAGATAATTCCACAATATTTCTACAGTATTGTTGTGTTTTTTTTTTGCAATATGGGAATTAGGAGCACTTGAAAAAAAGCAATAGCTGCAAACCCAACCTTTTGCCCAGATGCAATTTTTCTCACATTTAACTTCATACTTTCATGAACCTGACTGAATTCAAAACAGTGGCAATGTGATATTCCCAGACTATTAATCCAGAAACCCAGACTAAGGCTTTGAGGGCATGCTTAAACCCCAGTTACTGTGGTAACTGGTTGAATGTACATTTAATTAAGAAATTTGGAATAGAAAGCTAATTTCAGTAATGGTAACAATGATTGTCATGAAAAGTTCATTAATGTCCTTTAGACAAAAGAAATCTGCCCTCCTTACCTGGTCTGGCCTACATGTGACTCCAGACCCTCAGCAATGTGGCTGACTCTGATATGTCCTCTGAAGTGATCTAGAAAGTTGTTCAGTTCAAGGGCCAGTTCCAAATGGATAACACCTCATGAAAAAAAAACTGCTAATTTTCTCTGAACAAAAAATGTTGATATTAAGTCTATTTGTCAAGCTAAACTTTACTTTTGTCACTTTTTTTGTAATCTTAAAGTTATTTTCACTCACTTGTATTTCTACCTGGATTCTCTCCTTGATTGGTTGGTTCACTGGCCTAGGCACTGTCATCTCTCTCTCTCTCTCTAGGAGGTGGTGGGGACAAACAGGAGATCTATTTGTTGACCCGAGTTCTAGCAGCAGTAAGACAAGGTGGTGGGGACCTTCTGCTCCCTTTAGCACTCACTCTGAATTCACCCTCTAGGCAAACACACTCTCTCATTGCTGCCTGGTAAACGAAGGGGCTTCATACGTAGGGGATCAACATGTGGGGGAAGAGTATTACTGCTCATCACCCACGTGAAACAGGAGACCCAGGGGAACAAACCTGCTCGACCTGCAGCCAGAGACTCCACCTACACCGAAACCCCACTCGGAGCCGGAGATTCTGATTTGATGCTCTCCGAGCAGTTAAACATAGCACCCCTGACATTCCCGAGTACGCTCCCCAATCTGGGGTTTTATCCTGGGACAGTCCACAGCGAGTTTCGGTTAAACTCCTTAGAAACTTTGGGCGGTTCCCAGGTGAAGGTAGGATCCTGTACTCACAATCCATGTTTATTCCGTGTCCCGGTTATTCCTGGCCGGGGCACATTCCTTTCCCGACCTTTCCCTCAGCAATGCACATTCCCATCCCATCCTTACCGACTTTCCTGAAGGCTTTCAGAGCGAGTTTGTTGGTATCTGACTCCGGCAGCTGCGATCCCCTGGATCTGGTACCGATCATGGTGTTGCTTTGTCCCGGCCGCCCTGTCTACTCGCTGCCGGGGGGTTCCTGAGCTCCGAGCCTGGGACACAGAGCCGGCCTGGGCCGGGCTGCTCTCTCTCTCTCTGTGTCTCTTCACTCCCTACAGCTTGAGGTGTTTCTCTCTGTTCAATCCCCAGCTGCTCTCAGTTCCCCTGCCCTCCCCCTTCACCTTCTTCCCTCAGGCTGGAGGCTGGATCCTGCTAACCAGAAGCTTCTTCTCTCCGACCCTTCACTTATAATCCAGGAATTCAACTCATGTGACTTTCTGCCTCTATATAAGGAAAAAGGGGTCGTCGAGATAAAATTGGAAGGGAATTTCAATGGGTCCCTTTTTACCCTTTTAATTACTGAATGCTGTCATTCACTCAGGGATGTGAAGGGCAGCCCATTGGCCAAATGCCATGTCAATATTTTCATTCGTGTTAAGCCCTTAGTCAGGTGCCCAAACTCTCCCTCGTTGGTGCCCTCTTCACTTTGTTTACTGCCACTGGCAGTTAATGTGTACCACTAAGCTTCCTTTTTTATCATAAATTGCCTTTTCTGGATAACTTATTGTTTCCTTTACAGATGATGGTTTTCTTCTGAATTTTGAGTCCCTAACTATAGCTTGAAGCACTGTTCTGGTCCCCTTACGTAAGGAAACTGGCACAGGGAGCAAAACCAGGGAAGACCGTGCCAAGTATGGACCAAGTCACAGAATTGTTAAATCCAGCTCATGCATGATCCTTTGCAGACCTGACAGAATTAATGTGGGAAGGTGGTTTCCATTATGGGAGGGTCTAGGAGCAGAGAGCATAATCTCAGATTACTGAGTCAGTTGTTTAAAACAGAGGTGAGGAGGAATTTCTTCTGTCAATTGTTTACCACAGAGGGTTGTCAAGGTTGGGTCATTTAGTCTATTCAAGGCTGAGAAACAGAGATTTTAAATCAGGAAGGGAATCAAAGGAAAGTGGAGCTAAGAATGGATCATTTATGCAAATGATTTGGATGAGAGCATAAGAAGTACAGTTAGTAAATTTGCAGATGACACCAAAATTGGAGTTGTAGTGGACTGCGAAGAGGGTTACCTCAGATTACAACAGGATCTGGAGCAGATGGGCTGAGAAGTGGTAGATGGAGTTTAATTCAGATAAATGTGAGGTGCTGCAAAGGAAATCTTAGCAGGATTTATACACTTAATGGTAAGGTCCTAGGGAGTGTTGCTGAACAAAGAGACCTTGGAGTGCAGGTTCATAGCTCCTTGAAAGTGGAGTCGCAGGTAGATAGGATAGTGATGAAGGCGTTTGGTATGCTTTCCTTTATTGGTCAGAGTATTGAGTACAGGAGTTGGGAGGTCATGTTGCGGCTGTATAAGGCATTGATTAGGCCAATGTTGGAATATTTCATGCAGTTCTGGTCTCCTTCCTACCAGAAAGATGTTGTGAAACTTGAAAGGGTTCAGAAAAGATTTACAAGGATGTTGCCAGGGTTGGAGGGTTGGAGGGAGAGGTTGAATCGGTTGGGGCTGTTTTCCCTGGAGCATCAGAGGCTGAGGGGTGACCTTATAGAGATTTATAAAATCATGAGGGGCATGGATAGGATAAATCTACAAAGTCTTTTCCCTGGGATGGGGGAGTCGAGAACTAGAGGGCATAAGTTTAGGGTGAGAGGGGAAAGATATAAAAGAGATCTAGGGGCAACTTTTTCACACAGAGGGTGGTACGTGTATGGAATGAGTTGCCAGAGGAAGTGGTGGAGACTGGTACAATTGTCATATTTAAAAGGCATCTGGATGGGTATATGAATAGGAAGGGTTTGGAGGGATATGGGCCAGGTACTGGCAGGTGGGACTAGATCTGGTCAGCATGGACAAGTTGGACCGCAGGGTCTGTTTCCATGCTGTACATCTCTATGACTCTATGAATGATCAGATCAATCATGATCTCACTGAATAGTGAGCAGATTCAATGGGCCAATTGGCTAACTTGTGCTCTAACGTTTTATAGTCTTATGGTGTTTCAGTCCCAAAAGTTTTCATTTTGTGTTTCCTGTTAGTAGTGTTTAAGAGCAAAGCTGTCTTAGTGTGAGATTTGAAACAGAAGTGGGTGATGTGTGAGAAACCTGTTTCACTAGCAGGAATGCTAGTAGCCAAAGGAGCAGATTAAGTTACTGAAAAGTGAACAACAGAGGTGAGTATTTTTGTTTCACTCGGAAAGCTAAGATGACAATCTCCAGCCTGAGGAAAAATTTAAATAATAACTTTCAAAGGAGAATTAACTGTTGTATGTGTGAACAGGAAAAGTATTCTATCGGTAGTTGGGCTAGCATATCTTTCAGAGGGCCAGGATAGGCAACTTTGTGTAGCCTCTTGGATGGCCTCTTTCTAGGCTTTATCATTTGCTTTTTTTAAAATATCAAAAGCTGTGATAAATTCACTCCTTAGGTTATAGTGAAGAGACATGGTCGGCTCTAGAGCCTCCACTCATCTCCTTGGCCCTCTGATAGCCCCTCCCCAGTCTTCCGAAATGTGGAAATATAGTATAATAATGCCTGTCATCTCAAGTTTGACTGAAATTCTGTCCGGACTGGGTTGTGTGCTGGCCCAGGCTACTAAGTTGGAAACGTTGCTTCTACCTGCTGGATTCAAGGGCCTGATGTGAAATGAGTTTGGTCAGTCTCAGTCATTTCACAATGAGCATTGGCCAACACCTCACAGTTGTCACCAATTGGTAGGCCCAGAGCAGACCGCAGGATGTTGGAGGTGAATAAATGTTACACTGGATCTAGGTCCAGTGCTTGTCTCAAGTTGGAGCATGTTATTGTGTTCTTATTGGAAAAGGCCAAATAAAGCAAATCAACAGGCAGATTTATTTAATTAACCCTTCAAAGATTTGGGGTGGGTGGCATGGTGGGTCAGTGGTTAGCACTGTTGCCTCACAGTGCCAGGGGCCCAGGTTCAATTCCAGCCTTGGGTGACTGTGTGGAGTTTGCACATTTTCCCAGTGTCTGCGTGGGTTTCCTCTGCGTGCTGTGGTTTCCTCCCACAGTCCAAAGATGTGCAGGTCAGGTGAATTGGCCATGCTAAATTGTCCCATAGTGTTAGGTGCATTGGTCAGGGGAATGAGTCTGGATGGGTTACTCTTCAGAGGGTCGGTATGGACTTGTTGGGCCAAAGGGCCTGTTTTCACACTGTAGGGAATCTAATCTAACCTTAATTCAAAGTCGGGTTCTTTTGGTGCAGTGGTCTGAGCCAGGAGTTCTGGGTTCAAGTGCCACCTGCTCCAGAGGTGTGTCATACCATCCTTGTACAGGTTGTTTAGAAAATAGATATGTAAAACAAACCTTAATTGTAGTACAGAGTCAAGAGTGTGTTGCTGGAAAAGCACAGCAGGTCAGGCAGCATCCGAGGAGCAGGAGAATCGATGTATCAGGCATAGACCCTCCTTCAGGCTCTTAGAGCACAGTGGTAGTCACTAAGTAACACAGGGAGAAAGTGAGGACTGCAGATGCTGGAGATCAGAGCTTAAAAATGTGTTGCTGGAAAAGCGCAGCAGGTCAGGCAGCATCCAAGGAAAAGGAGAATCGACGTTTCGGGCATGAAGAAGGGCTTATGCCCAAAACGTTGATTCTCCTTCTCCTTTGATGCTGCCTGACCTGCTGCACTTTTCCATTAAGTAACACAGCCCAAACTGGTCCATGCTCATTCCAATTGTCCACATTTGGTCCATATCCCTCTAAACCTTTCCCATCCATGTCCCTATCCAAATGTTTTTAACTGTTGCTGTTGCACCTGCCTCAACCACTTCCTCTGTCAACCCATTCCATAAACGCACCACTCTCTACGTGAAGAAGTTACCCCTCAGGTTCTTCTTAAATCTTTCCCCTCTCACTTTAAATGTATGCCCTCTAGTTTTCAATTCCCCACCCCTGGGAAAAAGATTATCTGCATTCATCCTGTCTATGCCCCTCATGATTTTATACACTTCAATAAGGTCATCCCTCAGTCTCCTACGTTCCGAGGAATAAAGTCCCATCCTGGCCAATCTCTCCCTAAAGCCCAGGCCTACTAGTCCTGGCAACATCCTCGTAAATCTTCCTTGCATTCTTTCCAGTTTAACTATGTCTTTCCTATGACAGGGTGACCAAAACTGTATGTAATACTCCAAGTGTGGCCTCACCAGTGACTTAGACAACCGCAACATAACATCTCCACCACTGAACTGAGAGGCCTGGGTTCAAGTCCCACTGCTTCAGAGATGTGTATTAGCATCTCTGAGCAGCTTGATTAGAAATGCCCTCATTCAGAGTTGTAGTTTACAATATCTTCAATTCAATGGTATAAGGTAGAAGAAAATTACTAATCATTTTCATTTTCAGAATGAATTCAGGAGAAATTATTTTCCCCAGAGTACGGGGAGAATATCAAACTGACTTGAGGTGAACAGGGTAGATAGGGAGACTTGTTAAGCAAATGAGGGAAAAAGAAACAGAGTTATGGTGATAAAAAGAGATTAATTAAAGTGGCAGGAAACTCATGCAGAGCCATTGATCTGCTGAAACTACTGATTCAGTTTCTGTGCTGTAAATGCTAAGGAACTTTCATGTTAGTGTTTGATCTATAAATGTCCATCCTTGAACAAACTGACTCATGGTCTAGAAGTGTCTACTAATCATGTTCTTCAGATGTAAAGGCATTTTGAAAATTTGGCTTGCTTTAGAAGAAGCATGGTTAATGAGACAGGCACATGTTCCCAGAGGATTAACAGACAGGCTGTTCCCTCAGTTGTTAGGAAGTGTAAGTTTACCCAAGGACACACTCACTTTTACAGGACATGAAGAGATACCTAGAGAAGGTTGAACAATGGACAGATTTCCAGGCCCTCTCATCATATAGAATTCCCATTGACTCAACCCTCTTCCCAAATCCTGTGCAGAATTCCAATAAGCGAATTCCCTTCCAATTCATTCCAATTATTGAGAATTCAACTGGATCAACTGACCTTGCCAGAATTTGGAGGATCAGCAGGAATGAAATGAGCTTAATTCCACCAAGAGAGGTCAGAGGGATACTGCATTAGATTATCAGACAAGGGGTGTCCCATTTCTCTCCCCAGCGGAATTAAGCTTGGGAATATTGAGAAAGGTTCTACTGAAAAGAAGCTCTTTCAGGAAAAGGAAGAACTTCATCTTCAATGGTCCTCCTTGTTGTAGATTCCCTACTTTCATCCTTTTGGAGGCTGATCTTGCCATCTTCATTGAGGCAAGCAGCATTCTGTGTTACACTGGGTCTCACTGAAGTGGAGAAGTGAGAATCTACACAAAGGGAATCTACGCCAATAGTTCCTGGGCTAATATTTGTGGGCGGCACGGTGACACAGTGGTTAGCACTGCTGCCTCACAGCGCCAGAGACCTGGGTTCAATTCCCGTCTCAGGCGACTGACTGTGTGGAGTTTGCACGTTCTCCCCGTGTCTGCATGGGTTTCCTCCGGGTGCTCCGGTTTCCTCCCACAGTCCAAAGATGTGCAGGTCAGGTGAATTGGCCATGCTAAATTGTCCGTAGTGTTAGGTAAGGGGTAAATGTAGGGGCATGGGTGGTTTGCGCTTCGGCGGGTCGGTGTGCACTTGTTGGGCCGAAGGGCCTGTTTCCACACTGTAAAGTAATCTAATCTAATCTAAAAACAGAGGTGCCAAGGGACTCTCAGTAAAGGACAAGTCCAGTATTTCTAACTCTGGTCCTCTTACAGAACCTTTATATGTGTTAGCAATTCCAGAAATCCAGTCGATTTGGTGTGACATTATGAGATTTGATGGAGTATCTTTATGAACTAAAACTACAATGGAACAATGAATGGGCTGTGTTCCAATTTATTGCAATCACACTCAAAAGCAAATTGTTCACTTTTCAGTTCCATATTTTAGAAATGTCCCATGTCCCTGAAAGAATTTCTCAAAGGAGTGAGAGATTAGTTGGTCGACCAAATTAGCCTGATGATTTCAGTGGAGCAACTGTTGCAGGCTGGTTACAGTTAAATCTTGGACTTCTACAATGGAGAAATCTGATTCCAGAGCCAAGTTATTACAGGAAAATCCATGGTTAGAACAAGGAGAATTAAGAACGTACTGGAAAAACAAGAGACTACCAGTCAATAATAATTCCCATGCTCTCCTATTTCTCATCCTGCATGGATCTGAGATAAATCCCTGCAGCCCGTATCCTAAATCCCAATGAAATTCAGTTCACCTGAAACCCCGGTGCTCACTGACGTGCACTGAAACCCAGCCCACCGATATCTTAATGTTGTTATCAATTACCTTGTTTAAAAATGTGTTGCTGGAAAAGTGCAGTAGGTCAGGCAGCACCAAAGGAGAAGGAGAATCGACGTTTCGAGCATAAGCTCTTCTTCAGGAAGATTCTCCTTCTCCTTGGATGCTGCCTGACCGGCTGCGCTTTTCCAGCAACACATTTTTAAGCTCTGATCCCCAGCATCTGCAGTCCTCACTTTCTCCTAATCAATTACCTTGTCTCACCCTATCTCTGTAATGTCCACCAGCCACACTCCACTCTGAGAATGCTGTGTTTTTTCAGTTGTGGCTTTTGAGGCCTTCCCTGTGTCATTGACCTACCTCACCCCTGACAACAGTCAACCAAGTTGGCTTCAACTTCTGCAATTCTCTCCCAAAACCCTTTTGTTTCTCTGCCTCTCCCATTGTTTTAACAAGCTCCTTAAAACTACTTCTTACATCATGCATTTGGTCACCTGTCCTCATATCTTTGTCAAATTTGACTTTGTTGGATTCCTATGAAGAGCCTTGAACCATCTTATGAGTAGAGGAAAATAATATATGTAAGACATTGTTGTATCTAACCTTAAAATACTTGGCTTTATTCAATAATGCCTTTAATCTAAATAAACCTGGTTCCTTCTAATTCTAAACCCATTTTGAAGGCAGCACAGTGAGATACAACGTCACTCTCAGTGGGTACATTTTGGCTCTCGGTGGGGTACAATGTGACTCCAGTTAGATACATTGTGACACACAGTGGGTACACTGTGACACTCAATAAGAACAGAATGACTCCTAGTGTCTCACACACTAACTTTTCTTGATGCTTATGTTGAAATTGCTGCACAGATCAGATGATGTAATTAAAGAGAAAGGCATCTGCTGCAGAGGAGTACATTATTAAATGTTCCTTTCATGTTGCAACTGGATTTAGCAGAACGATTAGACTCAGTCGGAAAAACACAGACAGATTAAATAAAGCCTCCTGTTTCAGCTTTGAGCTGATCATTCAGGGAAGATGGTTAGTCAATTTTTACAGACTAGACAAGCCATGTATCCATGAAATTGGCGAGGATCAATATTATGTTGTTATTTTTCACCTTTTCGCCTGTATCCTTAAATTGTAATCAGAATTTAAAATTGAGAGATTTTCCGTGATTATCTTAATCTCTGGACACAATTGTAGTTACACATTACAAGGTTAAACCTTACTTGTCTCTCTCGATTAGATCAGCATGTCTGCAGTTCTCATGGCCTTTGTTGTACTCACTGTTTCATGTGAGCTAGTGTCAATGACAAGCCCTGATCCATTCACCTCTTGCTGGATCAAAGTCTTCAGGCAGCAGTGACACCTGGGAGGGAATGGTAGCAAACTCTGAGACTCTGGTGTACAACACTGTTAGCCTAATTTTGTTCTTGTTCAGTGTCTGCATGTGACCAGTTTCTAGTCAAATTCAAAAAGTAATAATCAGGAGTTGGAACTCTAGATAATTTATTTGGTTCTGATTTAAATGTGGGGAACCTCTGGCTGATATCACATAAGAGAAGAGGACTTGGAAGTCAGATGTGCAAGGATTTGTCCTGCATGTTGTGGGCAGATTTGGTGATATCTTTAATAGTGACAAAACCACTCCTAAACAGCCTGCACCATAAGCATTAAGCCAACTGCAGACAGAGACAAAATCTTAAGAAATCTGTAATTATGTTGGCTTGGAGAAAATGTAAATACATTACACTCAACAATGGTATTTTTGAGGAGAACCACTCTTTGCTGTGAAAGCAAAAATTTGAGTTGGATCAGGTCCCAGTGCAGGAAAGTGAGGGAACTGCAGTCTGTGGCAGGAATAAGGTATGAATGGCTGTTCACCTGTGAGGCTTATACAGCAATTAAAATCACGATTTGGAGATGCCGGTGGTGGACTGGGGTGTACAAAGTTAAAAATCACCCAACACCAGGTTATAATCCAACAGGTTTAATTGGAAGCACACTAGCTTTTGGAGTGACGCTCCTTCATCAGGTGGTAGGATTGAGGCCTCCACTATCACCTGATGAAGGAGTGACGCTCCGAACGCTAGTGTGCTTCCAATTAAACCTGTTGGACTATAACCTGGTGTTGTGTGATTTTTAACTTTGTACAGGAATTAAAGACAGCCTCCAGCCTTAGTCTCACTCTTCTGCTTATCTCCCATTGCTATAGTGTAAATCCCACCAGTCTGTCACATTTTCCTCTATTAAAATCTGATTAATCTAGAGCCAGGTTTAACCCACCTCCAGATTCATCTGGGTAACCAGTAACTTTGACTCAGTCACCATAGAGTCAGAGAGTCATCGAGATGTACAGCACAGAAACAGACCCCTCGGTTTAACTCGTCCATGCCCACCAGACATCCTAAATTAATCTAGTCCCATTTGCCAGCACTTACCCTAGATCCCACTCAGGTAAAAACAATGACTGCTGATGCTGGAAACCAGATTCTGGATTAGTGGTGCTGGAAGAGCACAGCAGTTCAGGCAGCATCCAAGGAGCTTCGAAATCGATGTTTCGGGCAAAAGCCCTCCATCAGGAGTAAAGGCAGTGAGCCTGAAGCATGGAGAGATAAACTAGAGGACTCAACCCTTCTATTCATATACCCATCCAGATGCCTTTTAAATGTTAGAATTGTACCAGCTTCCACAACTTCCTCTGGCAGTTCATTCTAGGCATGCACTATCCTCTTGTGTGAAAAAGTTGCCCCTGAAGGTGTCTTTTAAATCTCTCCCCTCTCACCCTAAACGTATGCCCTTTAGTTGTGGACTCCCCCACCCCAGGGAAATTACTTTGTCTATTCAGTTCAGGCAGCATCCAAGTTGCTTTGAAATTGACGTTTCGGGCTTTTGCCCGAAACGTCGATTTCAAAGCTACTTGGATGCTGCCTGAACTGCTGTGCTCTTCCAGCACCACTAATCCCGAATCTGATTTCCAGCATCTGCAGTCATTGTTTTTACCTTGTCTATTCACCCTATCCATGCGCCCCATGATTTGTTCCTTCATATCACCACAAAATGATCTGATCTTCAGTGTTCTGGAAACCTCCATTCTGATGTGCTGTACCTGAGATGGTTAGGTTAATTTGCATGTTACAGACAGACTCAAAGACAAGACCTCAGCAATCTCCAGTACCTCATCCTGACTGCTCTTCTGAGGATAAATCTCTGCCAGTGTCAAAAGAAAACTGGAATCCACGAACCTGCCTTTTGAACGGTCGTTTGTTGCTGGAATGTAGGAGAACTATGAACATACGAGCAAGAAACAGAAGTAGTCCACTCGGCCCTTCAAGCCTGCTGCCCGATTCAATAAGATCATGGCTGATCTGATTTTAACATCAAATCCACGTTCCTGCATATCCCCCCAATAATCTTCCATCCCCTTGGTCAGCAAGAATCTCTCGACTTTTGACTCAAAGATGTTTAAAGATTCTGCAACCACTGCTTTTTGAGGAAGAGGATTCCAAAGACATACAAATCTGAGAGAAATGATTTTTTCCTCATCTCTGTTAAATAGGTGCCCCCCACATTTTTAAATTATGACCCCCGAGTTCTATATTCTCCCATAACGGGAAACATCAACAACTGAATCTATGAAAAGGTGATGCCAATCAGTCCTACTCTCCTGCTTATCCCATAGCCCTGAAAATATTTCCCTTCTGAAGTGTAAAATTCAGATCCATCTCACAAGTTATTATTGAATCTACTCCCACACCCTTTCAGACAGTGCATTCCATATTACAACATCAAAACATTCTCCCATCTCACACCCAATCCTTTTTCAACACGCACTGAAATCCTGAGATCCCAATCATCTTCATCCTGCGGTGTTATTGAATGGACAAGCAGCGTTGCTCTTTCTGTAGTCTGTCAATGTTAGGCATTATCTGCAGTCCTCACTTTAGCCAATGTTATGCATTATCTCCTGCTTCGTCATCTATGGAGTCAGAATATGGTTTAGTCTCGGGCATAGACTTGTTGGTGTATGTGACCTGTTGAAATAGTTGTCTAACTTGTTTTACTAGTTCCCAACTAGAAAATTATTCCGCAGAAGAGGTACAAGTATTGTTGATATAACTTTTCCAAGACGCAGTATGGTTTATTTACATCATACACTTCCCTTATGATTACATGAGTTATGCTACCAAACCAGCAACTGATTCATCGAGGGCTGGTTTAAAACAGTCCAGGGTCCGTCCCAATGTCCCTGACTCCTTCATGTGCAGGAAGTGTATCGATCTGCAGCTCCTGTCTGACCACTTGACAGTTCTGGAGCTGTGGCTGGATTTACGCTGGAGCATCCGCAAGGCTGAAGGAATCGTGGATTCAGTAAATTGGTCACACCATGGATAAAAATGACTGAGGAAGATAGGGAATGGGTGACCACCAGACAGAGGAAGAGTAGAAAGCCAGTGCAGGAGTCTCCTGTGGTCGTCTCCCTCCAAAACAGATCCACCATCTTGAATACAATTGGAGTGGTCGGTTCACCAGGGGAAGGGGGCAGCAGTCAGATACCTTGTAAGGCAAGCCACTGATTCCATGCTTTAGTCTAATGAGCCTTGTCTGAAATGTTTCCAATGCAGTAACGTACCTCCCTAAGTGCCGTGACAAGTGTTTTCTGAGTTTCCTAACCCAGTCTGCTGTTTGGCAAATATTCTGTTGTGTGAGCGGTGCTGCTCCTGCCACACTCTCTAGCACGGTACTTATTGTTCAAGTGTGCTAATCAGCCATATTTCTCCAATGACACCTCTGGTCCTGGAGTCAAAACATGTCTTCAGGAAGTCCTCCCTCATTGAGTGCAGCTTTGTACGAAAAGCTGATCAGGCGATTTGGCAAAAATGCAGTGCGAATAGCCACGGCTTGGCAGGATTGAAACCCAGCACTTCCCACGTACTACCATCACCGTACAAGACTCCAGGCTCATGGCACCACATCACAGGAGGACAGGAACAAGGGGGCAGAGCTACAGTCATAGGGGATTCAATTGTTGGCATTTCTGCAGTTGCAAACGAGAGTCCAGGGTGGTGTGTTGTCTCCCTGGTTATTGGGGTGTCTCAGACTGGCTACAGGACATTCTGGAGTTGGCCGGGGAGGGGGGTGTGCGGATGTGGTGAACAGCCAACTATCGTGGTGCACACAGGCACCAACAATATCGGAAAAAGACAGCATAAAGTCTCGCAAGCCGAGTTTAGGGGAGTTAGGACTTAAACTAAAAAGAAGGGCCTTAAAGGTAGTAATCGCTACTACTTGAGATCGCTACTATGCCAGCCACAGTGGGAATGGCAGGAAAGCTAAGATTAATACACGGCTTGAAGGATGATGCAAGAGAGAGGGATTTAAATTCCTGGGACATTGGAACAATTCTGGGGGATGTGGGACCAGTACAAACCAGACAGTCTGTACTGGAAGGACTGGAACCTAGAAGGAATGTTTGCTAGTGCTGTTGGGAGGGTTTAAACTAATATAGCAGGGGGATGGAGGCCAATGCAGGAAGTCAGAGGGAAATAAAATGGGAACAGAAACGAAGGACAGGAAGGGAAAACATGAAAGTGGAAAGCAGTGAAACTAAAGACAAAAATTAAAAAGGGCCACATTTCATAATTATTTTACAAAGTAATAAATGTCAGTAAAATTGACTTGAAGGCTCTGTGTCTCAGTGTGACGAGCATTTATAACAAGGCAGATGGATTAACTGCACAGACAGTTATTAATGGTTATGATGTAATTGGGATCATGGAGACCTGGCATCAGGGTGACCAAGGATACAAACTCAACGTCCAGAGCTGTTTAATTTTCAGGAAGGACAGACAGAAAGGGAAGGGAGGTGGGCAGCATTGCTGGTTACAGAGGAGATTACCACAGTAGGAAGGGAGGACATGAGCTTGGATGATATGGAATCTGTATGGGTGGAACTGTGGAACATCAAAGAGAAAAAGTCATTAGTGGGTGTTGTGTACAGACCACCAAAGAGTATTTGTGCTTTTGGGGACTGTATCAAACAGGAAATTAGAGATGTGTGCAGTAGGGATACTGTAGTTATTATGGATGACTTTAATCTACATACTGATTACTACCAGTTTGGTCAGTCCAATGTGATGGAAGAGGATTTCCTGGAATGTATGAGGGATTGTTTCCTCGACCAAAATGTCCAGGGACCAACAAGAGAGCAGGCCATCCTGCACTGGGTATTGTGGAACGAGACATGATTCATTAATGACATTGTGGTGCAAAATTCTTTGGGGAAGAGTAACCATAATATTGTAGAATTTTTCATTAAGGTGGAGAGTGACAGAGTTAAATCCAAGACTAGGGTCCTGAACTTTAAGAAAGCTAACTTTGATGGTATGAGACATGCATTGGCTCGGATAAGCTGACCAGGAACACTTCAAGGGTGGATAGGCAATGGCAGACATTTCAAGAGCACGTGGATGAACTACGACAATTGTACATCCCTATCTGGTGTAAGAGGAAAACAGGGAAGGTGGCTCAACTATGGCTAATGAGAGAAATCAGGGGTAGGGTTAAAGTCAAACAGGAGGCATATAAATCGGCCAGAAAAAGCAGCAAACCTGAGGACTGGGAGAAATTTAAAATTCAGCAGAAGCCACAAAGAGTTCAATTCAGAAAGGGAAAGTAGAATATGAAAGTAAGCTTGCAGAATACATAAGAACTGACTGCAAATGCCTTTATAGTTATGTGAAGAGAAAAGGTGGAATCCCAGGAAGACAGGGCAATGAAGAAGGCTTTTGGCAAACTGGCGTTCATCAGTCAGGGCATTGAGTATATCAGTAGGGGAGTAATGTCGCAGTTGTGCAGGACGTTGGTGAGGCCGCACTTGGAGTATTATGTTCAGTTTTAGTCACCTTGCCATAGGGAAGATGTTATTAAACTAGAAAGAGTGCAGAAGAAATTTACAATGATGTTGCCAGAACTCAATGGTCTGAGTTATAGGGAGAGGCTGGACAAGCTAGGACGTTTTTCTTTAGCATGTAGGAGCATCTTATAGAAGTGTATAAGATCATGAGAGGCACGGGTAGGGTGAATGCATTCAGTCTTTTTCCCAGGGTTAGGGGATCAAGGATGAGAGGACATCAGTTTTAAGGTGAGGGGAAAGAATAAAAGGGAACCTGAGGGGCAACATTTTTACACAGAGGGTGGTACCCATTTGGAATGAGCTGCCAGCAGAAGTGGTTGTGGTGGGGACATTAACAACATTTAAAAAGCATTTGGACAAATACATGGATAGGAAAGGGTGAGAAGGGTATGGGCCAAGTGCAGGGAAATGGGATTAGCGTGATTTTGGTCGGTGTTGATCAGTTTGGGCCAAAGAGTCTATCTCCATGCTGTAGGACTCTGTGACTCTAATAGGTCCCTTGCAGTTAGAATCAGGTGAAATCTTAACAGATAACAAACAGATGGCAGACCAGTTGGACAAATACTTTGGATCTGTCTTCACTCTGGAGAACACCAATAATGTTCTGAAATGTTTGGGGACAGAGGGTCAAGCATGAAGGAGGAAATGAAGGAAATCCTTATTCATCAGGAAATGGTATTGGGGAGATTGATGGGATTAAAACCCGATAGGTCACAAGACCCTGATGCTCTGCATCCCAGAGTGACTGAAGTAGTGGCTATAGAAATAATGGATGTATTGGTGATCATTTTCCAGCTCTGGAAGAGTTCCAATGGGCTGCAGGATAGCTAATGTAACCCCACTCTTTAATAAAGGAGGGAGAGGGAAAATGGGGATTTATAGGCCGGTTTGCCTGACATCGGCAGTGGGGAAAATGCTGGAGTCAGTTATTAAGGATGTGATAACTGAGCATTTGGAAAGCAGTGACAGAATCGGTCCTAGTCAGTATGGATTCATTAAAGGGAAGTCATGCTTGACAAATCTTTCAGAATTGTTTGAGGATGTGACTGGTAAAGTAGACAAGGGTGAATCAGTTGATATTGTGTACTTGGACATTAAAAAATGTTTTTGACAAGGTCCCACACAGGAGATTGGTAAGAAAAATTAAAGCTCATGGTCTCTGAGGTAATGTATTGACATGGATAGTGAACCGGTTGGCAGTCAGGAAGCAGAGAGTTGGAATAAATGGGTCCTTTTTAAAGTGGCAGGCAGTGATGAGTGGGGTACCCCATAGTTCAGTACTGGGACCCCAGCTGGTCACAATATAGATTAACAATTTGGATGAAGGAATTGAATGCAAAATCTCCAAATGTGCAGATGAAACTAAGCTGGGTGGCAGTGTGTGCTGGGAGGAGGACGGTAAGAGGCTGCAGGGTGACACAGCCAGACTGTCTGAGTGGGCAGATACTTGGCAAATGCATAGAATGTGGATAAATGTGAGGCTATCAGTTTTGGTCACAAAACCAGGAAGGCAGATTATGCTCGGAATGGTGGCAGTGTAGGAAAAGGTGAGGTGCAACGAGACCTGGGTGTCATGGTGGAACAGTCGGTGAAGGTTGGCATACAGGTGCAGCAGGCAGTGAGGAAAGCTAATGGCATGCTGGCCTTCACAGAGAGAGGATTGGAGTATCAGAGTAAGGATGTCTTGCTGCAGTTATACAGGGCCTTGGTGAGGCAGCACCTTGAGTATTGTGTGCAATTTTGGTCTCCAAGTCTGAGGAAGAACATTCTTGCTATTGAGGGAGCCCAGCGAAAGTTCACCAGACTGATTTCTGGGATGGCAGGACTGACATATGAGGAAAGTCTGGATCGACTGAGCTTGTACTCACTGGGATTTAGAAGAATAAGAGGGGAGTCTCATGGCAACATATAAAATCCTGATGGGACTGGGCAGGCCAGCTGTGAGAAGAATGTTCCCAATGTTGGGGAAGTCCAAAACTAGGGATCACAGTCTAAGAATAAAGGGTAAGCCATTCGGGACTGAGATGAGGAAGAATGTCTTCACTCAGAGAGTTGTGAACCTGTGGAATTTTCTCCTTAACCACTAAATCAACTGCCCTTGAGAATCTCCTGTGTCTGGTTGACATTCATATCAACCCTCATTGTTGTACAGTTGTGTCTGCAGATAACAATTTCATTCTTTCAGAGTATCCTCACACTGCTGAAAGAGCCCATCTGGTCTGCACTGACCATGCAAAGAGCATCTCACCCAGACCCAACCCCTGTGACCCCACATATACCATGGTTAGCTCACCTAACCTATACAATCCTGGACACTATGGACAATTTAGCATGGCCAATCCACCTAATCTGCACATCTTTGGACTGTGGGAGGAAACCCACACAGACACAAGGTGCATGTGCAAACTCCACACAGACAGTCGCCCGAGGCTGGAATCGAACCCGGGTCTCTGGCGCTGTGAGGCGGCAGCGCTAACCTCTGAGCTGCCCACTTTGTTTGAGCTCTGAGTGGTAAAGGGAATGGAGCAGGAGAATGACAGCTTGTGTGGAAGCTCAGGAACAGCAAAGGCACGTTAGGGCAGAGGGGGCTATAAAATGAGGTCAGGTCATGAGGGGTATTGGAAGGGATTCCGAGGGAGGACTTGGGGTGAGATCAGGGATGCATAGGAGTGAATTTGAAAGGGGCCTGGTATCTAGCCTATGCTGGGGACAGTCAGTCAATGTTATAAAATGTTAAAAGGTGAAATCCACACTTGCATCCTGCAGCTCCCATTCACAGTGATTTCTAGTAGAAGAAACATTCACTGTCACAGGAGGGAGTTGGAGTCACAATCCAAGCTCTCAATGGAGACTGACAGGAGCTAACAAAAAGGATAATGCCCCAAGGGTCTGGGATCAGAGAGGTACAGGTTCAGGATGGAGAGATGTCACGTCCAACTGAAGGGTGACATGCTGCAGTGTCATGGAAGGGGAGGTCACTGAGTTATAGAGAAAAGGTGCAAAGCGATGCTGGGATGGTCAAGGTGAAGGGGACAAGCATGAAAGTGGGAAGAGGGAGTGGGTATTTAGTGTGAGCACAAACCTTACATTTCCTCAATGTCTCCAAAGGCATAGCGATGCCAGGATTGGGAGGAACTCTGTGTGTGTGGTGACAGAAACAAGGCTGTGGGGCTTCCACAGTCATTGCTCACCTCCCTGGAGTCATTGACTGTGCTGCTGTGACCATTCAAGGTCACTGGGATCAGTCAGCAGCTTGTGGACAGGACATGAGCTTTAACTCTTTGAGGCAAGGAATCACACACGACTGTGCTTATGTTCCTGGGAGCATCCCCCACCTGGACATTTTGTGTAAATTGCAGGTCCTGGACCACTTGAATTTCACAAAGGGCTAGCCACTCCACACCAGTGAGGCATCCCAACAGTGCAGCACAAGAGTGTTACAATGCAGCTCAGATCTCCACCAGGACTACCACTGGCCATGTTGAAAGTGCACTTCTTGAGCAGTCTGGAGGGATCCAGCAACTGTTCTGATGGAGCAGAGGAGTAGCGCAAAGTGATGTGCTTGAGGAGGTAAAAACAATGAACTCAGATGCTGGAAATCAGAAACAAAATCAGGAATTGTGGGAAAATCTCAACAAGTCTGGCAGCACTTGTGAAGAGAAAGCAGAGTTCGTGTTTTGGGTCCAGTGACCTTTTGTCAGAACTGAAGTCCTGTCGAGTTTTTCCAGCACTTTCTGTTTTTGTACGAGGCCATGAATATGCCTTTCTGGATCCCAGGGGCATGTAGAGAAGTGCTGGGATATCAGGGAGAAGATGTGATGGTCTTATTACCATTGAACTGTTAATGCAATGGCCCAGGTAATGTTCTAGGGGGCGCAGGTTCAAATCCCACTATGGCAGATGGTGGAATTTGAATTCAATAAAAAATGCGGAATTTAGAGTCTAACGACAACCATAAATGCCTTGTGACTTTTGGGAAAACCCCATCTGGTCCTTTCGGGAAGGAAACTGCCATCCTTACCTGGTCTGGCTTCACGTGACTCCAGACCACAGCAATGAGGTTGACTCTTAATTGGGCAATAAATACTGATCTAGCCAGAGAAGCCTTCATCCCATACAAGATTGACCCAAGAGTGAGGCACCTACCAGATCGTGACCCCCATCACTTGCTTTGGATAGAAATTAAGCCATGCCAGCCATCCTGATGGAGGTGACACTGAATCTGCACCATCCACCACCAGAAAAGCAAAATGGGGTGGTCTTTTTTCTCACACACTCTCATTCCTGAATGCTAATTCCATACTTAGACTAATGTCAATCACCCTACCATGACCAAAATAACCAGACCCTGCGCCATCCCCACTGGGCCTTGCGTTCATTCAGTTCCCCTCACTGAGAATGACCTTTACGGTATATAAAAGGGAGGGGCAGCTGAGCACTAAACATTATCAGCATCTTTCAAAGTCATGAGGACTAAATTGGACACTAATATAAACATTCAATAAACAGTGAATGCCAAACACACATTGTTTCTTCTACAATAAAGAAATTGCGCATCTCCCTTATAACCAACAATCTGTGTCAGTACATTTAGTTCTTCGACAAAGCCAGTACAAATATGTAACAATGATGTATACACTTAAGGGAAACCAATATAATGTGCAATGTTTACATGTGACAGTTAATTTGAATCTTGTAAAAAGATTTGTTGTACCAATAAGTCTTATGTTTGTGTTTATAACCATCACACTTTGGTGGGGCTCTGTCATCAGCAGCTGAGGTGAAGGCAGTTTGCTCAGTGCAGAGACGGAAATGATGCTGGTGGCCACCTTGTGGAGCTTCAAGACTTTAAAGGTTCAGGCCTGATTGGGGAGAGGGGCATCTCCTGCATTAGCCCAGGGGCATCCTTCTTGGTTTCACCCCCTACAGTGGGTCAGTGGGTGGAAGGATGAGGAGGGGCCATTGAAGATGGTCTGTGGCAGCAGATCCTACACTGTCTGTCTACTCACCCAGGGGTGGAGGGACACATTCAGGGAAGTCCCAGCACTATCTGTAAGAAGGAACATCTCCTGTTTCTCCGAGCGGCCTGGAGGAAAACCTGCAGAAAGATGTCACTAAACTGTGGGGCATGAGCAGAAATAAAAATAATGTAGGGAGCAATAGTGAGGGTGATGTTTGAAGGGGGATATGGGTGAGAGTGTTGATAAATGGCGATGAGAAATGGAAGAAATTGATAAAGTGAAGGTGACGAACCGGAGTGCTGAGACAGAGCCTGGGTATTTCCCCAAGAGGTTTCTGGAAAGCCCACATGGACCTGCTCCATTCGCACCATTGATGAGCTGTACCTGCCTGACAGATTATACTGGTCAGCTGCACCCAGCTCAGATCATTTTCATTGGAATCCCAGCCGCCCAGGTCTCTGGGAACACATGCTGCTGAGAAACGACTGTCTATCGAAACAGAAATCGGACTGCAGAGATAAAGGCCGAGATACCGTCCCTTTCCTCAGGTTGTCAAATGATGATTAGCTCTGGTTCAGTAAAATGAAAATGAACTCATTAATGACCATTTCGTTCAAGATAAGGGACCTTTCAAGATGACCTTTAGCTGGACAGATGCAGCCTCCCAACCCCTTGCTGTCTGCTGGTTGAAGAGGAACATTGTCAAACCATTTGGGAGCACAACAATTGTTGCTCCTCAATCAACAAATTCATTGGTATCATAGAGTTACAGTTATAGCTATAACCTTAATTTTAAAATTAACCCTAATCCTAAGGATAGCACTAATCTTAACCCTAGCACTAACCGTAACCATAACTCTAACCCTAACCCTACTATAAATACTCTAACCCTAACCCGAGCATGAATCCTAACCCTAGCACTAACTCTAACCCTAGCACTAGCACTAACCATAACCCTAACCCTAACGCAAGCACTAACCCTAACCCTAGCACTAACCCTAATCCTAGCACTAACCCTAACCCAAGCACTAACGCTAGCACTAGCCCTAACACTAAGCCTAGCACTAACCCTATTCTGAGTTTGAAAGTTACTGGTTGAGATCTTTATTGTCTGCTACTGGACCAATAATACCCATTTGACCAAGAAAGTGTGTCATTCTCATCGTTTCTGCTTCTTGGAGGAGGAGGAGGTTTGTGGGGGCAGGGGGATGAGGAGATTGGAGGGGGCAGGAGGAGGAGATTGGGGGGCAGGAGGAGGAGATTGGAGGGGACAGTAGGAGGAGATTGGAGGGGACAGGAGGAGGAGGAGATTGGAGGGGACAGGAGGAGGAGGAGATTGGAGAAGACAGGACGAGGAGATTGGAGGGGCCAGGAGGAAGTGGGGGCTGGAGGCAGGAGCAGGAGATTGGAGGGGGCAGGAGGAGGAGATTGGAGGGGGCAGGAGAAGGAGATTGGAGGGCACAGGAGGAGGAGGAGACTGGAGGGGACAGGAGGAGGAGGAGATTGGAGAAGACAGGACGAGGAGATTGGAGGGGCCAGGAGGAAGTGGGGGCTGGAGGCAGGAGCAGGAGATTGGAGGGGGCAGGAGGAGGAGATTGGAGGGGGCAGGAGAAGGAGATTGGAGGGCACAGGAGGAGGAGGAGACTGGAGGGGGCAGGAGGAGGAGATTGGAGGGGCAGGAGGATGAGGAGATTGGAGGGGGCAGGAGGAGGAGGGGATTGGAGGCAGGAGGAGGAGTTTAGAGGGGGCAGGAGGAGGTGGAAATTGGAGGCAGGAGGAGGAGGAGATTGGAGGGGGCAGGAGGGGATTTGGAGGGGGCAGGAGGAGGTGGAGATTTGAGGGGGCAGGAGGACTTGGGGATTGGAGGCAGGAGGAGGAGTTGTAGGGGGCAGGAGGAGGAGGAGATAGGAGGGGCAGGAGGAGGAGATTGTAGGGGGCAGGAGGAGGAGGAGATAGGAGGGGCAGGAGGAGGAGATTGTAGGGGGCAGGAGGAGGAGGAGATAGGAGGGGCAGGAGGAGGAGATTGGAGGGGCAGGAGGACAAGATTAGAGGGGACAGGAGGAGGAGATTGGAGGGGGCAGGAGGAGGAGGAGATTGGATGGGGCAGGAGGAGGAGGAGATTGGAGGGGACAGGAGGAGATTGGAGGGGGCAGGTGGAGGAGGGGATTGGAGGGGACAGGAGGAGGAGGGGATTGGAGGGGACAGGAGGAGATTGGAGGGGGCAGGTGGAGGAGGAGATTGGACGGGGCAGGAGGAGGAGATTGGAGGGGGCAGGAGGCAGATGGGATTGGAGGCAGGAGGAGGAGATTGGAGGGGGCAGGAGGCAGATGGGATTGGAGGCAGGAGGAGGAGGAGATTGGAGGGGGCAAAAAGAGGAGATTGGTGGGGGCAGGAAGAGGAGATTGGAGGAGCAGCAGGAGGAGGGGATTGGATGCAAGAGGAGATTGGATGGTGCAGGAGGAGAAGATTGGTGGGGGCAGGAGGAGGAAATTGTGGGGAAGGAGGAGGAGGAGATTGGAGGGGGGAGGAGGAGATTGGAAGGGGCAGGAGGAGGAGGAGGAGATTGGAGGGGGCAGGAGGATGAAGGGATTGGAGGCAGGAGGAAGAGGAGATTGGAGGGGGCAGGAGGAGGAGGAGATTGGAGGGGGCAGGAGGAGGAAGAGATTGGAGGGGGCAGGAGGATGAGATTGGAGGGGGCAGGAGGAGGAGGTGATTGGAGGGGACAGGCAGAGGAAGGGATTGGAGGCAAGAGGAGGAGGGGATTGGAGGGGGAGGAGGAGGATGAGATTGGAGGGCGCAGGATAAGGATGAGATTGGTAGGGACAGGAGGAGGAGATTAGAGGGGACAGGAGGAGGAGGGGACTGGAGGCAGGAGGAGGAGGAGATTGGAGGGGCCAGGAGGATGAGATTGGAGGGAGCAGGAGGAGGATGGGATTGAAGCAGGAGGAGGAGGAGATTGGAGGGGGTTGGAGGAGGAGAAGATTAGAGGGAGCAGGAGGAGGAGGATATTGGAGGGGCAGGAGGAGGAGGGGATTAGGGGGCAGGAGGAGGAGTAGATTGGAGGGGGGAGGAGGCGGAGGAGATTGGAGGGGCAGGAGGTGAAGGGGATTGGAGGGGGCAGGAGGAGGAAGATATTGGAGGGGGCAGGAGGCGGAGTTTGGAGGGGGCAGGAGTAGGAGGGGATTGGAGGGGGCAGGAGGAAGAGGGGATTGGAGGGGCAGGAGGAGGAGGGGATTGGAGGCAAGAAAAGGAGATTGGAGGGGGCAGGAGGAGGAGGGGATTGGAGTGGGCAGAAGGAGGAGGTTGGAGTGGATAGGAGGAGGAGATTGGAGGGGGCATGAGGAGGAGTAGATTGGAGGGGGCAGATAGAGGAGATTGGAGGGGGCAGAAGGACGTGGGGATTGAAGGCAGTAGGAGGAGGAGAATCGAGGGGGCAGGAGGAGGAGATATGAGGGGGCAGGGGGAGGAGGAGGGGATTGGCGGCAGGAGGAGGAGACTGGAGGGGACAGGAGGAGCAGATTGAAGGGGGCAGGAGGAGGGGACTGGAGGAGGCAGGAGGAGGAGGGGATTGGTGGCAGGAGGAGGAGGAGATTGAAGGGGGCAGGAGGAGGTGTTTGGAGGGGGCAGGAGGATGAGTAGATTGGAGGCAGGAGGAGGAGATTGGTGGGGGCAGGAGGAGGAGGTTAGAAGGGGCAGGAGGAGGAGGAGATTGGAGGTGGCAGGAGGAGGAGGGGATTGGAGGGGGCAGGAAAAGGAAATTGGAGGGGGCAGGTGGAGGAAGGGATTGCAGGCAGGAGGAAGAGCTTGGAGGGGTCAGGAGGAATAGATTGGAGGGGCAGGAGGAGGAAGAGATTTGAGGGGGCAAGAGGAGCAGATTGAAGGGGGCAGGTGGAGGAGACGGGAGGGGGCAGGAGGTGGAGGGGATTGGAGGCAGGAGGAGGAGGCAATTGGAGGGGGTAGGAGGAGGCGATTGGAGGGGGTAGGAGGAGGAGGAGATTGGAGGGCGCAGGAGGAGGAGTTTGGAGGGGACAGGAGGAGATCGGAAGGGTCAAGAGGAGGAGGAGACTGGAGGGGACAGGATGAGGAGGTTGGAGGAGGCAGGAGGAGGAGGTGATTGGAGGGGGCAGGAGGGGAAAGAGATTGGTGGGGCAGGGAGAGGAAGAGATTGGAGGGGGCAGGAGGAGGGGAGATTGGAGGAGGCAGGAGGAGGAGATTGGAGGGGGAATGAGGAGGAGGAGATTGGAGGGTCAGGAGGAGGAGATTGGAAGGGCAGGAGGAGGAGATTGTAGGGGGCAGGAGGTGAGGTGATTGGAGGAGGCAGGAGGAGGATTTTGGAGGGGGCAGCAGGAGGAGGAGATTGGAGGCAGGAGGAGGAGATTGGAGGGGGCAGGAGGATGAGATTGGTGGCAGGAGGATGAGATTGGAGGGGGCAGGATGAGGATGGGATTGAAGCAGGAGGAGGAGGAGATTGGAGGGAGCAGGAGGAGGAGGATATTGGAGGGGCAGGAGGAGGAGGGGATTGGAGGGGGGAGGAGGAAGATATTGGAGGGAGCAGGAGGAGGAGATTGGAGGGGGCAGGATGAGCAGATTGAAGGGGGCAGGAGGAGGAGACTGGAGGGGGCAGGAGGAGGAGATTGGAGGGGGCAGAAGGACGTGGGGATTGGAGGCAGGAGGAGGAGGAGATTGGAGGGGTCAGGAGGAGGTGTTTGGAGGGGGCAGGAGTAGGTGGGGATTGGAGGCAGGAGGAGGAGGGATTGGAGGGGGCAGGAAGAGGAGATTGGAGGCAGAAGGAGGAGGAGGAGACTGGAGGAGGCAGGATGAGGAGGTTGGAGGATGCAGGAGGAGGAAGAGATTGGAGGGGGCAGGAGGAGGAGGAGGAGATTGGAGGGGGCAGGTGGAGGAGGGGATTGGAGAGGGCAGGAGGTGGAGAAGATAGGATGCAGGAGGAGGAGGAGGAGATTGGAGGGCGCAGGAGGAGGATGGGATTGGAGGGGAGGAGGAGGGGATTGGAGGGTCAGGAGGAGGAGATTGGAAGGGCAGGAGGAGGAGGGGATTGGAGGGGGCAGGGGGAGGAGACAGTAGGGGGCATGAGGAGGACGGGATTGGCGGTGGAGGAGGAGGGGAGTGGAGGGTTAAGAGAAGGAGATTGGAAGGGCAGGAGGTCGAGGTGATTGGAGGGGGCAGGAGGAGGAAATTAGGGGGGCAGGAGGATGGGATTGGAGGGAGCAGCAGGAGGAGGGGATTGGAGGCAGGAGGAGGAGGAAATTAGAGGGGGCACGAGGAGGTGTTTGGAGGAGGCAGGAGTAGGTGTGGATTGGAGAGGGCAGGAGAAGGAGGGGATTGGAGGCAGGAGGACGAAGAGATTGGTGGGAGCAGGAGGAGGATGGATTGAAGCAGGAGGAGGAAGAGATTGGAGGGGGCTGGAGGAGAAGATTGGAGGGGGCAGGATGAGCAGATTGAAGGGGGCAGGAGGAGGAGACTGGAGGGGGGAGGAGGCGGAGGAGATTGAAAGAGGAGGAGGCGGTGGAGATTGGAGGGGCAAGAGGTGAAGGGGATTGGAGGGGGCAGGAGAAGGAGGGGATTGGAGGGGGCAGGAGGAGGAGGTGATTGGAGGGGGCAGGCAGAGGAAGGGATTGGAGGCAAGAGGAGGAGGGGATTGGAGGGGGAGGAGGAGGATGAGATTGGAGGACGCAGGATAAGGATGAGATTGGTAGGGGCAGGAGTAGGAGATTGAATGGGGCAGGAGGAGGAGATTAGAGGGGACAGGAGGAGGAGGGGACTGGAGGCAAGAGGATGAGGAGATTGGAGGGACAGGAGGAGGAGGGGATTAGAGGCAGGAGGAGCAGGTGATTGGAGGGGAGGAGGAGGAGATTGGAGGAGGCAGGAGGAGGAGATTGGAGGGGGAATGAGGAGGAGGAGATTGGAGGGTCAGGAGGAGGAGATTGGAAGGGCAGGAGGAGGAGGAGATTGGAGGGGGCAGGAGTTGAGGGGAGTGGAGGAGGCAGGAGGAGAATTTTGGAGGGGGCAGCAGGAGGAGGAGATTGGAGGCAGGAGGAGTAGATTGGAGGGGGCAGGAGGTGGTCGGGTTTGGAGGCAGGAGGAGGAGGAGATTGGAGGGGCCAGGAGGAGGAGATTGGAGGGAGCAGGAGGAGGATGGGATTGGAGGGGCAGGAGGTGAAGGGGATTGGAGGGGGCAGGAGGAGGAAGATATTGGAGGGGGCAGGAGGCGGAGTTTGGAGGGGGCAGGAATAGGAGGGGATTGGAGGGGGCAGGAGGAGGAGGGGATTGGAGGGGCAGGAGGAGGAGGGGATTGGAGGCAAGAAAAGGAGATTGGAGGGGGCAGGAGGAGGAGGGGATTGGAGTGGGCAGAAGGAGGAGGTTGGAGTGGATAGGAGGAGGAGATTGGAGGGGGCATGAGGAGGAGTAGATTGGAGGGGGCAGATAGAGGAGATTGGAGGGGGCAGAAGGACGTGGGGATTGAAGGCAGTAGGAGGAGGAGAATCGAGGGGGCAGGAGGAGGAGATATGAGGGGGCAGGAGGAGGAGTAGGGGATTGGAGGCAGGAGGAGGAGACTGGAGGGGACAGGAGGAGCAGATTGAAGGGGGCAGGAGGAGGGGACTGGAGGAGGCAGGAGGAGGAGGGGATTGGTGGCAGGAGGAGGAGGAGATTGAAGGGGGCAGGAGGAGGTGTTTGGAGGCAGGAGGAGGAGATTGGTGGGGGCAGGAGGAGGAGGTTAGAAGGGGCAGGAGGAGGAGGAGATTGGAGGTGGCAGGAGGAGGAGGGGATTGGAGGGGGCAGGAAAAGGAAATTGGAGGGGGCAGGTGGAGGAAGGGATTGCAGGCAGGAGGAAGAGCTTGGAGGGGTCAGGAGGAATAGATTGGAGGGGCAGGAGGAGGAAGAGATTTGAGGGGGCAGGAGGAGCAGATTGAAGGGGGCAGGTGGAGGAGACGGGAGGGGGCAGGAGGTGGAGGGGATTGGAGGCAGGAGGAGGAGGCAATTGGAGGGGGTAGGAGGAGGCGATTGGAGGGGGTAGGAGGAGGACGAGATTGGAGGGCGCAGGAGGAGGAAGGGATTGGAGGCAGGAGGAGGAGAGGTTTGGAAGGGGCAGGAGGAGGAGATCGGAAGGGGCAAGAGGAGGAGGAGATTGGAGGGGCTAGGAGGATGAGGGGATGGGAGGGGGCAGGAGGAGGAGATTGGATGCAGAAGGAGGAGGAGGAGACTGAAGTGGGCAGGATGAGGAGATTGGAGAAGGCAGAAGGAAGAGGGTATTGGAGGGGGCAGGAGGAGGAGGAGTTTGGAGTGGACAGGAGGAGATCGGAAGGGTCAAGAGGAGGAGGAGACTGGAGGGGGCAGGATGAGGGGGTTGGAGGAGGCAGGAGGGGAAAGAGATTGGTGGGGCAGGGTGAGGAAGAGATTGGAGGGGGCAGGAGGAGGAGGAGATTGGAGGGGCAGGAGGAGGAGGGGATTAGAGGGGGCAGGAGGAGTAGATTGGAGGGGGAAGGATGAGGAGGAGATTGGAGAGGGCAGGATGAGTAGATTGGAGAAGGCAGGAGGAGGAGGGTATTCGAGGGGGCAGGAGGATGAGGAGTTTGGAGGGGGCTGGAGGAGGAGATTGGAGAGGGCAGGCAGACGAAGGGATTGGAAGCAGGAGCAAGAGATTGGAGGGACCAGGATGAAGAGATTGGGGGGCAGTTGGAGGAGGAGATTGGAGGGGGCAGGAGGAGGAGGAGATTGTAGGGGGCAGGGGGAGGGGATTGGAGGGGGCAGGAGGAGAAGATTGGAGGGGGAAGGACGAGGAGGAGATTGGAGAGGGCAAGATGACGAGATTGGAGAAGGCAGGAGGAGGAGGGTATTGGAGGGGGCAGGATGAGGAGGAGTTTGGAGGGGGCAGGAGGTGGAGATCGGAAGGGGCAAGAGGAGGAGGAGGCTGGAGGGGGCAGGATGAGGAGGTTGGAGGAGGCAGGAGGAGGAGGGGATTGGAGGGGGCAGGAGGGGGAAGAGATTGGTGGGGCAGGGAGAGGAAGAGATTGGAGGGGGCAGGAGGAGGAGGAGATTGGAGGGGCAGGAAGAGGAGTGGATTGGAGGGGGCAGGAGGAGGAGGTTGGAGGCAGGAGGAGGAGGAGATTGGAGGGGGCAGGAGGAGGTGGGGATTGGAGGGGTCAGGAGGAGGAGATTGGAGGGGGCAGGCGGAGGTGAATGGAGGGAGGAGGAGGGGATTGGAGGTGGAGGAGGAGGGGATTGAAGGGTCAGGATGAGGAGATTGGAAGGGCAGGAGGAGGAGGAGATTGGAGGGGGCAGGAGGATGAGGGGATTGGAGGCAGGAGGAGGAGGAGATTGGAGGCAGCAGGAGAATGGAGGGTGCAGGAGGTGGATGAGATTGGAGGGAGTAGGAGGAGGAGAATGAAGGGGGCAGGGGAGGAGATTGGAGGGGGCAGGTGGAGGAGGAGGAGATTGGAGGGGGCAGGAGGAGGAAATTGGAGGGTGCAGGTGGAGGAGGAGGATATTGGAGGGGGCAGGAGGAGGAAATTGGAGGGGGCAAGAGGAGTAGATTGGAGGGGGCAGGAGGAGTAGATTGGAGGGAGCAGGAGGAGGAGATTGGAGGCAGCAGGAGGAGGAGTGGATTGGAGGGGGCAGGAGGAGGAGATTGGACAGGTATGAGGAGGAGTCGATTGGAGGGGGCAGAAGGACGTGGGGATTGGAGGCAGGAGGAGGAGGAGATTGGAGGGGGCAGGGGAGGAGATTGGAGGCTGCAGGTGGAGGAGGAGGAGATTGGAGGGGGCAGGAGGAGGAGATTGGAGGGGGCAGGAGGAGGAAATTGGAGGGGGCAGGAGGAGTAGATTGGAGGGGGCAGAAGGAGGAGATTGGAGGGGGCAGGAGGAGGAGATTGGAGGGGGCAGGAGGAGGAGATTGGAGGCAGCAGGAGGAGGAGGAGATTGGAGGCAGCAGGAGGAGGAGAGGATTGGAGGGGGCTGGAGGAGGAGATTGGAGGGGGCAGGAAGAGGAGATTGTAAGGGGCAGAAGGACGTGGGGATTGGAGGCAGGAGGAGGAGGAGATTGGAGGGGGCAGGAGGATGAGGCGATTGGAGGCAGGAGGAGGAGATTGGAGGCAGGAGGAGATTGGAGTGTGCAGGAGGTGGATGAGATTGGAGGGAGTAGGAGGAGGAGATTGAACGGGGCAGGAGAGGAGATTGGAGGGTGCAGGTGGAGGAGGAGGAGATTGGAGGGGGCAGGAGGAGTAGATTGGAGGGGGCAGGAGGAGGAGATTGGAGGCAGCAGGAGGAGGAGTGGATTGGAGGGGGCAGGAGGAGGAGATTGGACGGGTATGAGGAGGAGTCGATTGGAGGGGGCAGGAAGAGGAGATTGGAGGGGGCAGAAGGACGTGGGGATTGGAGGCAGGAGGAGGAGGAGATTGGAGAGGGCAGGAGGATGAGGGGATTGGAGGCAGGAGGAGATTGGAGGGTGCAGGAGGTGGATGAGATTGGAGGGAGTAGGAGGAGGAGAATGAAGGGGGCAGGGGAGGAGATTGGAGGGGGCAGGAAGAGGAGATTGGAGGGGGCAGAAGGACGTGGGGATTGGAGGCAGGAGAAGGAGGAGATTCAAGGGGGCAGGAGGAGGAGGTTGGTGGGAGCAGGAGTAGGTGGGGATTGGAGGGGGCAGGAGGAGGAGATTGGAGGGGGAGGAGGTGAAGGAGATTTGAGGGGGCAGGAGGAGGAGATATAAGGGGGCAGGAGAAGTAGGGGATTGGAGGCAGGAGGAGGAGATTAGAGGGGACAGGAGGAGCAGATTGAAGGGGGCAGGAGGAGGAGACTGGAGGCAGGAGAAGGAGGAGATTGGAGGGGGCAGGAGGAGGTGTTTGGAGGGGGCAGGAGGAGGAGGGGATTGGAGGGGGCAGGAGGAGGAGGGGATTGGAGGGGGCAGGAGGACGAAATTGTCGGGGGCAGGCGGAGGAATGGATTGCAGGCAGGAGGAAGAGATTGGAGGGTGCAAGGAGTAGGTTGGAGGGGGCAGGAGGAGGACATTGGAGGGAGCAGGAGGAGGAGGGGATTGGAGGCAGGAGAAGGAGGAGATTGGAGGGTGCAGGAGGAGGTGTTTGGAGGGGGCAGGAGGATGAGTAGATTGGAGGCAGGAGGAGGAGATTGGTGCGGGCAGGAGGAGGGATTTGGTGGGGGCAGGAGGAGGAGGAGATTGGAGGGGGCAAGAGGAGGAGGGGATTGGAGGCAGGAGGAGGAAGTGATTGGAGGGGGCAGGCGGAGGAGGAGATTGGAGGGGCAGGAGGAGGATGGGATTGGAGGGGTCAGGAGGAGGTGATTGGAGGGGGCAGGCGGAGGGGACTGGAGGGGGCAGGAGGAGGAGGGGATTGGAGGTGGAAGAGGAGGGGATTGGAGGGTCAGGAGGAGGAGATTGGAAGGGCAGGAGGAGGAGGAGATTTGAGGGGGCAGAAGGAGGAGGGGATTAGAGGCAGGAGGATGAAGAGATTGGTGGGTGCAGGAGGAGGATGGATTGAAGCAGGGGGAGGAGGAGATTGGAGGGGGCTGGAGGAGGAGAAGGTTAGAGGAAGCATGAGGATGAGGGAATTGGAGGCAAGAGGAGATTGGAGGGGGCAGGTGGAGGAGGGGATTGGGGGGCAGGAGGAGGAGGGGATTGGAGGGGGAGGAAGGGATTGGGGGGCAGGAGGAGGAGGGGATTGGAGACAAGAGGAGGAGATTGGAGGGGGCAGGAGGAGGAGGAGGTGATTGGAGGGGATAGGCGGAGGAGATTGGAGAGGGCAGCAGGAGTGAGGGAATTGGAGTGGGCAGAAGGAGAAGATTGGAGTGGGTAGGAGGAGGAGATTGGACGGGTATGAGGAGGGGTAGATTGGAGAGGGCAGGAGGCGGAGATTGGAGGGGGCAAAAGGACATGGGGATTCGAGGCAGGAGGAGGAGATTGGATGCGGCAGGAGGAGGAGATATGAGGGGGCAGGAGGAGCAGATTGAAGGGGACATGAGGAGGAGACTGGAGGGGGCAGGAGGAGGATGAGATTGGAGGAAGGAGAAGGACGAGATTGGAGGGGGCAGGAGGAGGTGTTTGGAGGGGGTAGGAGGATGAGTAGATTGGAGGCAGGAGGAGGAGATTGGTACAGGCAGGAGGAGGAGTTTGGAGGGGACAGGAGGAGGAGGAGATTGGAGGGGGCAGGTGGAGGAGATTGGAGGGGACAAGAAGAGGGGATTGGAGGGGGCAGGAGTAGGAGGAGATTGGAAGCAGGAGGAGAAGGAGATTGGAGGGGGCAGGCAGAGGAGGGGATTGGAGGGGGCAAGAGGAGGAGACAGTAGGGGACATGCGGAAGAGGTGAAGTGAGGGGCAGGAGGTGGAGGGGATTGGATGCAGGAGGAGGAGGAGGTGGAGGAGGAGATTGGAGGGGGCAGGTGGAAGAGATTGGAGGGGTCAGGAGGAGGTGATTGGAGTGGGCAGGCGGAGGACACTGGAGGGGGAAGGAGGAGGAAGGGATTGGAGGTGGAGGAGGAGGGGATTGGAGGGTCAGGAGGAGGAGATTAGAAGGGCAGGAGGAGGAGATTTGAGGGGGCAGGAGTAGGTGGGGATTGGAGGGGGCAGGAGGAGGAGGGGATTGGAGGCAGGAGGAGGAGGGGATTGGAGGGGGCAGGAGGTGGATAAGGTTAGAGGAAGCATGAGGAGGAGGGAATTGGAGGCAAGAGGAGATTGGAGGGGGAAGAGGCAGAGGAGATTGAAGGGGCAAGAGTTGAAGGAGATTGGAGGGGGCAGGAGGAGGAGTTTGGAGGGGGCAGGAGTAGGAGGGGATTGGAGGGGGCAGGAGGAGAAGATTGGAGTGGGTAGGAGGAGGACATTGGACGGGTATGAGGAGGAGTAGGTTGGAGGAGGCAGGAGGAGTAGATTGGAGGGGGCAGAAGGAGGAGATATGAGGGGGCAGGAGAGGTAGGGGATTGGAGACAGAAGGAGGAGATTGGGGGGGACGGGAGGAGCAGATTGAAGGGGGCATGAGGAGGAGACTGGAGGGGGCAGGAGGAGGAGGAGATTGGAGGGGGCAGGAGGAGGAGGAGATTGGAGGGGGCAGGTGGAGGAGGACATTGGAGGGGCAGGTGGAGGAGATTGGAGGGGACAGGAAGAGGGAATTGGAGGGGGCAGGAGTAGGAGGAGATTGGAAGTAGGAGGAGAAGGAGATTGGAGGAGGCAGGAGGACGGAGAGATTGGAGGGGGCAGGAGGAGGAGATTGAAGTGGGCAGGAGGTGGTCGGGTTTGGAGGCAGGAGAAGGAGGAGATTGGTGGGGGCAGGAGGAGTGTTTGGAGGGTGCAGGAGGATGAGTAGATCGGAGGCAGGAGGAGGAGATTGGTGCGGGCAGGAGGAGGAGATTGGTGCGGGCAGGAGGAGGAGATTGGTGCGGGCAGGCGGAGGAGATCGGAAGGGGCAAGAGGATGAGGAGGTTAGAGGAGGCAGGAGGAGGAGGAGATTGGAGTGGAAAGGAGGACGAGGGGATTGGAGGGGGTAGGAGGAGTAGATTGGAGGGGGAAGGAGGAGGAGGAGATTGGAGGGAGCAAGATGAGGAGATTGGAGACGGCAGGAGGATGAGGGGATTGGAGACGGCAGGAGGAGTAGGAGACTGGAGGGGGGCAGGAGGAGGAGATCGGAAGGGGCAAGAGGAGGAGAAGATTGGAGGAGGCAGGAGGATGAGGGGACTGGAGGCAGGAGGAGGTGGGGATTGGAGGGGGAAGGAGGAGGAGGAGACTGGAGGGGGCAGGAGGAGGAGATCGGAAGGGGCAAGAGGACGAGGAGATTGGAAGGGGCGGGAGGAGGAGATTGGTGGGGCAGGGTGAGGAGGAGATTGGAGGGGGCAGGTGGAGGAGGGGATTGGAGGGGGCAGGAGGAAGAGGTGATTGGAGGGGCAGGAGGAGGAGGAGATTGGAGGGGCAGGAGGGAGGAGGGGATTGGAGGCAGGAGGAGGAGGAGATTGGAGGGGGCACGAGGAGGAGAAGATTGGAGGGGGCAGGAGGGGGAGATTGTAGGCAGGAGGAGCGGGAGATTGGAGGGGGCAGGAGGAGGAGGGGATTGAATGGGGCAGTTGGAGGAGATTGGAGAGGGCATGAAGAGGAGTGGATTGGAGGCAGCAGGAGGCGGAGATTGGAGGGGGCAGGAGGAGGAGGAGATTGGAGGCAGGAGGAGGGGGAAATTGGAGGGGGCAGGAGGAGGAGATTGGAAAGGGTAGGAGGAGGAGATCAGAAGGGGCAAGAGGATGAGGAGGTTGGAGGAGGCATGAGGAGGGGGTGATTGGAGGGGGCAGGAGGATGTGGAGATTGTTGGGGCAGGGTGAGGAGGAGATTGGGGGGGCAGGTGGAGGAGGGGATTGGAGGGGGCAGGAGGAAGAGGGGAATTGGAGGCAGCAGGAGGAGGAGGAGATTGGAGCGGACAGGAGGGTGAGGGGATAAGAGGAGGAAATTGGAGGGGGCAGGTGGAAGAAGGGGAGGGGGTAGGAGGAGGAGATTGGTGGAGGCAACATGAGGAGATTGGAGAAGGCAAGATGAGGAGGCGATTGGAGGGGGCAGGAGGAAGAAGAGATTGGACGGGCAGGGGAGGAGATTTGAGGGGGTAGAAGGAGGGGATTGGATGGAGCAAGAGGAGGAGGAGATTGGAGGGGGCAGGAGGAGGAGGAGATTGGAGGGGGCAGGAGGAGGAGATTGGAGGCAGAAGGAGGAGGAGGAGATTGGAGGGGGCAAGATGAGGAGATTGGAGAAGGCAGGAGGAGGAGGGGATTGGAGAGGGCAGGAGGAGGAGGAGATTGGTGGTGCAGGGTGAGGAGGAGGTTGGAGGGGGCAGGGGGAGAAGGGGATTGGAGGGGTCAGGAGGAGATTGGAGGGGGCAGGAGGAGGAGGGGATTGGAGGGGGCAGGAGAAAGAGATTGGAGGGGCAGGAGGAGGGGGGGATTGGAGGGGGCAGGAGAAAGAGATTGGAGGGGGCAGGTGGAGGAAGGGATTGCAGGCAGGAGGAAGAGATTGGAGGGACAGCAGGAGGAGGAGATTGGAGGGGGCAGGAGGATGAGGGGATTGGAGGGGGCAGGAGAAAGAGATTGGAGGCAGGAGGGGATTGGAGGGTACAGGAGGTGGAGGTGATTGGAGGGGTTGGAGAAGATTGAAGGGGGCAGGGGAGGAGATTGGAGGGGGCAGGACAAGGAGATTAGAGGGTGCAGGTGGAGGAGGAGGAGTTTGGAGGGGACAGGATTTGGAGGAGATTGGAGGGGGCAGGAGGAGGAAATTGGAGGGGGCAGGAGGAGGAGGAGATTGGAGGGGCAGGAGGAGGAGGGGATTGGAGGGGGCTGGAGGAGACGATTGGAGGGGGCAGCCGGATGAAGGGATTGGAGGCAGGAGGAGGAGGAAGAGATTGGAGGGGGCAAGAGGAGGAGGGGATTGGAAGGGGCAGGAGTAGATTGGAGGGGGCAGGAGGAGAAGATTGGAGGGGATAGGAGGAGGAGATTGGAGGGGGCAGGAGGAGGAGGGGATTGGAGGCAGGAGGAGGAGGAGATTGGAGAGGGCAGGAGGAGGAGGGGATTGCAGGCAGGAGGAGGAGGAGATTGGAGTGGGCAGGAGGATATGGGTATTGGAGGCAGGAGGAGATTAGAGGGTGCAGGAGGTGGAGGGGATTGGAGTGGGTAGGAGGAGGAGATTGGAGGATGCAGGAGGAGGAGATTGAAGGGGGCAGGAGGAGGAGGAGATTGGAGGGGGCAGGGGGAGGGGATTGGAGGGGCAGGAGGAGGAGATTGGAGGGTGCAGGTGGAGCAGGAGGAGATTGGAGGGGGCAGGAGTTGGAGTAGATTGGAGGGGGCAGGAGGAGCAGATTGGTGGGTGCAGGAAGAGGAGGAGTTTGGAGGGGGCAGGAGTTGGAGGAGATTGGAGGGGGCAGGAAGAGGAAATTGGAGGGGGCAGGCGGAGGAAGGGATTGCAGGCAGGAGGAGGAGGAGATTGAAGCAGGAGGAGGAGATTGGAGGGGACTGGAGGAGGAGAAGATAAGAGGGAGCATGAGGAGGAGAGAATTGGCGGCAAGAGGAGGAGAAGATTGGAGGGGGCAGGAGGAGGAGTAGATTGGAGGGGGGAGGAGGTGGAGGAGATTTGTGGGTCAGGAAGTGAAGGGGTTTGGAGGGGGCAGGAGGAGGAAGAGATTGGATGGGGCATAAGGGGGAGTTTGGAGGGGGCAGCAGTAAGAGGGGATTGGAGGGGGCAAGAGGAGGAGGGGATTGGAGGGGCAGGAGGAGGAGGTGATTGGAGGGGATATGCGGAGGAGATTGGAGAGGGCAGGAGGAGGAGGGATTGGAGTGGGCAGAAGGAGGAGATTGGAGTGGGTAGGAGAAGGAGATTGGAGGGGGCAGGAAGAGGAGATTGGAGGGGGCAGAAGGACGTGGGGATTGGAGGCAGGAGGAGAAAGAGATTGGATGCGGCAGGAGGAGGAGATATGAGGGGTCAGGAGGAGCAGATTGAAGGGGGCAGGAGGAGGAGATTGGAGGCAGGAGGAGGAGGAGATTGGAGGGGACAGGAGAAGGTGTTTGGAGGGGGCAGGAGGATGAGTAGATTGGAGGCAAGAGGAGGAGATTGGTGGGGGCAGGAGGAGGAGATTGGAGGGGGCAGGAGGAGGAGAAGATTGAATGGGGCAGGAGAAGGAGGGGATTGGAGTGGGCAGGAGGAGGAAATTGGAGGTGGCAGGCAGAGGAAGGGATTGCAGGCAGGAGGCAGAGATTGGAGGGGGCAGGAGGAGTAGATTGGAGAGGCAGGAGGAGGACAGATTGGAAGCAGGAGGAGGAGATTGGAGGCGAAAGGAATAGGAGGAGATTTGAGGGGGCAGGAGGTGTAGGGGATTGGAGGCAGGAGTAGGAGGGGATTGGATGCGGCAGGAGGAGGAGATTGGAGGGGGCAGGAGGAGGAGGAGGTTAGAGGGGGCAGGAGGAGTAGATTGGAGGGGGGGGAGGAGGAAGATATTGAAGGTAGTAGGAGGAGGAAGGAATTGGAGGCAGGAGGAGGAGATTGGAGGGGGAAGGAGGAGGAGATCTGAGGGGGCAGGAGGTGTAGGGGATTGGAGGCAGGAGTAGGAGGGGATTGGAGGGGGCAGGAGGATGAGGGGATTGGAGGCAGGAGGAGGAGATTGGAGGCAGGAGGAGATTGGAGGGTACAGGAGGTGGAGGTGATTGGAGGGGGTTGGAGGAGATTGAAGGGGGCAGGGGAGGAGATTGGAGGGGGCAGGACGAGGAGATTGGAGGGTGCAGGTGGAAGAGGAGGAGTTTGGAGGGGGCAGGAGGAGGAGGAGATTGGAGGGGGCAGGAGGAGGAAATTGGAGGGGGCAGGTGGAGGAAGGGATTGCAGGCAGGAGGAAGAGGAGATTGGAGGGGCAGGAGAAAGTGTTTGAAGGGGGCAGGAGTAGGTGGGGATTGGAGGCAGGAGGAGGATGAGATTGGTGGAAGCAGGAGGAGGAGATTGGAGGTGACTGGAGGAGGAGGGGTTTGGAGGGAGCATGAGGAGGAGGGAATTGGAGGCAAGAGGAGGAGAAGATTGGAGGGGGCAGGACGAGGAGGGGATTGGAGGGGGCAGGAGGAGGAGGAGATTGGAGGGGGCAGGAGGTGGAGGAGAATGGAAGGGGCAGGAGGGGGAGATTGGAGGGGGCAGGAGAAGGAGGGGATTGGAGGCGGCAGGAGGAGGAGATTGGAGGGGCAGGAGGAGGAGGGGATTGGAGGGGGCAGGAGGAATGGGGATTGGAGGCAGGAGGTGGAGGAGATTGGAGGCAGGAGGAGATTGGAGGGTGCAGGAGGTGGAGGTGATTGGAGGGGGTAGGAGGAGGAGATTGAAGGGGGCAGGAGGAGGAGAAGATTGGAGGGAGCAGGGGAGGAGATTGGAGGGGGCAGGAGGAAGAGGGAATTGGTGGGTTCAGGAGGAGGAGGAGATTGGAGGGGGCAAGGTGAGGAGATTGAAGAAGGCAGGAGGAGTTGTGGATTGGAGGGGGCAGGAGGAGGAGGAGATTGGAGGGAGTAGGAGGAGGAGATTGGAAGGGGCAAGAGGAGGAGGAGATTAAAGGGGACTGGAGGATGAGGGGATTGGAGGGGCAGGAGGAGGAGATTGGAGAAGGCAGGAGGAGGAGGGGATTGGAAGGGGCAAGAGGAGGAGATTGGAGGAGGCAGGAGGATGAGGGGATTGGAGGCAGGAGGAGGAGGAGATTGGAGGGGCTAGGAGGATAATGGCTTTGGAGGAGGCAGGAGGAGGAGATTGCAGGCAGCAGGAGGAGGAGGAGATTGGAGGGGGCAGGATGAGGAGGTTAGAGGAGGCAGGAGGAGGAGGAGATTGAAGGGGGCAGGATGAGGAGGTTAGAGGAGGCAGGAGGAGGAGGAGATTGGAGGGGGCAGGATGAGGAGGTTAGAGGAGGCAGGAGGAGGAGGAGATTGGAGGGGGCAGGAGGAGGAGGTTATTGGAGAGAGCAGGGGAGGATATTGGAGGGGCAGGAGGAGGAGATTAGAGGGTGCAGTTGGAGGAGGAGGAGATTGGAGCAGACAGGAGGTAGGAGTAGATTGGAGGGGGAAGGAGGAGGAGGAGATTGGAGGGGGCAAGATGTGGAGATTGGAGGGGGCAAGAGGACGAGGAGATTGGAGGGGGCAGGTTGAGGAGGTTAGAGGAGGCAGGAGGAGGAGGAGATTGGAGGGGGCAGGAGGAGGAGGTTATTGGAGAGAGCAGGGGAGGATATTGGAGGGGCAGGAGGAGGAGATTAGAGGGTGCAGTTGGAGGAGGAGGAGATTGGAGCGGACAGGAGGTAGGAGTAGATTGGAGGGGGAAGGAGGAGGAGGAGATTGGAGGGGGCAAGATGTGGAGATTGGAGGGGGCAAGAGGACGAGGAGATTGGAGGGGGCAGGTTGAGGAAGGGATTAGACAATAGACAATAGACAATAGACAATAGACAATAGATGCAGGAGTAGGCCATTCTGCCCTTCGAGCCTGCACCACCATTCAATATAATCATGGCTGATCATTCCTAATCAGTATCCTGTTCCAGCCTTATCTCCATACCCCTTGACTCCACTATCTTTGAGAGCTCTATCCAATTTTTTCTTAAAAGAATCCAGAGACTGGGCCTCCACTGCCCTCTGGGGCAGAGCATTCCACACAGCCACCACTCTCTGGGTGAAGTAGTTTCTCCTCATCTCTGTCCTAAATGGTCTACCCCGTATTTTTAAGTTGTGTCCTCTGGTTCGGCACTCCTCCATCAACGGAAATATGTTCCCTCCTGCCAGAGTGTCCAGTCCTTTCATAAGCCTAGACGTTTCAATCAGATCCCCTCTCAGTCTTCTAAACTCAAGGGTATACAAGCCCAGTCGCTTCAGTCTTTCCGTGTAAGGCAATCCTGCCATTCCAGGAATTGACCTCGTGAACCTACGCTGCACTCCCTCAATAGCCAGAATGTCTTTCCTCAAATTTGGAGACCAGAACTGTACACAGTACTCCAGGTGTGGTCTCACCAGGGCCCTGTACAGCTGCAGAAGCACCTCTTTGCTTCTATACTCAATCCCTCTTGTTATGAAGGCCAGCATGCTATTAGCCTTCTTCACGACCTGCTGTACCTGCATGCTTGCCTTCATTGACTGGTGGACAAGAACACCCAGATCTCTCTGAATAGCCCCTTTACCTAATTTGATACCATTGAGGTAGTAATCTGCCTTCCTGTTCTTGCCACCAAAGTGGATAACCAGACATTTATCCACATTAAACTGCATCTGCCATGCATCTGCCCACTCACCTAACTTGTCCAGGTCACCCTGTAATCCCCTAACATCCTCATCACATTTCACCCTACCACCTAGCTTTGTGTCATCAGCAAATTTGCTAATGTTATTGCTGATACCATCTTCTATATCATTTACATATATTGTAAAAAGCTGCGGTCCCAGCACGGATCCCTGCGGTACCCCACTGGTCACTGCCAGCCATTTCGAAATGGAGCCGTTAATCACTACCCTTTGTTTCCTATTAGCCAACCAATTCTCTATCCAATCTAGTACTTTGCCCCCAATCCCGTGCGCCCTAATTTTACTCACTAACCTCTTGTGTGGGACTTTATCAAAAGCTTTCTGAAAGTCCAGGTACAGTACATCCACTGGATCTCCCTCGTCCATCTTCCGAGTTACATCCTCAAAAAATTCAAGAAGATTAGTCAAGCATGATTTCCCCTTCATAAATCCATGCTGACTCTGTCCTATCCTGTTACTATTATCCAGATGTGCCGTAATTTCATCCTTTATAATAGACTCCAGCATCTTTCCCACCACTGAGGTCAGACTAACTGGTCTATAATTTCCTGCTTTCTCCCGCCCACCCTTCTTAAAAAGTGGCACAACATTAGCCGCCCTCCAATCCTCAGGAACCAATCCCGATTCTATTGAACTCTGGAAAATAATCACCAGCGCATCCACGATTTCCCGAGCCACCTCCTTCAGTACCCTGGGATGCAGGCCATCAAGTCCCGGAGACTTATCAACCTTCAGACCTAACAGTCTCTCCAACACCAAATCCTGGCAAATAGAAATTCCCTTAAGTTCAGGTCCTTCAGCCACTGTTACCTCAGGGAGATTGCTTGTGTCTTCCCCAGTGAACACAGATCTGAAGTACCCATTTAATTCCTCTGCCATTTCTTCGTTCCCAGTAATATATTCCCCTGCTTCTGTCTTCAAGGGCCCAATTTTTGTCCTAACCATTTTTTTGCCTTGGACATACCTAAAAAAGCTTTTACTATCCTCCTTTATATTCTTGGCCAGTTTACCTTCGTACCTCATTTTTTCTCTGCGTATTTCCTTCTTACTAATCCTCTGTTGTTCTTTAAAAGCTTCCCAGTCCTCCGTTTTCCCGCTTATCTTCGCTAAGTTATACTTTTTCTCTTTTAACCTTATATGTTTCTTTACTTCCCTTGTCAGCCACGGCCGCCCATGTCTCCTCCTGGGATCTTTCTTCCTTTTAGGAATGAACTGATCCTGCATCTTCTGCATTATACACAGAAATATCTGCCATTGTTCCTCCACGGTCTTCCCTGTTAAGGTATTAAACCATTGAACTTTGGCCAGTTGCTCCCCCATAGCTCCATATTTCCCTTTATTCAACTGAAATATTGTCACTTCAGATTGTACCCACTCCCTCTCAAATTGCAGATTGAAGCTTATTGTATTATGGTCACTACTTCCCAATGGCTCCTTCACTTCGAGGTCACTGACCAATTCTGGTTCGTTACACAATACCAGATCCAGAATCGCCTTATCCCTGGTTGGCTCCAGCACCAGCTGCTCTAAAAATCCATCTCTGAGGCACTCCACAAAGTCTCTTTCTTGAGGCCCGATACCATCCTGATTCTCCCAGTCTACCTGCATGTTAAAATCCCCCATAACAACTGTAGTAACATCTTTGCGACAAGCCAATTTCAGCTCCTGATTCAACTTACCTCCAACATCCAGACTACTGTTTGGGGGCCTGTAGATGACTCCCATGAGGGTCTTTTTACCCTTAGTGTTTCGATTGCAGGCAGGAGGAAGAGATTGGAGGGGGCAGGAGGTGGAGGAGGCTGGAGGGGCAGGAGGAGGAGGGGATTGGAGGGGTCAGGAGATGGAGGAGATTGGAGGGGGCGGGAGGAGGAGTGTGGAGGGAGCAGGAGGAGGAGGGGATTGGGGGCAGGAGGAGCAGGTGATTGGAGGGCGCAGGAGGAGGAGATTGGAGGTGGCAGGAGGTGGAGGAGACTGGAGGAGGCAGGATGAGGAGATTGGCGGTGGCAAGAGGAAGAGGAGGCTGGAGGGGCAGGATGAGGAGGTTAGAGGAGGCAGGAGGAGGAGGAGGAGAATGGAGGGGACAGGTGGAGGAGGGGATTGGAGGGGGCAGGAGGCGAAGATTGGAGGGGCAGGAGGAGGAGGGGATTGGAGGGGGCAGGAGGATTAAGGAAATTGGATGGGCAGGAGGTGGATGGGATTGGAGGGGGAAAGAGGAGGAGGAGATTGAAGGGGGCAGGAGGAGGAAGAGATTGGAGGGGGCAGGAGGAGGAGTTTGGAGGGGGCAGGGGTAGGAGGAGAATAGAAGGGGCAGGAGGAGGAAGTGACTGGAGTGGCAGAAGGAGGAGATTGGAGGGGGCATGAGGAGGAGTAGATTGGAGGGGACAGGAGGAGAAGATTGAAGAGGGCAGGAGGAGGAGACTGGAGGGGCAGGAGGAGGAGGGGATTGGAGGGGGCAGGAGGAGGAGATTTAATTGGGCAGGAGGAGGAGATTGTAGGGGGCAGTAGGTGGTCTGGTTTGGAGAAAGGAGGAGGAGTAGATTGGAGGGGGCAGGAGGAGGAGTTTGGAGGGGGTAGGAGTAGGAGGGGATTGGATGGGGCAGGAGGAGGATGGGATTGGATGGGGCAGGAGGAGGAGGGGATAGGTGTAGGAGTTGGAGAGGGCAGGACGAGGAGGGGATTGGAGTGGGCAGAAGGAGGAGATTGGAGTGGGTAGGAGGAAGAGATTGGAGGGGGCAGGAGGAGGAGGGGATTGGAGGCAGGAGGAAGAGATTGGAGGGGGCAGGAGGAGAAGATTGAAGAGGGCAGGAGGAGGAGATTGGAGGGGGCACGAGTAGGAGACTGGAAGGGGCAGGAGGAGGAGATTGGAGGGGACAGGAGGAGAAGATTGAAGAGGGCAGGAGGAGGAGACTGGAGGGGGCAGGAGGAGGAGACTGGAGGGGGCAGGAGGAGGAGGGGATTGGAGGCAGGAGGAGAAGGAGATTGGAGGGGGCAGGAGAAGGAGACTGGAAGGGCAGGCAGAGGAAGGGATTGGAGGCAGCAGGAGGATGAGGGGATTGGAGGCATGAGGAGGAGGTGATTGGAGGGGGCAGGAGGCGGAGGGGATTGGAGGGTGCAGGAGGGGGCGGGGATTGGAGGCAGGAGGAGGAGGAGGAGATTGGAGGGGGCAGAAGGAAGAGATTGGAGGGGACGGGAGGAGGAGGAGATTGGAGGGCACAGGAGGAGGGGATGGGAGGGTTCAGGAGGAGGAGATTGGAGGGGCAGGAGGTGGAGGGGATTGGAGTGGGTAGGAGGAGGAGATTGGAGGGGGCATGTGGAGGAGATTGGAGTGGGTAGGAGGAGGAGTAGATTGGAGGGGGCAGGAGGTGGTCGGGTTTGGAGACAGGAGGAGGAGAAGATTGGTGGGTGCAGGAGGTGGAGGAGATTGAAGGGGCAGGGGAAGGCAGGGATTGGAGAAGGCAGGAGGAGGAAGAGATTGGAGGGGGCAGAAGTAGGAGGGGATTGGAGGCAAGAGGAGGAGATTGGAGGGGGCAGGAGGAGGAGATGAGTGGAGGGGATAGGCGGAGGAGTTGGTGAGGGCAGGACGAGGAGGGGATTGGAGTGGGCAGAAGGAGGAGATTGGCGTGGGTAGGAGGAGGAGATTGGAGGCAGCAGGAGGAGGAGGTTATTGGAGAGGGCAGGGGAGGAGATTGGAGGGGCAGGAGGAGGAGATTAGAGGGTGCAGTTGGAGGAGGAGGAGATTGGAGGAGGTAGGAGGAGTAGATTGGAGGGGGAAGGAGGAGGAGGAGATTGGAGGGGGAAGGAGGAGGAGGAGATTGGAGGGGGAAGGAGGAGGAGGAGATTGGAGGGGGCAAGATGAGGATATTGGAGGGGGCAAGAGGACGAGGAGGTTGGAGGGGGCAGGCGGAGGAAGGGATTGCAGGCAGGAGGAAGAGATTGGAGGGGGCAGGAGGAGGAGTGTGGAGGGAGCAGGAGGAGGAGGGGATTAGGGGCCAGGAGGATGAGATCAGAGAGGGCAGGAGGAGGAGGGGATTGGAGGGGTCATGAGGAGGAGATCAGAAGAGGCAAGAGGATGAGGAGGTTGGAGGAGGCAGGAGGAGGAGGAGATTGGTGGGGGCAGGAGGAGGAGGGGATTGAAGGGGCAGGAGGAAGAGGTGATTGGTGGGAGCAGGAGGAGTAGATAGAAGGGGGAAGAAGAGGAAGGAGATTGGAGGGGGCAGGAGGTGGGGATTGGAGGGGGCAGGAGGAAGAGGGAATTGGAGGGGGCAGGAGGAAGAGGAGGCTGGAGGGGCAGGATGAGGAGGTTAGAGGAGGCAGGAGGAGGAGGAGGAGAATGGAGGGGACAGGTGGAGGAGGGGATTGGAGGGGGAAGGAGGAAGATGGGATTGGAGGGGGCAGGAGGACAAGATTGGAGGGGCAGGAGGAGGAGGGGATTGGAGGGGGCAGGAGGAGTGTTTGGAGGGTGCAGGAGGATGAGTAGATAGGAGGCAGGAGGAGGAGATTGGAGCGGGCAGGAGGAGGAGGGGATTGGAGGGGGCAGGAGGAGGAAATGGGAGGGGGCAGGCGGAGGAAGAGATTGGAGGGGGCAGGAGGAGGAGTTTGGAGGGGGCAGGGGTAGGAGGGGATTGGATGGGGTAGGAGGAGGAGGGGATTGGAGGCAAGAGGAGGAGATTAGAGGGGGCAGGAGGAGGAGGGGATTGGAGGCAAGAGGAGGAGATTAGAGGGGGCAGGAGGAGGAGGGGATTGGAGGCAAGAGGAGGAGATTAGAGGGGGCAGGAGGAGGAGGTGATTGGAGGCAGGAGGAGCAGATTGGAGGGGGCAGGAGGAGGAGATTTAAGTGGGCAAGAGGAGGAGATTGTAGGAGGCAGTAGGTGGTCTAGTTTGGAGACAGGAGGAGGTGATTGGTGGGAGCAGGAGGAGGAGGTGATTGGAGGGGATAGGCGGAGGAGATTGGAGAGGGCAGGAGGAGGAGGGGATTGGAGTGGGCAGAAGGAGATTGGAGGGGGCATGAGGAAGGGTATATTGGAGTGGGCAGGAGGAGGACGGGATTGGAGGGGTCAGGAGGAGGAGATTGGAGGGGCATGAGGAGTAGATTGGAGGGGGTAGGTGGAGGACAGGATTGGAGGCAGGAGGAAGAGATTGGAGGGGGCAGGAGGAGGAGATTTGAGGGGGCAAGAGGAGGAGATTGGGGGGACAGGAGAAGATTGAAGCGTGCAGGAGGAGGAGATGGGAGAGGGCAGGGGAGGAGGGGATTTGAGGCAGGAGGAGCGGATTGGAGGGGGCAGGAGGAGGAGATTTGTGGGAGCAGGAGGAGGAGATTGGAGGGGGCAGGAGGAGGAGGAGGCTGGAGGGGGCAGGAGGATTAAAGGGATTGGAGGGGGCGGGAGGAGGAGGATGTGATTGGAGGTGGCAGGAGTAGGAGGAGATTGGAGGGCGAGGAGGTGGAGGTGATTGAAGGGGCAGGAGGAGGCGGGGATTGGAGAAGGCAGGAGGAGGAAGAGATTGGAGGGGGCAGGAGGAGGAGTTTGGAGGGGGTAGGTGGAGGAAATTGGAGGGGGCATGAGGAGGAGGGGATTGGAGGGGGCAGAAGGAGGAGGGGATTGGAGGAAGGAGGAGGAGTAGATTGGAGGGGGCAGGGGAGGAGATTGGAGGGGGCAGGAGGAAGAGACTGGAAGGGCAGGCGGAGGAAGGGATTGGAGGCAGCAGGAGGATGAGGGGATTGGAGGGGGAAGGAGGAGGAGATTGGAGGGGGAAGGAGGAGGAGATTGGAGGGGGCAGGAGGCAGAGGGGATTGGAGCCAGGAGGAGGAGGAGATTGAAGGGGACAGGAGGAGGAGAAGGAGGAGATTGGAGGGGGCAGGAGGAAGAGATTGGAGGGTGCAGGTGGAGGAGCAGGTGATTGGAGGGGGCAGGAGTTGGCTAGAGGCGGAGATTGGAAGGGACAGGAGGAGGGGATTGGATGGGGCAAGAGGAGGAGGAGATTAGAGGGGACAGGAGGATGAGGGGATTGGAGGGGCAGGAGGAGGAGATTGGAGAGGGAAGGAGGAGGAGGGGATTGGAGTGGGCAGGAGGAGGAGATTGGAAGGGGCAAGAGGAGGAGATTGGAGGAGGCAGGAAGATGAGGGGACTGGAGTCAGGAGGAGGAGGAGATTGGAGGGGCAAAAGGAGGAGATTGGAGGGGGCAGGAGGAGGAGGGGATTGGAGCGGGCAGGAGGAGGAGGAGATTGGAGGGGCAGGAGGTGGAGGGGATTGGAGGGGGCAGAAGGAGAAGATTGGAATGGGTAGGAGGAGGAGATTTGAGGGGGCAGGAGGAGGAGTAAATTGGTGAGGGCAGGAGAAGGAGATTGGAGGGGGCAGGAGGACGTGGGGATTGGAGGGGGCAGGAGGAGGATATTGGTAGGAGCAGATGGAGGAAGGGATTGGAGGGAGGATGAGGAGGAGATTGTAGGGGGCATGAGGAGGAGGGGATTGGAGGGGCCAGGAGGAGGAGATTGTAGGGGGCAGGAGGAGAAGTAGATTAGAGGGGGCAGGAGGAGGAGATTGGAGGGGATAGGCGGAGGAGATTGGAGAGGGCAGGAGGAGGAGGGGATTGGAGGGGGCAGGAGGATGAGGAGATTGGAGGGGGCAGGAGGAGGAGATTGGTGGGGGATGAGGAGGAGTAGATTGGAGGGGGCAAGAGGAGGAGAGTGGAGGGGGCAGGAGGACGTGGGGATTGGAGGCAGGAGGAGGAGGAGATTGGAGTGGGCAGGACGAGGAGGGGATTGGAGGGGGCAGGAGTAGGGGTTGGAGGGGGAAGGTGGAGGAAGGGATTGGAGGCAAAAGGAAGAGATTGGAGGGGGCAGGAGGAGGAGATTGGAGGGAGCAGGAGGAGGAGGGGATTGGGGGCAGGAGGAAGAGATAGGAGTGGGCAGGAGTAGGTGGGGATTGGAGGGGGCAGGAGGAGGAGGAGATTTGAGGGGGCAAGAGGAGGAGGGGATTGGAGGCAGAAGGAGGAGGAGATTGGAGGAGGCAGGAGGAGGAGATTGGAGGGGACAGGAGGAGAAGATTGAAGGGGGCAGGAGGAGGAGTCTGGAGGGTGCAGGAGGAGGAGGGGATTAGATGGGGCAGGAGGAGAATGCGATTGGAGGAGGCAGGAGGAGGAGTTTGGAGGGGGAAGGAGGAGGAGGAGATTCGAGGGGGCTGGAGGAGGAGATTGGAGGGGGCATGAGGAGTAGATTGGAGGGGCATGAGGAGGAGTAGATTGGAGGGGGCAGGAGGAGGAGATTGGAGGGGACAGGCGGATGTGGGGATTGGAGGCAGGAGGAGGAGGAGATTGGAGGGGGCAGGAGGAAAAGATTGGAGGGGACAGGAGGAGGAGGAGATTGGAGGGGCAGGAGGAGGAGGAGATTGGAGGGGCAGGAGGTGGAGGGGATTAGAGGGGGCAGAAGGAGGAGATTGGAGTGGGTAGGTGGAGGAGATTTGAGGGGGCAAGAGGAGGAGTAGATTGGTGGGAGCAGGAGGAAAAGATTGGAGGGGCATGAGGAGGATTGGATTAGAGGGGGCAGGAGGAGGAGATTGGAGGGAATAGGCAGAGGAGATTGGAGAGGACAGGAGGAGGAGGGGATTGGAGGGGGCAGGAGGACGAGATTGGAGAGGGCAGGAGGAGGAGATTGGAGGGGCATGAGGAGGAGTAGATTGGAGGGGGCAGGAGGATGTGGGGATTGGAGGCAGGAGGAGGAGGAGTTTGGAGGGGGCAGGAGGAAAAGATTGGAGAGGACAGGAGGAGGAGATTGGAGGAGGCAGGATGAGGAGGGGATTGGAGGGGGCAGGTGTACGGGTTGGAGGGGGCAGGAGGAGGAAGGGATTGGAGGCAGAAGGAAGAAATTGGAGGGGGCAGGAGGAGGAGACTGGAGGGGGCAGGAGGAGGTGATTGGAGGGAGCAGCAGGAGGAGGGGATTGGAGGCAGGAGGAAGAGATTGTAGGGGGCAGGAGGAGGAGTTTGGAGGGGGAAGGAGTAGGTGGGGATTTGAGGGGGCAGGAGGAGGAGGTGATTGGAGGCAGGAGGAGGAGGAGATTGGAGGGGGCAGGAGGAGGAGGAGATTTGAGGGGGCTGGAGGAGGAGGTGATTGGAGGCAGGAGGAGGAGGAGATTGGAGGGGGCAGGTGGAGGACGGGATTGGAGGGGCACGAGTAGGAGATGGGGGGCAGGAGGAGGAGGGGATTGGAGGTAGAAGGAAGAGATTGGAGGGGGCAGGAGGAGGAGATTGGAGGGGGCAGGAGGAGGAGATTGGAGGGAGCAGGAGGAGGAAGGGATTGGAGGCAGGAGGAAGAGATTGGAGAGGGCAGGAGTAGGTGGGGATTGGAGGGGGCAGGAGGAGGAGGAGATCTGAGGGGGCAAGAGGAGGAGGGGATTGGAGGCGGAAGCAGGAGGAGATTGGAGGAGGCAGGAGGAGTAGATTGGAGGGGGCAGGAGGAGGAGTCTGGAGGGTGCAGGAGGACGTGGGGACTGGAGGCAGGAGGAGGAGGAGATTGGAGGCAGGAAGAAGAGGAGATTAGATGGGGCAGGAGGAGGAGGGGTTTGGAGGAGGCAGGAGGAGGGGTTTGGAGGGGGAAGGAGGAGGAGGAGATTCGAGGGGGCTGGAGGAGGAGGTGATTGGAGGGGGCAGGAGGATGAGATTGGAGTGGGCAGGAGGAGGAGATTGGAGGGGGCATGAGGAGTAGATTGGAGGGGGCATGAGGAGTAGATTGGAGGGGGCAGGCGGATGTGGGGATTGGAGGGGCAGGAGGTGGAGGGGATTAGAGGGGGCAGAAGGAGGAGATTGGAGTGGGTAGGAGGAGGAGATTTGAGGGGGCAAGAGGAGGAGTAGATTGGCGGGAGCAGGAGGAAAAGATTGGAGGGGACAGGAGGAGGAGATTGGAGGGTGCAGGAGGAGGAGGGGATTAGAGGCAGGAGGAGCAGATTGGAGGGGGCAGGACGAGGAGGGGACTGGAGGCAGGAGGAGGAGGAGATTGGTGGGTACAGATGGAGGAGGAGATTGGAGGCAGGAAGAGGAGGAGATTGGAGGGGGCAGGAGTAGGAGGAGATGATTGGAGGGGGCAGGAGGAGGAGTTTGGAGGGGGAAGGAGCAGGAGGAGATTCGAGGGGGCTGGAGGAGGAGGTGATTGGAGGCAGGATGAGGAGGAGTAGATTGGAGGGGGCAGGAGGAGGAGGGGATTGGAGGGGCATGAGGAGGAGTAGATTGGAGGGAATAGGTGGAGATTGGAGAGGGCAGGAGGAGGAGGGGATAGGAGGGGGCAGGAGGACGAGATTGGAGTGGGCAGGAGGAGGAGATTGGAGGGGGCATGAGGAGTAGATTGGAGGGGCATGAGGAGGAGTAGATTGGAAGGGGCAGGAGGAGATTGGAGGGGGCAGGAGGACGTGGGGATTGGAGGCAGGAGGAGGAGATTGGAGGGGGCAGGAGGAAAAGATTGGAGGGGACAGGAGGAGGAGGAGATTGGAGGGGGCAGGAGGAGGATATTGGAGGGGGCAGGAGTAGGAGTCATGGGGCAGGTGGAGGAAGGGATTGGTGGCACAAGGAAGACATTGGAGGGGGCAGGAGGAGGAGATTGGAGGGAGCAGGAGTATGTGAGGATTGGAGGGGGCAAGAGACGGAGATTGGATGGGGAAGGAGGAGGAGGAGATTTGAGGGGGCTGGAGGAGGAGGGGATTGGAGGCAGGAGGAGGAGGAGATTGGAGGTGGCAGGAAGAGGAGGCAATTAGAGGGGCACGAGTAGGAGATTAGGGGGGCAGGAGGAGGAGGGGATTGGAGGCGGCAGGAGGAGGAGATTGGAGGGGACAGGAGGAGGAGTCTGGAGGAGGCAGGAGGAGGAGGGGATTGGAGGCAGGCGGCGGAGGAGATTGGTGGGTGCAGAAGGAGGAGGAGATTAGAGGCAGGAAGAGGAGGGGATTGGATGGGGCAGGAGGAGGAGAGGATTGGAGGGGGCAGGAGGAGGAGTTTGGAGGGGGCAGGAAGATGAGGGGTTTGGAGGGGGCAGGAGTAGGAGGGGATTGGAGGGGACAGGAGGATGTGGGGATTGGAGGGGCAGGAGGAGGGGATTGGAGGCAAGAGGAGGAGATTATAGGGGGCAGGAGGAGGAAGTGATTGGAGGGGATAGGCGGAGAAGATTGGAGAGGGAAGGATGAGGAGGGGATTGGAGTGGGCAGAAGGAGGAGATTGGAGTGGGTAGGAGGAAGAGATTGAAGGGGGCATGAGGAGGAGTAGATTGGAGTGGGCAGGAGGAGGAGATTGGAGGGGGAAGGAGGATGTGGGGATTGGAGGCAGGAGGAGGAGGACATTGGAGAGGGCAGGAGGAAAAGATTGGAGGGGACACGAGGAGGAGGAGATTGGAGGGGGCAGGAGAAGGAGGGAATTGGAGGGGGCAGGAGTAGGGGTTGGAGCGGGCAGGTGGAGGAAGGGATTGCAGGCAGAAGGAAGAGATTGGAGGTGGCAGGAGGAGGAGATTGGAGCGGGAAGGAGGAGGAGGAGATTTGAGGGGGCTGGAGGAGGTGGTGATTGGAGGCGGCAGGAGGAGGAGATTGGAGGGGACAGGAGGAGAAGATTGAAGGGGGCAGGAGGAGGAGTCTGGAGGGGGCAGGAGGAGGAGGAGATTGGAGGCAGGAGGAGGAGGAGATTGGTGGGTGCAGAAGGAGGAGGAGGTTGGAGGCAGGAGGAGGAGGACATTGGTGGGGGCAGGAGGAGGAGGGGATTGGAGGGGCAGGAGGTGGAGGAGATTGGAGGGGCAGGAGGAGGCAGGGATTGGAGCGGGCAGGAGGAGGAGTTTGGAGGGGGCAGGAGGAGGTAATTGGAGGGAATAGGCGTAGGAGATTGGAGAGGGAAGGATGAGGAGGGGATTGGAGTGGGCAGAAGGAGGAGATTGGAGTGGGTAGGAGGAGATTGGAGGGGGCACGAGGAGGAGTAGATTGGAGGGGGCAGGAGGAGGATGAGATTGGAGGGGGCAGGAGGAGGAGTAGATTGGAGGGGGCAGGAGGAGGAGGGGATTGGAGGGGGCAGGAGGAGGATGAGATTGGAGGGGGCAGGAGGAGGAGTAGATTGGAGGGCACAGGAGGAGGAGGGGATTGGAGGGTCAGGAGGAGATTGGAAGGGGCAGCAGGAGGAGATTGAAGGGGGCAAGATGAGGAGATTGGAGAAGGTAGGAGGAGGAAGAGATTGGAGGAGGAGGAGATTGGAGGAGGCAGGAGGATGAGGAGTTTGGGGGCCTGAGGTGATGGTGATTGGAGGGAAAGGAGGAGGAGATTGGAGAGGGCAGGAGGTGGAGGGGATTGGAGGGGGCAGGAGGAGGAGGGGATTGGAGGGGGCAGGAGGAGGAGGGGATTGGAGGGGGCAGGAGGAGGAGGAGATTGGAGGGGGCAGGAGGAAGAGCTTGAAGGGGACAGGAGGAGGAGGAGATTGGAGGGCACAGGAGGAGATTGTAGGGGGCAGGAGGAGGAGGGGATTGGAGGGGGCAGGAGGAGGAGATTGAATGGGGCAGGAGGAGGAGACTGGAGTGATCAGGAGGACGAGGGGTTTGGAGGGGGAAGGAGGAGGAGATTGGAGAGTCAGGAGGAGGAGGAGATTGGAGGGGGCAGGAGGATGAGGTGATTGGAGGGGGTATGAGGAGGATTTGATTGGAGGGGGCAGGAGGAGGAAGGAATTGGAGGGGCCAGGAGGAGGAGATTGGAGGGGCATGAGGAGGAGGAGATTGGAGGGGGCAGGAGGAGTAGATTGGTGTGGGCAGGAGGATGAGGAGATTGGAGGGGGTAGGAGGAGGAGATTGGAGGGGGCAGGAGGATGTGGGGATTGGAGGCAGGAGGAGGAGGAGATTGGAGGGGGCAGGAGGAAAAGATTGGAGGGGACAGGAGGATGATGAGATTGGAGGGGCAGGAGGGGGAGATTGGAGGGGCATGAGGAGGAGTAGATTGGAGGGGTAGGAGGAGGAGATTGGAGGGGGCAGGAGGAAAAGATTGGAGGGGACATGAGGAGGAGGAGATTTGAGGTAGGAGGAGAAGGAAATTGGAAGGGGCAGGAGCTCGTGGGGATTGGAGGCAGGAGGAGATTGGAGGCTGCAGGAGGTGGAGGGGATTGGAGGGGGTAGGAGGAGGAGATTGGAGGATGCAGGAGGAGGAGATTGAAGGGGGCAGGAGGAGGAGGAGATTGGAGGGGCATGAGGAGGAGTAGATTAGAGGGGGCAGGAGGAGGAAATTGGAGGGGATAGGCGGAGGAGATTGGAGAGGACAGGAGGAGGAGGGGATTGGAGTGGGCAGGAGGACGAGATTGGAGGGGGCAGGAGGACGAGATTGGAGTGGGCATGAGGAGGAGATTGGAGGGAGCAGCAGGAGGAGGGGATTGGAGGGGCATGAGAAGGAGTAGTTTGGAGGGGGCAGGAGGAGGAGATTGGAGGGGGCAGGAGGTCATGGGGATTGGAGGCAGGAGGAGGAGGAGATTGGAGGGGGCAGGACGAGGAGGGGATTGGAGGGGGAAGGTGTCGGGGTTGGAGGGGGCAGGTGGAGGAAGGGATTGGAGGCAGAAGGAAGAGATTGGAGTGGGCAGGAGGAGGAGATTGGAGGGAGCAGCAGGAGGAGGGGATTGGAGGCAGGAGGAAGAGATTGGAGGGGGCAGGAGGAGGAGTTTGGAGGGGGCAGGAGGAGGAGATTGGAGGGGGGAGGAGGAGGAGATTTGAGGGGGCTGGAGGAGGAGGTGATTGGAGGCAAGAGGAGGAGGAGATTGGAGGGGGCAGGTGGAGGAGGGGATTGGAGGGGCATGAGTAGGAGATGGGGGCAGGAGGAGGAGGGGATTGGAGGCGGCAGGAGGAGGAGATTGGAGGGGGCAGGAGGAGGAGGGGACTGGAGGCAGGAGGAGGAGGAGATTGGTGGGTACAGATGGAGGAGAAGATTGGAGGCAGGAAGAGGAGGAGATTGGATGGGGCAGGAGGAGGAGGGGATTGGAGGGGGCAGGAGTAGGAGGAGATGATTGGAGGGGGCAGGAGGAGGAGTTTGGAGGGGGAAGGAGGAGGAGGAGATTCGAGGGGGCTGGAGGAGGAGGTGATTGGAGGCAGGATGCGGAGGAGTAGATTGGAGGAGGGAGGAGGAGGAGATTGGAGGGAATAGGTGGAGATTGGAGAGGGCAGGAGGAGGAGGGGATAGGAGGGGGCAGGAGGACGAGATTGGAGTGGGCATGAGGAGTAGATTGGAGTGTGCAGGTGGATGAGGAGATTGGAGGGGGCAGGAGGAGGAGATTGGAGGGGCATGAGGAGGAGTAGATTGGAGGGGGCAGGAGGAGATTGGAGGGGGCAGGAGGACATGGGGATTGGAGGCAGGAGGAGGAGATTGGAGGGGGCAGGAGGAAAAGATTGGAGGGGACAGGAGGAGGAGTCATAGGGGGCAGGTGGAGGAAGGGATTGGTGGCACAAGGAAGAGATTGGAGGGGGCAGGACGAGGAGATTGGAGGGGGCAGGAGGAGGAGATTGGAGGGAGCAGGAGGAGGAGGGGATTGGAGGCAGGAGGAAGAGGTTGGAGGGGGCAGGAGAGGGAGTTTGGAGGGGGCAGGAGTATGTGAGCTTTGGAGGGGGCAGGAGACGGAGATTGGAGGGGAAGGAGGAGGAGGAGATTTGAGGGGGCTGGAGGAGGAGGGGATTGGAGGCAGGAGGAGGAGGAGATTGGAGGTGGCAGGAGGAGGAGGCAATTAGAGGGGCACGAGTAGGAGATTAGGGGGCAGGAGGAGGAGGGGATTGGAGGCGGCAGGAGGAGGAGATTGGAGGGGACAGGAGGAGGAGTCTGGAGGGGGCAGGAGGAGGAGGGGATTGGAGGGGGCAGGACGAGGAGGAGATTGGAGGGGGCAAGAGACGGAGGAGATTGGAGGGGCAGGAGGAGGCGGGGATTGGAGGGGGCAGGAGGAGGAGATTGGAGGGGACAGGAGGAGTCTGGAGGGGGCAGGAGGAGGAGGGGATTGGAGGGGGCAGGACGAGGAGGAGATTGGAGGGGGCAAGAGACGGAGGAGATTGGAGGGGCAGGAGGAGGCGGGGATTGGAGGGGGCAGGAGGAGGAGTTTGGAGGGAGCAGGAAGATGAGGGGTTTGGAGGGGGCAGGAGTAGGAGGGGATTGGAGGGGACAGGAGGATGTGGGGATTGGAGGGGCGGGAGGAGGAGATTGGAGGCAAGAGGAGGAGATTATAGGGGGCAGGAGGAGGAGGTGATTGGAGGGGATAGGCGGAGGAGATTGGAGGGGGCATGAGGAGGAGTAGATTGGAGGGGGCAGGAGGAGGAGGGGATTGGAGGGGGCATGAGGATGAGATTGGAGGGGACAGGAGAAGGAGGAGATTGGAGGCAGGAGGAGGAGGAGATTGGAGGGCACAGGAGGAGGAGGGGATTGGAGGGTCAGGAGGAGATTGGAAGGGGCAGCAGGAGGAGATTGAAGGGGGCAAAATGAGGAGATTGGAGAAGGTAGGAGGAGGAAGAGATTGGAGGAGGAGGAGATTGGAGGAGGCAGGAGGATGAGGAGTTTCGGGGCCTGAGGTGATGGTGATTGGAGGGAAAGGAGGAGGAGATTGGAGAGGGCAGGAGGTGGAGGGGATTGGAGGCAGGAGGAGGAGGAGGAGATTGGAGGGGGCAGGAGGAAGAGATTGAAGGGGACAGGAGGAGGAGGGGATTGGAGGGGGCAGGAGGAGGAGGGGATTGGAGGGCGCAGGAGGAGGGGATTGGAGGGGTCAGGAGGAAGAGATTGGAGGGGGCAAGTGGAGGAAGGGATTGGAGGGACCAGGAGGAGGAGGGGATTGGAGGGGTCAGGAGGAGGAGATTGAATGGGGCAGGAGGAGGAGACTGGAGTGGTCAGGAGTACGAGGGGATTGGAGGGGGAAGGAGGAGGAGATTGGAGAGTCAGGAGGAGGAGGAGATTGGAGGGGGCAGGAAGATGAGGGGATTGGCGGGGGAGGAGGAGGATGGGGTTGGAGGGGGCAGGTAGAGGAGATTGGAGTGGGTCAGGAGGAGGAGGGGATTGGAGGCAGGAGGAGGAGGAGATTGGAGGGGGCAGGAGGAAATGATTGGAGGGGACAGGAGGAGGAGAGGATTGGAGGGGGCAGGAGGAGGATATTGGTAGGGGCAGGTGGATGAAGGGATTGGAGGCAGGAGGAAGAGATTGGAGGGGGCAGGAGGAGTAGATTGGAGGGGATAGGCGGAAGAGATTGGAGAGGGCAGGAGGAGGAGATTCGAGTGGGCAGGAGGAGGAGATTGGAGGGGCATGAGGAGTAGATTGAAGGGGGCAGGAGGAGGAGGAGATTGGACGGTGCTGTGGGAGGACATTGGAGGGGGCAAGAGGAGGAGGAGATTGGAGGGGCATGAGGAGGAGTAGATTAGAGGGGGCAGGAGGAGGAGATTGGAGGGGATAGGCGGAGGAGATTGGAGAGGGCAGGAGGAGGAGGGGATTGGAGAGGCTAGGAGTAGGAGTTTGGAGGGGCATGAGGAGGAGTAGATTAGAGGGGGCAGGAGGAGGAGGGGATTGGAGGGGGCAGGAGGACGAGATTGGAGTGGTCAGGAGGATGAGGAGATTGGAGGGGGCAGGAGGAGGAGATAGTAGGGGCATGAGGTAGAGTAGATTGGTGGGGGCAGGAGGAAGAGATTGGAGGGGGCAGGAGGAGGAGTGGATTGGAGGGGGCAGGAGTAGGAGTTGGAGGGGGCAGGTGGAGGAAGGGATTGGAGGCAGAAGAAAGAGATTGGAGGGGGCAGGAGAAGGAGATTGGAGGGGGAAGGAGGAGGAGGAGATTTGAGGGGGCTGGAGGAGGAGGGGATTGGAGGCTGGAGGAGGAGGAGATTGGAGGGGGCAGGTGGAGGAGGGGATTGGAGGGGCACGAATAGGAGATTGGGGGCAGGAGGAGGAGGGGATTGGAGGCGGCAGGAGGAGGAGATTGGAGGAGGCAGGAGGAGGAGATTGGAGGGGACAGGAGGAGGAGTCTGGAGGAGGCAGGAGGAGGAGGGGATTGGAGGCAGGAGGAGGAGATTGGTGGGTGCAGGAGGAGGCGGGGATTGGAGGGGGCAGGAGGTGGAGTTTGGTGGGGGCATGAGGAGGAGTAGATTGGAGTGGGCAGGAGGAGGAGGATATTGGAGGGGGCAGGAGGAGGAGTAGATTGGGGGGCAGGAGGAGCAGATTGGAGGGGGCAGGAGGATGTGGGGATTGGAGGCAGGAGGAGGAGGACATTGGAGGGGGCAGGAGGAGGAGGGAATTGGAGGGGGCAGGAGTAGGGGTTGGATCGGGCAGTTGAAGGAAGGGATTGGAGGTGGCAGGAGGAGGAGATTGGAGGGGGCAGGAGGAGGAGATTGGAGGGAGCAGGAGGAGGAGGGGATTTGAGGGGATAGGAGGAGGAGATTGGAGCATGCAGGAGGAGGAGATTGAAGGGGCAGGAGGACGAGGAGATTGGAGGGGCAGAAGGAGGAGTTTGGAGGGGGCAGTATTAGGGGATTGGAGGGGCAGAAGGAGGAGTTTGGAGGGGGCAGGCAGAGGAAGGGATTGGACCGGCCAGGAGGATGAGATTGAATGGGGCAGGAGGAGGAGACTGGAGGGGCCAGGAGGAGGAGGTGGGGATTGGAGGGGGTAAGGGGAGGAGGAGGGGATTGGAGTGGGCAGGTGGAGGTGGAGATTGGAGGGGGCAGGAGGAGGAGGGGATTGTAGTGGGCAGGAGGAAGAGGTGATGGGAGGGGGCAGGAGTACGTGGGGATTGGAGGCAGGAGGAGGAGATTGGAGGGGCAGGAGGAGGAGGAGATTGGAGGGGGCAGGAGGAGGAGGAGATTGGAGGGGCAGGAGGAGGAGGAGATTGGAGGGGGCAGGAGGAGGAGGAGATTGGAGGGGCAGGAGGAGGAGATTGGAGGGGGCAGGAGGAGGAGATTGGAGGGGGCAGGCAGAGGAAGGGATTGGAGGGGCTGGGAGGAGGAGATTGAATGGGGCAGGAGGAGGAGATTGGAAGGGCAGGAGGATGAGGGGATTGGAGGCAGGAGGAGGAGGAGATTGGAGGGGCTAGGAGGATGAGGGCTTTGGAGGAGGCAGGAGGAGGAGATTGGAAGCAGCAGGAGGAGGAGATTGGAAGCAGCAGGAGGAGGAGGAGACTAGAGGGGGCAGAATGAGGAGGATAGAGGAGGCAGGAGGATGAGGAGATTGGAGGGGGCAGGAGGAGGAGGAGATTGGTGGGGTAGGGTGAGGAGGAGATTGGAGGGGACAGGTGGAGGAGGGGATTGGAGGAGGCAGGAGGAAGATAGGATTGGAGGGGGCAGGAGGAGGAGATTGGAGGGGGCAGGAGCCGGCAAAGGCAGGAGGGGCAGAGGAGGAGGGGATTGGAGGGGTCAGGAGGAGGAGGAGATTGGAGTGGGCAGGAGGAGGAGGAAATTGGAGGGGGCAGGAGGAGGAGGAGATTGGAGGGGGCAGGAGGAGGAGTTTTGGAGGGAGCAGGAGGAGGAGGGGATTGGGGGCAGGAGGAGGAGGGGAATGGAAGCAGGTGGAGGAGATTGGAGAGGGCATGAGGAGATGGAGATTGGAGGCACGAGGAGATTGGAGGGTACAATAGGTGGAGGGGATTGGAGTGGGTAGGAGGAGGAGATTGGAGGATGCAGGAGGAGGAGGAGATTGGAGGGGGCAGGGGAGGAGATTGGAGGAGGCAGGAGGAGGAGATTGGAGGGGGCAGGAGGAGGGGATTGAACGGGGCAAGAGGAGGAAGAGATTGGAGGGGGCAGGAGGATGAGGGGATTGGAGGGGGCAGGAGGAGGAGATTGAAGGGGGCAAGATGAGGAGATTGGAGAAGGCAGGAGGAGTAGGGGTATGGAGGGGAGAGGAGGAGGAGATTAGAGGGTCACGAGGAGGAGATTGGAGGGGGCAGGAGGATGAGGGGATTGGAGGGGGCAGGAGGAGGAGATCGGAAGGGGCAAGAGAAGGAGAAGATTGGAGGAGGCAGGAGGATGAGGGTACTGGAGGCAGGAGGAGGAGGGGAGATTGGAGGGGGCAGGAGGAGGAGGAGATTGGAGGGGCTAGGAGGATGAGGGCTTTGGAGGAGGCAGGAGGAGGAGATTGGAGGCAGCAAGAGGAGGAGGAGACTAGAGGGGGCAGGATGAGGAGGTTAGAGGAGGCAGGAGGATGAGAAGATTGGAGGGGGCTGGAGGAGGAGGAGATTGGTGGGGCAGGGTGAGGAGGACATTGGAGGGGGCAGGAGGAGGAGATTGGAGGGGGCAGTATTAGGGGATTGGAGGGGCAGAAGGAGGAGTTTGGAGGGGGCAGGCAGAGGAAGGGATTAGACCGGCCAGGAGGATGAGATTGAATTGGGCAGGAGGAGGAGACTGGAGGGGCCAGGAGGAGGAGGTGGGGATTGGAGGGGGTAAGGGGAGGAGGAGGAGATTGGAGTGGGCAGGAGTACGTGGGGATTGGAGGCAGGAGGAGGAGATTGGAGTGGGCAGGAGGATGAGGGGATTGGAGGCAGGAGGAGATTGGAGGGTGCAGGAAGAGGAGATTGGAGGGGGCAGGCAGAGGAAGGGATTGGAGGGGCTGGGAGGAGGAGATTGAATGGGGCAGGAGGAGGAGACTGGAGGGGTCAGGAGGAGGAGTGGATTGGAGGGGGCAGGAGTAGGAGTTGGAGGGGGCAAGTGGAGGAAGGGATTGGAGGCAGAAGAAAGAGATTGGAGGGGGAAGGAGGAGGAGGAGATTTGAGGGGGCTGGAGGAGGAGGGGATTGGAGGCAGGAGGAGGAGGAGAATGGAGGGGGCAGGTGGAGGAGGGGATTGGAGGGGCACGAGTAGGAGTTTGGGGGGGGAGGAGGAGGGGATTGGAGACGGCAGGAGGAGGAGATTGGAGGGGGCAGGAGGAGGAGCAGTCTGGAGGAGGCAGGAGGAGGAGGGGATTGGAGGCAGGAAGAGGAGGAGATTGGAGGGGGCAGGAGGAGACGGGGATTGGAGGGGGCAGGAGGAAGAGTTTGGAGGGGGCAGGAAGATGAGGGGTTTGGAGGGGGCAGGAGGAAGAGTTTGGAGGGGGCAGGAAGATGAGGAGTTTGGAGGGGGCAGGAAGATGAGGGGTTTGGAGGGGGCAGGAGTAGGAGGGGATTGGAGGGGAGAAGAGGATGTGGGGATTGGAGGGGCAGGAGGAGGAGGGGATTGGAGGCAAGAGGAGGAGATTATAGGGGACAGGAGGAGGAGGTGATTGGAGGAGGCAGGATGAGGAGGGAATTGGAGGGGGCAGGAGTAGGGGTTGGAGCAGAGAGGTGGAGGAAGGGATTGGAGGCAGAAGGAAGAGATTGGAGGGGGCAGCAGGAGGAGATTGGAGGGAGCAGGAGGAGGAGGGGGTTTGAGGCAGGAGAAGGAGATTGGAGGGGGCAGCAGGAGGAGTCTGGAGGGGGCAGGAGGAGGAGGGGATTGGAGGCAGGAGGAGCAGATTGGAGGGGGCAGGAGGAGGAGATTGGAGGCAGGAGGAGGAGGACATTGGAGGAGGCAGGAGGAGGAGGGGATTGGAGAGGCAGGAGGCGGAGGAGATTGGAGGGGCTTGTGGAGGCAGGGATTGAAGGGGGCAGGAGGAGCAGTTTGGAGGGGGCAGGAGGAGGAGATTGGAGGGGGCAGGAGGAGGAGATTGGAGGGGGCAGGAGGAGGAGATTGGAGGGAGCAGGAGGAGGAGGGGATGAGGCAGGAGGAGGAGATTGGAGGGGGCAGCAGGAGGCGTTTGGAGGGGCAGGAGGAGATTTGAGCGGGAAGGAGGAGGAGGAGATTTGAGGGGGCTGGAGGAGGAGGTGATTGGAGGCAGGAGGAGAAGATTGGAGGGGGCAGGAGGAGGAGGGGATTGGAGGGGAACGAGTAGGAGATTGGGGGGGCAGGAGGAGGAGGGGATTGGAGGTGGCAGGAGGAGGAGATTGGAGGGGAAAGGAGGAGAAGATTGAAGGGGGCAGGAGGAGGAGTCTGGAGGGGGCAGGAGGGGGGGATTGGAGGCAGGAGGAGCAGATTGGAGGGGGCAGGAGGTGGTCGGATTTGGAGACAGGAGGAGGAGATTTGTGGGTGCACAAGGAAGAGGAGATTGGAGGCAGGAGGAGGAGGACATTGGAGGGGGCAGGAGGAGGAGGGGATTGGAGGGGCAGGAGGAGGCAGGGATTGAAGGGGGTAGGAGGAGGAGTTTGGAGGGGGCAGGAGGAGGAGGGGATTGGAGGGGGCAGGAGTAGGAGGGGATTGGAGGGGGCAGGAGGAGGAGGGGATTGAAGGGGATAGGCTGTGGAGATTGGAGAGGGAAGGATGAGGAGGGGATTGGAGTGGGCAGAAGGAGGAGATTGGAGTGGGTAGGAGGAAGAGATTGGAGGGGGCAGGAGGAGGAGGGGATGGGAGGGGGCAGGAGGAGGAGATTGGAGGCAGGAGGAGGAGGAGATTGTAGAGGGCATGAGGAAAAGATTGGAGGGGACAGGAGGAGGAGGAGATTGGAGGGGGCAGGAGGAGGAGGTGATTGAAGGGGATAGGCTGTGGAGATTGGAGAGGGAAGGATGAGGAGGGGATTGGAGTGGGCAGAAGGAGATTGGAGGGGGCAGGAGGAGGAGATTGGAGGGGGCAGGAGGAGGAGGAGATTGGAGGCAGGAGGAGGAGGAGATTGGAAGGGGCAGCAGGAGGAGATTGAAGGGGGCAAGATGAGGAGATTGGAGAAGGCAGGAGGAGGAAGGGATTGGAGGAGGAGGAGATTGGAGGAGGCAGGAGGAGGAGACTGGAGGGGGCAGGCAGAGGAAGGGTTTGGAGGCGGCAGGAGGATGAGGAATTTGGAGGCCTGAGGTGGAGGTGATTGGAGGGGGCAGGAGGAGGAGATTGGAGGGGGCAGGAGGCGGAGGGGATTGGAGGCAGGAGGAGGAGGAGGAGATTGGAGGGGGCAGGAGGCGGAGGGGATTGGAGGCAGGAGGAGGAGGAGGAGATTGGAGGGGGCAGGAGGAAGAGATTAGAGGGGACAGGAGGAGGAGGGGATTGGAGGGCGCAGGAGGAGGAGGGGATTGGAGGGCTCAGGAGGAGGAGGGGATTGGAGGTAGGTGGAGAAGGAGATTGGAAGGGGCAGGAGCTCGTGGGGATTGGAGGCAGGAGGAGACTGGAGGCTGCAGGAGGTGGAGGAGGGGATTGGAGGTGGGAGGAGGAGGAGATTGGAGGGTGCTGTGGGAGGACATTGGAGGTGGCAGGAGGAGGAGATTGGAGGGGGCAGTAGTAGGGGATTGGAGGGGCAGAAGGAGGATTTTGGAGGGGGCAGGCGGAGGAAGGGATTGGACCGGCCAGGAGGATGAGATGAATGGGGCAGGAGGAGGAGACTGGAGGGACCAGGAGGAGGAGGTGGGGATTGGAGGGGGGAAGGGGAGGAGGAGGGGATTGGAGTGGGCAGGAGGAGGTGGGAACTGGAGGGGGCAGGAGGAGGGGATTGAATGGGGCAAGAGGAGGAGTAGATTGGAGGGGGCAGGAGGATGAGGGGATTGGAGGGGCAGGAGGAGGAGATTGGAGGGGGCAGGAGAAGGAGGGGATTGGAGGGGGCAGGAGGAGGAGATTGGAGGGGGAAGGAGGAGGAGGAGATTGGAGGGGGCAAGATGAGGAGATTGGAGAAGGCAGGAGGAGGAGGTGACTAGAGGGGGCAGGATGAGGAGGTTAGAGGAGGTAGGAGGAGGAGATTAGGGGGGCAGGAGGAGTAGGGGATTGGATGGATAGGAGGAGGAGGGGATTGGAGAGGGCAGGAGGAGGAGGAGATTGGAGGCAAGAGGAGGAGATTGGAGGGGCAGGAGGAGGAGATTGGAGGAGGCAGGAGGAGGAGGAGATTGGAGGGAGCAGGAGGAGATTGGAAGGGGCAGGAGGCGGAGGAGATTGGATGGGCAGGAGGAGGAGGGGATTGGAGGGGGCAGGAGGAGGAGTTTAGAGGGGGCAGGAGTAGAAGGGGATTGGAGGGGGCAGGAGCAGGAGGGGATTGGAGGGGGCAGGAGGAGGCGATTGGAGGGGGCAGGAGGATGAGGGGATAGGAGGCAGGAGGAGGAGGAGATTGGAGGGGGCAGGAGGACGTGGGGATTGGAGGCAGGAGGAGGAGATTGGAGAGGGCAGGAGGAGGAGACTGGAGGGGGCAGGCGGAGGAAGGGATTGGAGGGGTCAGGAGGAGGAGATTGGAGGGACAGGAGGAGGCGGGGATTGGAGGGGGCAGAAGGAAGATGGGATTTAAGGGGCAGGAGGAGGAGGAGATTGGATGGGCAGGAGGAGGAGACTGGAGGGGGCAGGAGGAGGAGGAGGGGATTGGAGGTGGGAGGAGGAGGAGATTGGAGGGGGCAGGAGAAGGAGGAGATTGGACTGGGCAGGAGGAAGAGGGGATTGGAGTGGGCATGAGGAGGAGGAGGGGATTGGAGGTGGGAGGAGGAGGGGATTGGAGGGGGAGGAGGAGGAGGAGATTGGAGTGGGCAGGAGGAAGAGGGGATTGGAGTGGGCATGAGGAGGAGGTTATGGGAGGGGGCAGGAGGACATGTGGATTGGAGGCAGGAGGAGGAGATTGGCGGGGGCAGGAGGAGGAGGAGATTGGAGTGGGCAGGAGGAGGTGGGAACTGGAGGGGGCAGGAGGAGGGGATTGAATGGGGCAAGAGGAGGAGTAGATTGGAGGGGGCAGGAGGATGAGGGGATTGGAGGGGCAGGAGGAGGAGATTGGAGGGGGCAGGAGAAGGAGGGGATTGGAGGGGGCAGGAGGAGGAGATTGGAGGGGGAAGGAGGAGGAGGAGATTGGAGGGGGCAAGATGAGGAGATTGGAGAAGGCAGGAGGAGGAGGTGACTAGAGGGGGCAGGATGAGGAGGTTAGAGGAGGTAGGAGGAGGAGATTAGGGGGGCAGGAGGAGTAGGGGATTGGATGGATAGGAGGAGGAGGGGATTGGAGAGGGCAGGAGGAGGAGGAGATTGGAGGCAAGAGGAGGAGATTGGAGGGGCAGGAGGAGGAGATTGGAGGAGGCAGGAGGAGGAGGAGATTGGAGGGAGCAGGAGGAGATTGGAAGGGGCAGGAGGCGGAGGAGATTGGATGGGCAGGAGGAGGAGGGGATTGGAGGGGGCAGGAGGAGGAGTTTAGAGGGGGCAGGAGTAGAAGGGGATTGGAGGGGGCAGGAGCAGGAGGGGATTGGAGGGGGCAGGAGGAGGCGATTGGAGGGGGCAGGAGGATGAGGGGATAGGAGGCAGGAGGAGGAGGAGATTGGAGGGGGCAGGAGGACGTGGGGATTGGAGGCAGGAGGAGGAGATTGGAGAGGGCAGGAGGAGGAGACTGGAGGGGGCAGGCGGAGGAAGGGATTGGAGGGGTCAGGAGGAGGAGATTGGAGGGACAGGAGGAGGCGGGGATTGGAGGGGGCAGAAGGAAGATGGGATTTAAGGGGCAGGAGGAGGAGGAGATTGGATGGGCAGGAGGAGGAGACTGGAGGGGGCAGGAGGAGGAGGAGGGGATTGGAGGTGGGAGGAGGAGGAGATTGGAGGGGGCAGGAGAAGGAGGAGATTGGACTGGGCAGGAGGAAGAGGGGATTGGAGTGGGCATGAGGAGGAGGAGGGGATTGGAGGTGGGAGGAGGAGGGGATTGGAGGGGGAGGAGGAGGAGGAGATTGGAGTGGGCAGGAGGAAGAGGGGATTGGAGTGGGCATGAGGAGGAGGTTATGGGAGGGGGCAGGAGGACATGTGGATTGGAGGCAGGAGGAGGAGATTGGCGGGGGCAGGAGGAGGAGGAGATTGGAGCGGGCAGGAGGAGGAGGAGATTGGAGGGGGCAGGAGGAGGAAGAGATTGGAGCGGGCAGGAGGAGGGGTTTGGAGGGGGTAGGAGTAGGAGGGGTTTGGAGGGGCAGGAGGAGATGGGGATTGGAGGCAAGAGGAGGAGATTGGAGGGGGCAGGAGCAGGAGGGGATTGGAATGGGCTGGAGGAAAAAGAGATTGGACGGGCAGGAGGAGGGGTTTGGAGGGGGCAGTAGGAGGAGGGGATTGGAGGGGCAGGAGGAGGTGGGGATTGGAGGGGATAGGCGGAGGAGATTGGGGAAGTCAGGAGGAGGACGGGATTGGAGCGGGCAGAAGGAAGAGATTGGAGTGAGTAAGACGAGGAGATTGGAGGGGGCATGAGGAGGAAATTGGAGGGGGGCGGGCGGAGGAAGGGATTGGAGGCAGGGGGAAGAGATTGGAGGGGGCAGGTGGAGGAGATTGGAGGGAGCAGGATAGGAGGAGGAGAAGATTGGAGGCAGGTGGAGGAGGAGTTTGGAGGGGGCAGGAGGAGGAGTTTGGAGGGGGCAGGAGTAGGTGGGGATTGGAGGGGGCAGGAGGAGGAAGGGATTGGAGGCAGGAGCAAGAGATTGGAGGGGGCAGGACGAGTAGATTGGAGGGGGCAGGAGGAGGAGATTGGAGGGAGTAGGAGGAGGTTTTGGAGGCAGGTGGACGAGGAGATTGAAGGGGGCAGGAGCAGGAGTTGGAGGGGGCTGGAGTAGGTGGGGATTGGAGGGGGCAGGAGGAGGAGATTGGAGGGGGAAGTAGGAGGAGGAGATTGATGGGGGCATAGGAGGAGGGGATTGGAAGCAGGAGGAGGAGGAGATTGGAAGTGGCAGGAGGAGGTGATTGGAGGGGGCAGGAGGAGTAGGGGATTGGAGGCAGGAGGTGGAGACTGAAGGGGACAGGAGGAGAAGATTGAAGGGGGCTGTAGGAGGAGACTGGAGGGGGTAGGAGGAGGAGGGGATTGGAGGCAGGAGGAGGAGGCGATTGGAGGGGGTAGGAGGAGGCAATTGGAAGGGGCAGGAGGATGCGTAGATTGGAGGCAGGAGGCGGAGGAGATTGATGGGGGCAGGAGGAGGTTGAGATTAGAGAGTCCAGGAGATTGGAGGGTCCAGGAGATTAGAGGGTCCAGGCGATTGGAGGGAGTAGGAGGAGGAGGTTTTGGAGGCAGGAGGCGAGGAGATTGAAGGGGGCAGGAGCAGGAGTTTGGAGGGGGCAGGAGTAGGTGGGGATTGGAGGGGGCAGGAGGAGGAGATTGGAGGGGGGAGTAGGAGGAGGAGATTCGTGGGGGCAGGAGGTGGAGGAGATTGGAGAGGGCAGGAGGAGGAGGGGATTGGAGGCAGCAGGAGGAGGAGATTGGAGAGGGCAGGAGGAGGAGGGGATTGGAGGGGGCAGGAGGATGAGATTGGAGTGGGCAAGAAGAGGGGATTGGAGGGTCACGAGTAAGTGATTGGAGGGGGCAGGAGGAGGGGATTGGAGGGGCAGGTGGAGGAGATTGGAGGGGGCAGGAGGAGTAGGGGATTGGAGGCAGGATGAGAAGATTGGATGGGACAGGAGGAGCAGATTGAAGGGGGCAGGAGGAGGAGACTGGAGGGGGCAGGAGGGGATTGGAGGCAGGAGGAGGAGATTGGAGGGGACAATAGGAGCAGATTGAAGTGGGCAGGAGGAGGGGATTGGAGGGGCACGAGTTAGTGATTGGAGGGGCCAGGAGGAGGAGGGGGTTGGAGGGGCAGGTGGAGGAGATTGGAGGGGACAGGAGGAGCAGATTAAAGGGGGCAAGAGGAGGAGACTGGAGGGGGTAGGAGGGGATTGGAGGCAGGAGGAGGAGGCGATTGGAGGGAGCTGGAGGAGGCGATTGGGGGGGCAGGTGGATAAGTAGATTGGAGGCAGGAGGAGGAGATTGGAGGGGGCAGGAGGAGGAGGAGACTAGAGGGTCCAGGTGTAGGCGGAGATTGGAGGCGGCAGGAGGAGGAGGAGATTGGAGGCAGGAGGAGGAGATTGGAGGGGGCAGGAGGAGGAGAAGATTGGAGAGGGCAGGAGGAGGAGGGGTTTGGAGGCAGGTGGAGGAGGAGATTACAGTGTAGCAACATTATACATGTTTCACTGTACTGCTGTACTTCAATACTTCAGTACGGCAGTACTACTGTGCATCAGTACTCCTGTACACCTATACTCCAATAGTCCTGTAGTTCAGTAATCCTGTATACCTATACTCCTGTCCTTCAATATTCCTGTACTCCAGTACTCAAATACTCCCGTACTTCAGTACTCCTGTACACCTGTACTCAAATACTCCAGTACTCAAGTACCCTGTACTCCTACTGGATTAGTGGTGCTGGAAGAGCACAGCAGTTCAGGCAGCATCCAACGAGCAGCGAAATTGACGTTTCGGGCTCGAAACGTCGATTTCGCTGCTCGTCGGATGCTGCCTGAACTGCTGTGCTCTTCCAGCACCACTAATCCAGTATTTGCTTTCCAGCATCTGCAGTCATCGTTTTTACCCTGTACTCCTGTACGTCAGTACTCCAGCACTCCTGTACTCCTGTATTCCAGTACTCCTGTACTTCACTACTCCTGTACTTCAGTACTCCTGGACTTCAGGACCCGTGACATTAAAGTCTAAGTTTAAATCATCAAACAAACAGACCTCAAGAATGGAAGAATGGAGTACAAAGTGAGGAGGTTTTACCAAACTGGATCACTGAGTCAGGGAATGGATATAGCACAGAAGGAGGCAGCTCTTCCCATTTTCTCTACCCCATGCTATGAAAGAGAGCTCAGTTTGTCCCATTCCCCTCCCCACACTTCCTCAAAATCCTGCCAATTTTATTCAATGCCGTTTAGAATGCAATTATTAAGTACATCTCAACCACACAATCAGCCTGGAGTTTGTGTCCAATGCTGAGAATTACAACATAAAGAAAGAGTTAATGTCCTGCAGATGGTGTGGAAAGGGTTTGGTCTCCTGAGCTGATGCTCAGTTGATGGTCACTCTCAAATCTGAGTTGAAAAATGTGGTGCTGGAAAAACACAGCAGGCCAGGCAGCATCCGAGGAGCAGGAGAATCGACGTTTCAGGTATAAGCCCTTGCCCAAAATGTTGATTCACCTGCTCCTCGGATGCTGCCTGGCCAGCTGTGTTTTTCCAGCACCACATTTTTCAACTCTGGTCTCCAGCACTTGCAGTTCTCACTTTCTCCTACTCTCAAATCTGAGTCAGAAGACGATTGCCTCAGGTCCCACATTAGACATCAGCACAAATACCTAAACTAGCAGGTACTAACAGCTCGACTGAGAGACACTAACAACTGAGAGACACTAACAGTTTGATTGACAGACACTGACAATTAGACTGAGAGATACTAACAGTTAAACTGAGAGGCACTAAGAATGATACTGAGAGATACTAACAGTGAGACTGAGAGACATGAACACTTAGACTGAGAGATATCGAAAGCAAGACTAAGTGACTCTGACAATTAGACCGAAAGATACTAACAGTTAGACTGAGAGATACTAATAGTTAGACTGAGAGACACTTACACCTAGATTGACAGATACGAACAGTTAGATTGAGAAATATTAATAGTAAGACTGAGAGACACTAACAGTTAGACTATGAGATACAAAAGGTTGGAGAGACACGAACAGATAGACTGAGAGATACTAAAAATTAGAATGAGAGATACGAACAGTTAGACTGAGACAGTAAGAGTTAGACTGAGAGACATGAACAGTTTCACTGAGAGACAATAAAAGTTAGACTGCGAGACACTAACACTGAGACTGAGAGACATGAACAGCCAGACTGACAGGCATTAACTGACTGAGAGACATGAACACACTGAGTGACACTAACAACTAGTCTGAGAGAAGCTGACAGTCAAACTGAGAGACAGTAACAGCTCAACTGAGAGATACGAACAGTTAGACTGAGAGACACCTACAGCTAGACTGAGAGGCACTGACAGTTAGACTGAGGGATACTAACAGATAAATTGGGAGACACTAACAGCGACACTAAAATCACTGACAGAGTGAGAGTTACAAATAGTTAGTCTGAGAGACACTCACAGTTCGACTGAGAGACACTAACAGATAGGATGAGAGATATTAACAGTTAGACTGAGAGACACTAAGAGTTAGACTGACAGATACTAACAGTTAGACTGAGAGATGCTAAAAATTAGACTGAGAGATACGAACAGTTAGAATCAGAGACATTAACAGTTAGACTGAGAGATATTAACACCTCAAGTGACAGCCACTAACAGTTAGACTGAGCAATACTTACAGCTAGACTGAGTGACACTAACAATTAGACTGACAGACATGAACAGCTAGACTGAGAGTCATTAATAGTTAGATTGTGAGGTACTAAAAGTTGGAATAAGAGATAGTAACTGCTTGACTGAGCAGTACTAACAGCTGGAATCAGAGACATTAACAGTTCAACTAACAGACACTAACACTTCGACTGAGAGATACCTACAGCTAGACTGAGAGACTGACAATTAGACTGAGAGAGACTAACAGTTAGACTGAGAGACTAACAGTTAGACTGACAGACATGAACAGTTGGATGGAGAGATGCTAAAAATTAGACTGAGAGATACTAACAGTTAGAATCAGAGACATTAACAGTTAGACTGAGAGACATTAACAGCTCAATGAACAGACACTAACACTTAGACTGAGAGATACCTACAACTACACTGAGAGTCACTGACAATTAGACTGCGAGATACTAACAGTTAAATTGAGAGACACTACGAGTTAGACTGAGGGACACTAACAGATAGACTGAGGGACACTAACAGATAGACTGAGGGACAGTAACAGATAGACTGAGTGACACTAACAGTTAGACTGAGGGACACTAACAGATAGACTGAGTGACACTAACAGATAGACTGAGGGACACTAACAGATAGACTGAGGGACAGTAACAGATAGACTGAGTGACACTAACAGTTAGACTGAGGGACACTAACAGATAGACTGAGTGACACTAACAGTTAGACTGAGGGACACTAACAGTTAGACTGAGTGACACTAACAGTTAGACTGAGGGACACTAACAGTTAGACTGAGGGACACTAACAGTTAGACTGAGGGACAGTAACAGATAGACTGAGTGACACTAACAGTTAGACTGAGTGACACTAACAGATAGACTGAGGGACACTAACACATAGACTGAGGGACACTAACAGATAGACTGAGGGACAGTAACAGATAGACTGAGGGACACTAACAGATAGACTGAGGGACACTAACAGATAGACTGAGGGACAGTAACAGATAGACTGAGGGACACTAACAGTTAGACTGAGGGACAGTAACAGATAGACTGAGGGACACTAACAGTTAGACTGAGGGACAGTAACAGATAGACTGAGGGACACTAACAGTTAGACTGAGGGACAGTAACAGATAGACTGAGGGACAGTAACAGTTAGACTGAGGGACACTAACAGATAGACTGAGGGACAGTAACAGATAGACTGAGGGACAGTAACAGTTAGACTGAGGGACAGTAACAGATAGACTGAGGGACAGTAACAGTTAGACTGAGGGACAGTAACAGATAGACTGAGGGACAGTAACAGTTAGACTGAGGGACAGTAACAGTTAGACTGAGTGACACTAACAGTTAGACTGAGTGACAGTAACAGTTAGACTGAGGGACAGTAACAGTTAGACTGAGGGACACTAACAGTTAGACTGAGTGACACTAACAGTTAGACTGAGGGACACTAACAGTTAGACTGAGGGACAGTAACAGTTAGACTGAGGGACACTAACAGTTAGACTGAGTGACAGTAACAGTTAGACTGAGGGACACTAACAGTTAGACTGAGGGACAGTAACAGTTAGACTGAGTGACACTAACAGTTAGACTGAGTGACAGTAACAGTTAGACTGAGGGACACTAACAGTTAGACTGAGTGACACTAACAGTTAGACTGAGTGACAGTAACAGTTAGACTGAGGGACACTAACAGTTAGACTGAGTGACAGTAACAGTTAGACTGAGGGACACTAACAGTTTGACTGAGGGACAGTAACAGTTAGACTGAGGGACACTAACAGTTAGACTGAGTGACACTAACAGTTAGACTGAGTGACAGTAACAGTTAGACTGAGGGACAGTAACAGTTAGACTGAGTGACACTAACAGTTAGACTGAGTGACAGTAACAGTTAGACTGAGGGACACTAACAGTTAGACTGAGGGACAGTAACAGTTAGACTGAGGGACACTAACAGCTAGACTGAGTGACACTAACAGTTAGACTGAGAGACAGTAACAGTTAGACTGAGGGACACTAACAGTTAGACTGAGTGACACTAACAGTTAGACTGAGTGACAGTAACAGTTAGACTGAGGGACAGTAACAGTTAGACTGAGGGACACTAACAGTTAGACTGAGTGACACTAACAGTTAGACTGAGGGACACTAACAGTTAGACTGAGGGACAGTAACAGTTAGACTGAGGGACACTAACAGTTAGACTGAGTGACAGTAACAGTTAGACTGAGGGACACTAACAGTTAGACTGAGGGACAGTAACAGTTAGACTGAGTGACACTAACAGTTAGACTGAGTGACAGTAACAGTTAGACTGAGGGACACTAACAGTTAGACTGAGTGACACTAACAGTTAGACTGAGTGACAGTAACAGTTAGACTGAGGGACACTAACAGTTAGACTGAGTGACAGTAACAGTTAGACTGAGGGACACTAACAGTTTGACTGAGGGACAGTAACAGTTAGACTGAGGGACACTAACAGTTAGACTGAGTGACACTAACAGTTAGACTGAGTGACAGTAACAGTTAGACTGAGGGACAGTAACAGTTAGACTGAGTGACACTAACAGTTAGACTGAGTGACAGTAACAGTTAGACTGAGGGACACTAACAGTTAGACTGAGGGACAGTAACAGTTAGACTGAGGGACACTAACAGCTAGACTGAGTGACACTAACAGTTAGACTGAGAGACAGTAACAGTTAGACTGAGGGACAGTAACAGTTAGACTGAGGGACACTAACAGTTAGACTGAGTGACACTAACAGTTAGACTGAGGGACACTAACAGTTAGACTGAGGGACACTAACAGCTAGACGGAGAGACACTGACAGTTAGACTGAGGGACAGTAACAGCTAGACGGAGAGACACTGACAGTTAGACTGAGGGACAGTAACAGCTAGACGGAGAGACACTGACAGTTAGACTGAGGGACAGTAACAGCTAGACGGAGAGACACTGACAGTTAGACTGAGGGACAGTAACAGTTAGACGGAGAGACACTGACAGTTAGACTGAGGGACAGTAACAGCTAGACGGAGAGACACTGACAGTTAGACTGAGGGACAGTAACAGCTAGACGGAGAGACACTGACAGTTAGACTGAGGGACAGTAACAGCTAGACGGAGAGACACTGACAGTTAGACTGAGGGACAGTAACAGCTAGACGGAGAGACACTGACAGTTAGACTGAGGGACAGTAACAGTTAGACTGAGAGACACTGACAGTTAGACTGAGGGACAGTAACAGTTAGACTGAGAGACACTGACAGTTAGACTGAGGGACAGTAACAGTTAGACTGAGAGACACTGACAGTTAGACTGTGGGACAGTAACAGCTAGACGGAGAGACACTAACAGTTAGACTGAGTGACACTAACAGTTAGACTGAGTGACACTAACAGTTAGACTGAGGGACAGTAACAGTTAGACTGAGGGACAGTAACAGTTAGACTGAGTGACACTAACAGTTAGACTGAGGGACAGTAACAGCTAGACGGAGAGACACTGACAGTTAGACTGAGGGACAGTAACAGCTAGACGGAGAGACACTGACAGTTAGACTGAGGGACAGTAACAGTTAGACGGAGAGACACTGACAGTTAGACTGAGAGATACTACCATTTCAACTGAGAGATACAGTGAGACTGAGACATGAACAGTTAGACTGAGAGACATTAATAGCTCAATTAACAGACACTAACAGTTAGACTGAGACATACCTACACTTAGACTGAGAGACACTAAAGACTGAGAGATATTTACAGCTTGACAAAGAGACACTGAGAATTTGACTGGGAGACATAACAAACTGAGAGACACTAAGATGTAGACTGACAGATACTAACTGTTAGACTAAGAGACACTAACAGTTAAACTGAGAGATACTGTAGGTTAGACTGAGATACATGAACACATTGAGAGATATGAACAGTTAGACTGAGACTCATGAACATTTAGACAAAGAGACACTAAGAGTTAAACTGAGAAACATTAACAGTTAGACTGAGAGATACCAACAGTCAGACTGAGAGACACTAACAATTAAACTGACAGACACTAACAGACTGAGGCTTACTAACACATAGACTGAGAGATACGAACAGAATGACTGAGTGACGCTAACAGAATGAGCGACACGAACAGTTCGACTGAAAGATACGAACAATTAGACAGAGATACTAACAGTTAGCATGAGACACAATAGGAGTTAGACTGAGAGATACAAACAGCTACGCTGAGAGGCGCTAACAGTTAGACTGAAGGACTTTAACAACTCTATAGAGAGACACTAAAATTTAGACTGAGATACATTAACACATTTAGCGACCCAAACAGTTTGACTGAGAGACACTAACACACTGTGAGACACTAACAATTTGACTGAGAGATACTAACAGTTAGACTGAAAGATACCAAGAGTTAGACCGAGAGATATTAACAGTTAGACTGAGAGACACTAACAGTTACACTAAGAGATACTAAAGGTTAGATTGAGATACATGAACAGATTGACAGATACTAACAGTTAGACTGGGAGACACTAACAGTTCGACTGAGAGACACAAACAGTTAGACAGACCGACACTAACAATTAGACTGAGAGACACTAACAGACTGAGGGACACTAAGAATTAGACTGAGAGATACTAAGAGTTAGACTGAAAGATACCAACAGTTAGAGTGAGTGACACTAACAGTTAGACTGAGAGATTCTAACACACATAACGACATGAACAATTTGAGTGAGGGACACTAACAGACTGAGAGACGCTAACAATTAGACTGAGTGATACTAATACTTAGACTGAGAGACGCTAACAGTTAGACTGAGAGATATTACCAGTTAGGCTGAGAGATACTAACAGTTAGACTGAGAGACATGAACAGTGAGACTGACAGATATTAACAGCTCAATCAACAGGCACTAACAGTTAGATTTAGAGATACCTACAGTTAAACTAAGAGCTTGACTGATGACACTAACAGTTAGACTGAGAAACATGAACAGCTCAACTGAGAGATACTAACGGTTATACTGAGAGGTAACTACAGCTTGACTAAGAGACACAGAAATAGACTGTGCAATGCTAACATTCAGAGTGAGAGACACTAATATTAAGAGTGAAAGATACTAACAGTTAGACTGAGAGACACTAAGTGTTAGTCTGAGAGATACTAAAAGCTAGAATAAGTGACACGAACAGTTAGACTAAGAGATACTAACAGTTAGACATAGATAAATGAATGGACTGAGAGACACTAGCAGTTAGACTGAGAGACGCTAACAGTTAGACCAAAGGATACTAACAGTTAGAATGAGAGACACGAACAGACTCAGAGACACTAACAGATAGGCTGAGAGACACTAACATTTCGACAGAGAGATACTAACAGTGAGACTGAGAGATAATGACAGTGAGACTGAGAGACGTTAACAGCTCAATTAACCGACACTAACAGTTAGACTCAGAGATACCTACAGTTAGTCTGAGAGACAGGAACAGCTTGACTGATGACACTAACAGTTAGTCTGAGAGACACTAACAATTAGACTCAGAGATATGAACAGCTCAACTGAGAGACACTAACTGTTCTACTGAGAGATATCTACAACTTGACTAAGAGACACTGAGAAATACACAGAGCGATACGAACAGTTAGATTGAGAGACATTAGCATTTAGACTGAGAGACAATAACACACTTAGCGACCTGAACAATTTGACTGAGAGACACTAACAGACTGAGACACACTAACAGACTGAGAGACAGTAAGAGATTGACTGAGAGATACTAACAATTCAAATGCGAGACACTAACAGGTAGCGTGAGAAACATTAACAGTTAGATACTAACAGTGACATGAACAGTTAGACGAAGAGATACTAACAATTAGACTGAGACACACGAACCGACTGAGAGATAAAACAGCGACACGAAGAGATACTACCATATAGACTGAGGGACTTTAACAGCTCTAATGAGAGACACTAACTATGGACAGAGAGACACTAACCGACCTAGTGACCTGAACATTTTGAGTGAGAGACACTAACATTGAGACTGAAAGACAGTAACAGACTTACGACCTGAACAGTTTGAGTGAGAGATGCTAACAGACTGAGAGACACTAACAATTAGATTGAGAGATATAAAAAGTTAGACTGAGAGACACAAACAGTTCGACAGACACTAACAATTAGACTGAGAGACATTAACAGTTAGACTGTGAGATACTAACAGTTAGACTGAGAGACACTAACAGTTAGACTGAGAGACACTAAAAATTAGACTGCGATTCTAAAAATTAGGCTGAAAGACACTAAACTTTAGACTGAGAGATACAAAATGTTAGACTGGGAGGCATGAACAGGCTTAGTGGCCTGAATTATTTGACTGAGAGACACTAACAGACTGAGAGACACTAAGAGTTCCACTGAGAGATACCAACATTTAGACTGAGAGACACTAACAGACTTAGCGATCCGAGCAGTTAGATTGAGAGATACCAACTGTTGGACTGAGAGACACAAACAGTTAGATTGACAGACACTAAGAATTAAACTAGTAGATATTAATAGTTAGACTGAGAGACACTAAGAGTTAGGTTGAGAGACACTAATATTTAAACAGAGCGACACTAACAGACTGAGACACACTAACAGACTGAGAGACGCCAAAAGTTTGATTGAGAGATACTAACAGTTCAACTGCGAGACACTAACAGGTAGCGTTAGAGACACAACAGCTCGACCGAGAGACATTAACAGTTAGACTGAGAGACAACAAGTGACAAGAACAGTTAGACAAAGAGATACTAACAATCAGAATGAGACACATGAACAGACTGAGAGAGACTAACAGTTAGACTGAGACACACCAACAAACTGAGAGATAAAACAGCTACACTGAGAGATACTAACATATAGACTGAGGGACTTTAACACCTCTACTGAGAGACACTAACTTTGGACTGAGAGACCCAGACAGACTTAGCGACCTGAACATTTTGAGTGAGAGACACTAACATTGAGACCAAAAGACAGAAACAGACTTACGAGTCTGTCAGTATCTCTCAGTGTAAATGAGTGAGAGTTGCTAACAGACTGAGAGACACTAAGAATTAGATTGACAGACACGAACAGTTAGATTGATAGACATTAACAGTTAGGTTGAGAGATACTAACAGTTAGACTGAGAGATACAAACAGTTAGACTGAGAGATACCAATACTAACATTTAGACTGAGAGACACTAACACACTTAGTGACCTGAACACTTTGACTGAGAGACACTAACAGAATTAGTGACCCAAACAGTTAGATTGACAGATACCAGCAGTTAGACTGAGAGAAATTAATAGTTAGACTGAGAGATACTAGCAGTTAGATTGAGAGACACTAAGAATTAGACTGAGAGATATAAAAAGTTAGACTGAGAGATCCTAACAGTTAGGCTGAGAGACACAAACAGTTCGACAGACAGACACTAACAATTAGACTGAGAGACATTAACAGTTAGATTGTGAGATACTAACAGTTAGACTGAGAGACACTAACAGTTAGACTGAGAGACACTAAAAATTAGACTGTGATTCTAACAATTAGACTGAAAGACACTAAACGTTAGACTGAGAGATACAAAATGTTAGAGTGAGAGGCATGAATAGGCTTAGTGACCTGAACTCTTTTACTGAGAGACACTAACGGGCTGAGAGACACTAAGAGTTAGGCTGAGAGATACCAACATTTAGACTGAGAGACACTAACAGACTCAGCGACCCGAACATTTTGAGTGAGAAGATACTAACAATTAGACTGAGAGATACTAACAGTTAGATTGAGAGATACTAAGAGTTAGATTGAGAGACACTAACAGTTAGATTGAGAGATACTAAGAGTTATATTGACAAATACTAATAGTTAGACTGAGAGATACTAACAGTTAGATTGAGAGACACTAACAGTTAGATTGAGAGCTACTAAGAGTTAGACTGACAAATACTAATAGTTAGACTGAGAGATACTAACAGTTAGATTGTGAGATACCAAAATTTAGACTGAGAGACACTAACAGACTTAGCAACCCAAACAGTTAGATTGAGAGATACCAACTGTTGGAATGAGACACTAACAGTTAGACTGAGAGACACTAAGAATTAGACTGAGAGACATTAACAGTTAGACTAAGAGATATAAAAAATTAGACTGAGAGATACTAACAGTTAGACTTAGAGACACTATCAAACTGAGAGGCACTAACATTTAGACTGAGACACTAACGATTAGACTGAGAGATACTAACAGTTAGACTGAGAGACATGAACAGTTTGAGCAACAAACCCTAACAATTAGACTGAGAGACATTAACAGTTAGACAGGGAGACACTAAAAATTAGGTTGCGATACTAACAGTTAGACTGAGAGACACTAAACATTAGACTGAGAGACACTAACATTTAGACTGAAAGACACTAAACATTAGACTGAGAGACACTAACATTTAGACTGAGAGACACTAACATTTAGACTGAGAGACACTAAACATTAGACTGAGAGACACTAACAGACTTAGTGACCTGAACAGTTAGATTGGGAGATGCCAGCAGTTAGGCTGAGAGATACTAACAGTTAGACTGAGAGATACTAAAAGTTGGAGTGACAAATACTAATAGTTAGACTGAGAGACAATAACAGTTAGACAGACAGATACCAGCATTTAGACTGAGAGACACTAACAGACTTAGCAACCCGAACAGTTAGACTGAGAGACACGAACAGTTAGATTGTGGCGATACTAACAGTTAGCCTGAGAGGCATTAACAGTAAGACTGAGAGATCCAACAGTTAGATTGAGAGATGCTAAGAGTTAGACTGACAAATACTAATAGTTGGACTGAGAGACACTAATATTTAGACTGAGAGACAGTAAGAGTTAGACTGAGAGACACTAACATTTAGACTGAGAGACACTAACAGACTTAGTGACCTGAACAGTTTGACTGAGAGATAACAGCAGTTAGACTGAGAGACACTAACAGACTGAGAGATACTAAGAGTTCAACTGAGAGATACTAACAGTTCAGCTGCGAGACACTAATAGGTAGTGTGAGAGACACAACAGCTCGACTGAGAGACACTAACAGTTAGACTGAGAGACACTAACAGTTATAACAAGTGACACGAACAGTTAGACGAAGAGATACTCACAATCAGACTGAGATACACAAACCGACTGAGAGACAAAACAGCTACACTAAGAGATACTAACATCTAGACTGAGGGACTTTAACACCTCTACTGAGAGACACTAACTTTGGACTGAGAGACCCAGACAGACTTAGCGACCTGAACATTTTGAGTGAGAGACACTAACATTGAGACCAAAAGACAAAACAGACTTACGAGTCTGTCAGTATCTCTCAGTGTAAATGTGTGAGAGATGCTAACAGACTGAGAGACACTAACAGTTAGACTGAGAGACACGAACAGTTAGATTGATAGACATTAACAGTTAGGCTGAGAGATACTAACAATTAGACTGAGAGATACTAATAGTTAGACTGAGAGACACTAAGAGTTAGACTGAGAGATATAAAAAGTTAGACTGAGAGATAATAACAGTTAGACTGAGAGACACTAACAGACTGAGAGACACTAAGAGTTAGACTGACAGACACTAATGATTAGACTGAGAGACACGAACAGTTCGACAGACAGACACTAACAATTAGACTGAGAGACATTAGCAGTTAGACTGAGAGACACTAAAAATTAGACTGCGGTTCTAACAATTAGACTGAAAGACACTAAATGTTCGACTGAGAGATACAAAAAGTTAGACTGAGAGGCACTAACAGACTTAGTGACCCAAACAGTTTGACTGAGAGACAATAACAGACCGAGAGACACTAAGAGTTAGACTGAGAGATACTAACAGTTAGACTGAGAGAAACTAACAGTTAGACTGAGGGATATTAACAGTTAGACTGAGAGACATTAACAGTTTGACTGAGAGACACTAACAGACTTAGCAACCCAAACAGTTAAATTGAGAGATACTAACAGTTACACTGAGAGATATTAACAGTTAGACTGAGAGACACTAACAGACCGAGAGACACTAAGAGTTAGACTGAGAGATACTAACATTTAGACTGAGAGATACCAACAGTTAGACTGAGAGACAGTAAGAGTTAGAATGAGAGACACTAACAGACTTAGCGACCTGAACAGTTTGACTAAGAGATAACAGCAGTTAGACTGAGAGACATTGATAGTTAGACTGAGAGATACTAGCAGTTAGATTGAGAGACACTAAGAATTAGACTGAGAAATATTAATAGTTAGACTGAGAGACACTAAGAGGTAGACTGAGACACACTGGCATTTAGACTGAGAGACACTAACAGACTGAGAGACACTAAGAGTTCTACTGAGAGATACTAACAGTTCAACTGCAAGACACTAACAGGTAACGTTAGAGACACAACAGCTCAACTGAGAGACATTAATAGTTATAACAAGTGACACGAACAGTTAGACGAAGAGATACTAACAATTAGACTGAGACACACGAACCGACTGAGAGAGACTAACAGTTAGACTGAGATACACGAACAAACTGAGAGATAAAACAGCTACACTGAGAGATACTAACATAGAGACTGAGGGACTTTAACAGCTCTACGGAGAGACACTAACTTTGGACTGAGAGACACTAACAGACTTAGTGACCTGAACATTTTGTGTGAGAGACACTAACATTGAAACTGAAAGTCAGTAACAGACTTAGGACCCGAACAGTTTGAGTGAGAGATGCTAACAGATTGAGAGACGCTAAGAGTTAGACTGAGAGATACTAACAGTTAGACTGAGAGACACTAACAGTTAGACTGAGAGATACTAACAGTTAGATTGTGAGATACTAACAGGTAGACTGAGAGATACTAACAGTTAGACTGAGAGACACTCAAAATTAGACTGCGATTCTAACAATTAAACTGAAAGACACTAAACGTTAGACTGAGAGATACAAAAGGTTTGACTGAGAGATACTAACAAACCGAGAGACACCAAGAGTTAGACTGAGAGATACTAACAGTTAGACTGATATACATGAACAGAATTAGAGATATCAGGAATATGAACAGACTGAGTGAGACTAACAGTTAGACTGAGAGACACAAACATTTAGACTAAGAGACACTAGCAGAAACAGTAAGCCAAACATTTTGAGTGAGAGACACTAACAATTAGACTGAGAGACATTGACAGTTAGAATGTGGGACATTAACAGTTAGCATGAGAGATACTAACAGTTAGACTGAGAGATGTTAACAGTTAGACTGAGAGACACGAACAGTTCGACAGACAGACACTAACAATTAGACTGAGAGGCAATAACAGTTAGATTGTGAGATACTAACAGGTAGACTGAGAGATACTAACAGTTAGACTGAGAGACACTAAAAATTAGACTGTGATTCCAACAATTAAACTGAAAGATACTAAACGTTAGACTGAGAGATACAAAAAGTTTGACTGAGAGATACTAACAGGCTGAGTGACCTGAACAGTTTGACTGAGAGACACTAACAGACTGAGAGACAGCAAGAGTTACACTGAGAGATACTAACAGTTAAACTGAGAGACACTGACAGTTAGACTGAGAGATATTAACAGTTAGATTGAGAGACACTAAGAGTTAGACTGTCAAATACTAATAGTTAGACTGAGAGATACTAACAGTTACACTGAGAGATACGAACATTTAAACTGAGAGACACTAACAGACTTAGCAACCCAAACAGTTTGACTGAGAGACACTAACAGACTTAGTGACCCAAACAGTTAAATTGGGAGATACTAACAGTTACACTGAGAGATATTAACAGTTAGACTGAGAGATGCTGACAGTTGGACTGAAAGAAACTGAGAAGTTGAGAGTTACTAACAACTAGACTGACAGACACGAACAGTTAGACTGAGAGATGTCATGGAGAAAATATAGAGATGCAGAGTTCTTCAAGAAGTAGGTCCTTCATTTGCAAACAAGAAACCGTGACACTGAGAAAGCAGATTCTTGAATGCCCACGAACCTTCAGGTCCGGGGATTTTTATTTTTTTTTATCATGTTTCTGTTAACCTATCAGCATGTCCAACTATATTAATCAAAGTACCTCACTCTAGCTACACAATAAACCAACGATGTTAGTTCTCATTATCTCTTTAGCTGTACATTCTACTTAATGATATTCTAATGTCACGGTTAGATATTTATTGCTAACTCTTTGTAACAATGGTCTTTCATTCCAGACCCTATTTAATATTTTCCTAATGTCATGATTAGATATTTATTATTACCTCTGCTACAGTTATCTTCCATTCCAGACTAACCTGTCATGATAGATATTTAGCTATTCCATCTATTACAATAGTCTCCTATCTCAAACTAACTCTACTAACTATTAATTAGATATTTTAATGTCATGTCCCAAATATTTATGGTCCCAATCCTGTCATAATAACATTTAACAGAAAACTAGCTCTATTAACTGTTATCTCATCCCGCCATAGTGACCTGTCAGCCTTAACCTTACTCTGTTAATTAGTGTAAGAGCATTCCACTGTTCTTATCCCATCTTGCCTTCCACAGACCACAGATTGCCAGTGGTCTTCATACTTTAACCCTTCTCATGCTTTCATGTTCTTTATTTTCCATTGATACACTAAAAGTTAGGTTGGGAGACACAGTTAAACTGAGAGATACTAACTGTTAGACTGTGAGACACTAATAGATAGACAGAGGTATACTAACAGTTAGACTGGGTGACGCTAACAGACTGAGAGACATTACAACTCAACTGAGAGATATTAACAGTTAGATTAAGAGATACTAACAGGTAGACTGAGAGACACTAATAATTAGACTGATAGACACTAACAGTTAAACTGAGGGGTATTAACAGATAGAATAAGAGATATTAACAGACTGAGAGACACTAACAATTAATCTGAGAGATAGTAGCAGTTTGACTGAGAGATACTAACAGTTAGACTGAAAGACACTAAAAGTTAGACTGAGAGACACTAAGACTTAGACTGGGAGGTACTAACAGACTGAGAGACACGAACAGTTAGACTGAGAGACATGAAACAATGAGAGTTCCTAACAGTCGGACTGAGAGACCTTAACAGTTATACTGAGAGACACGAACAGTTAGACCAAAAGACACTAACAGTTAGAGTGAGAGATACGAACAATTAGACACTAACAGACTTAGAGTCACTAACAGTTAGACTGAGAGACATTAACAGTTAGAGACACACCAGTGCCTGTTCTGAAGGAGTGTAGCACATTCTTTTGAATCAAACTTTGAACTGCTCTGTTAGGTGGATTTGGAAGAATCCATATTCAAAGGGTAGCTTTCCTTCATGTCCTGCCAATATTCATCCCTCAATCAATATCTTGAAAATGACTGATTCTTATCATTTGCTATTTGTGAGAGCTTGTTATGTGTAAATTGATGTCTGTCCTTCCGACATTACAATGTGACTATAATCGAAAACAATGTTAATAGCTGTGGAACACTTTGAGTTATCCGGCAGTCAACAAGGGTGCAATCCTTTCTTGTCTTTCTTATAAGAATGGTAACTGGGATGGAAGACAGTTCTGTGTAGAGACTGAGAAATACTAACAGAGTCTGTAGTTAAGGGCCTCCGATAGTGGCCTCCTGTAGGTTCCTCCCGGTGTGGCATGGTGACCTCCTCGTTTCCCACAGTGACCACCCGTGAGGCATGGTGACCGCCCGGCCTCCTGTAGAGCCCTGCTGGTGTGGTGTGGTGACCTCCCCATTTCCCACAGTGACCTCCTGGTGTGGTGTGGTGATCTCCTCCTGTAGGGCCCTCGCGGTGTGGTATGGTGATCTCCTCCTGTAGGGCCCTCGCAGTGTGGTATGGTGATCTCCTCCTGTAGGGCCCTCGCGGTGTGGTGTGGTGATCTCCTGTAGGGCCCTCGCGGTGTGGTGTGGTGATCTCCTCCAGTCGGGCCCTCGCGATGTGGCATGGTGACCTTTTGGCCGTCTGTCGGGCCCTCGCAGTGTGGTGTGGTGACCTTTTGGCCGTCTGTCGGGCCCTCGCGGTGTGGTGTGGCGATCTCCCAGCCTTCTTTCAGGCCCTCACAGTGTGGTGTGATGACCTCCTTCTGTTGGGCCCTGCCGGTGTGCCATGATGACCTACCAGCCTCGAGTAGTGGCCTCTGGGTGAGGCGTGGTGACCTCACGGGATGGCACAGTGATCTCCCACAGTGGGCTCATGGTCTGGTGTGTTGTCAGTGCAGTGGGGAGCCAGGGCCCAGTGCAGACTGGAAGCTAAGTGCCAGTGTGGTCTGCTGTACTGGACTCGTTTCCACAATGCTGGCCATTTTATTTCTGGACCGTCTAAAATCCTGTAACAAGGGAAGCTGTGCCTAATACCTCTGTATTGGAGTTGGTGTTGTAATTGGCAATGTATAAGCTTGTCACTGTATTCATTGAGTAGATGCGACAATAAAGGTGATTCTATTCTATTTTATAAAAAGACTCCACAGAAGCTGGTATCCAATCTCCAATGTCCCCCCTTTATTAACACACAAACAATCCTTAACTACAGTGTTGCCACATTTCAGAGTCAGGTACCAGGGTGTCACTATCTCAGACATTCACCTTTTTTTATGTGTCAGCCACGGCTCCCTAATGAGACCCAACCAGGTAACTCATATTTTATGACATCCAGCTGGCTGTGACAATTACCACAAAGGCAATATTTCAGAATACATTCCTGTTGTAAAGAAAAATTCCAAAAGAAAACCTGTGGTTTAGGGAAAGCTTTCAACTTCGGGAAGAAGCATGGGATTCACAAGGTCAAGAGACAGGTCAGGTGACTGGTCAGAATGCAAAGAATAGCAGAGGCTGACAATAATCAGGGAGGCGGAAATTAGAACCTGAGAGGAAACTAGTCAGACAGTAAAAATAACAAACTGGTATTTGAAAGGAAAAGAGTAGGTGAAGTGAGTGGATGAGAATGGGAATTACAAGTAGATAATAAAGAAATGGTGGATGAAACAAACAAATATCTGAAAGCATTTCAGTCATAACTGTAAACCAGGAGGTGGAAGGGAGAGAGCAACTGCTTGAAAATCATAATCATAAGAGCGGTGATACTAAGCAAACTGGTGGAACCGTGAATAATATGTCCCCAGGTCCACATGGACCTCATCCTAGGGTCCTAAAGGAGGTGGCCAATCAGAAAATACATGTGTCAGTGTTAATTTTCCAAACCTCCCAAGATTCAGGAAAATTTCCATAAGCTAGTGAGACGCAAATTTAATCCCTCTGTTTAAAATGCAACCCCTGTTTTAAATGTAATACCCCTATTTAAAATATTATCTCCTCTGTTTAAAATATAATCCCCCTGTTTACAATGTAATGCCCCTGTTTAAGATGTAACCCCTATGTTCAAAATGGCGTGAAGGCAGAAAGCAGGAAGCTATTGGCCAGTTAGAGAAGTGCAGCACAGGAACAGGCCCTTCAGCCGTCTACGCCTATGCTGATGGTCATTTACTAACTAAACTACCAGAGCAAATCTTCTGGCCATGTTTGGTCTGTATCCCTTTATTCCCTCCCTATTCATATAACCATCCAGATGCCTCTTGAATGGCACTAACATACCTGCTTCAGCCACCTCTTCTGGCACTGTGTTCCAGGCTCCTGCCACTCTCTGGGTGAAAAACATCCCTCGTACATCTCCCTTTACCTGTCCTCCTCTCCCCCGAACCTGTCACCACTTACAATTGAAATTCAACCCTGGGAAAGAGTCTCTGACTACCCACCCTATCGATACCTCTCATAATTGTGTAGACCTCAAACAGGTCTCCTCTCAGCCACCGTCTTTCCAGTGAAAACAATTCTATCTTAACCTTTCCTCTTAGCCAATGCCCTTGAGACCAGGCAACATTCAGGTGAACCTTCCCTGCACTCTCTCCAAACCTACCACGTCCTTCTGGTAGTGTGGTGACCTAAAATGCACCCAATACTCCAAATGCTGCCCAATCATGGTTTTGTATAGCTGCAACATGGTTTGTCAACTCTTGTACTCCATACCCTGGCCGACAAAGGTAAGCATGCCATATGCCTTCTTAATGACCTTAGCCGTCTGTGGACCTTGTTTCCCCAGATCCCTCTGTAGTAATGTTCCTAAGGGTTCTGCCATTTACACTATAGTTCACACCTAAATTTGAATCCCCAAAATTATCACCTCACATTGAACTGGATTCAACTCCATTTTGCCATTTCTGTGCCCAAGTCACCAATCTACCTATATCCTCCTGTAAACTTTCACAATCGCTTGCACTATCAGCAACTCTACCAATTTTCATACCATCTGCAAACGTACTAATCAGATCACCCACATTTTCCTCCAGATCATTTATGTATAGTACAAACAACAGAGGACCTAAGACTTGATCCCTGTCGAACATCTCTAGTTTCTGGTCTCCATTCTGAACGACACCCTTTTGCCACTACCCTCTGTCTTCTATGACCAAGCCAGTTTTGTATCCATCTCACCAGCTCACCCTGAATTCCATGTGATTTTAGTGATTTTGTACCAATCTGTCATGTGAGACTTCATCAAATGCCTTACTCCAGTCCAGATAAGCAACATCCACAGCCCACCCCAGATCATTTATTTTTGTCACCTCTTCAAAAAAGTCAAAAGTTTGATGTCTGTCAAAGGGGGAGGTTAGAATTGATCAGTAAAGAAAACAAAGCAGTACATTTAGAAAGACTTTAGAACGTAATCAGGAAAGGTCAGTGTATTTCCGTCAAAGGGAACTCATGTTTATCCAATTTAATGCAGTTTTTTTGAAGGTGTAACATGCACTGCAGATAAAGGGGAGCCTGTCGTTGTACTGTACTTGGAGCTTGGGCAGAAGGTTGGGCTGGCTGGCAGGAAACAGAGAGTATACATAAATGGTTCTTTGTTCGATTGCCAGAATGTGATGATGGGCTCCTGCAGGGCCCTATGCTGTTGTCATCTGATTGGGACTGAAGGAATGCCTGAGATCGAAAGGATGTCGCATTCAGGTGATGAAATGAATTCATTAAAAGTTTATAGGGAGTGATTGGTAAAGAAAAATCCAGGGTCAAGAGATTGTGGTGTTGGGAAAACACAGCAGCTCATGCAGCAGCCAAGAAGCAGGAGCCCTTCATCAGGAACGAGGCTGGGAGACCGGATGCCTTCTCGCAGAGCGTTTCAGAGAACATCTCCTGGACATCCACACCAATCATCACCACCATCCCGTGGCCGAACATTTCAACTCCCCCTCCCACTCTGCTGAGAACATGCAAGTCCTGGGCCTCCTCCACCACTGCTCCCTCGCCACTCAACACTTGGAGGAAGAACGCCTCATCTTCCACCTCGGGACCCTTCAACCCCAGGGCATCAATGTGGACTTCACCTATTTCCTCATTTCCCCTCCCCCCACCTTACCCCAGTTCCAACCTTCCAGCTCAGCACTGCCCTTATGACCTGCCCCATCTGTCCATCTTCCTTCCCACCTATCCACTCCACCCTCCTCTCCGACCTATCATCTTCACCCCCCATCTCCATCCACCTACTGCACTCTCAGCTACCTTCTCCCCAGCCCCAGCCCCCTCCCATTTATCTCTTCACCCTCAAGGTTCCCAGCCTCATTCCTGATGAAGGGCTTTTGTCCGAAATGTTGATTTTCCTGCTCCTCAGATGCTGCCTGACCTGCTGTGCTTTTCCAGCATCACACACTCTTGACTCTGACCTCCAGCATCTGCAGGCCTCAGTTTCTCCAAGAAAAATCCAGGTCCTTGTTTTAATTTTATTCCTCCACAGGTCAAAAGGAGTTGCTTTCAGAAAACAGAGGTGGCTAATCATACCTGGAAACTCTACATTTTGACTCAACTATCCTCTGCTATCAATGTTATACTGCAAACAGTAACTCCACTCACACAGTGTCCAAGTCCACATTTTTAATGAGAGCCTTCTTTAAACTAGCCACATGCCTTATAACTGACTCACTACTGTTTATTTGCTCCCATATTTATCCAATCCACTCCCTGGGAGGGAGTGAGGTATGGCAATAATACTTTCATTACCCACATAGAGGTGAGATGCAACAATTTTTTTATTCAGAATTAGAGCCTGATAATCTGAACACAGATGAAGATTTGGACAAATTGTTAACTTTATCAAAGGGATGATTTCTTGTTCGCTTACAAGACATGGTCAGATTTTGACCAATTTAAAAAGAAAGAGGATAGTGCTATGGAGGATTACATGAAGGAATTCAGTTGTCTATTTTTAAAGCTGCAGAAATTTCACTTAACAAATTGCCCAATCTGTGCTGGCATTTTATGTTGTTGAACTGTACCAAGCATCAAGTATGAACAGACTTCTAGTTTTGACATGAGTTAGATTCGTGGATAAACATACACTGTGAGAACAAATGTTGGATGCACTCAGAAGAACCCTGAGGAAAGCCTTCTTTCCCAGCAGCATTCAGAGGGCAAAAGGGTTAAATGGTAATATCTTCGAGGAGAAAGTGAGGACTGCAGATGCTGGGCATCAGAGCTGAAAATGTGTTGCTGGAAAAGCGCAGCAGGTCAGGCAGCATCCAAGGAGCAGGAGAATCGACGTTTCGGGCATCAGCCCTTCTTCAGGAATGAGGAAGGGCTGATGCCCGAAACGGTCGATTCTCCTATTCCTTGGATGCTGCCTGACCTGCTGCGCTTTTCCAGCAACACATTTTCAGCTCAAATGGTAATATGACAGGAGCAAATGGGATGAAGGGGCAAATGGTGATAGGACAGAAAATGGAGGACAGAATCTGTACAAATTGGCAAGACCGTTTAGATATAGGGAACAGGTGATGATGTGAAAGGAGAACTGAAACTAATAGAAATGATGACAGAAAGGTGATGATAACTTTCAGAAGAGAAATTGGAATTTACAACAAGCGAGTGAACCCCAGAAGTGTTCAGGGTATAGTCAATCAATGTTTCAGGTGCAAAGTATCACTCCATCACACACTGTCCCAAACAGTATAGCAATGTGGCTGAAATGAAGGAAGAAGGCAGAGATACCTCAGTCGTTGGTATGATTTTAGAGTCTAGTATAAAGGCTGAGATTGCAGAATTCTTGGAAGTGCATGGAAAAATAGTTAAAAATCACACAACACCAGGTTATAGTCCAACAGGTTTAATTGGAAGCACTAACTTTCGGAGCACTGCTCCATCAGGTGACAATCACCTGATGAAGGAGCGACGCTCCGAAAGCTAGTGTGCTTCCAATTAAACCTGTTGGACTATAACCTGGTGTTGTGTGATTTTTAACTTTGTACACCCCAGTCCACCACCGGCATTTCTAATTCATGGTAAAATAGGGCTGAGTCAGCACGGCTTTGTCAAGGGAGGTCACGCAGGTTAAATATGTTAGAATTCTTTGAGCAGGTACCAAGCAAGTTCAACAAAGGTCACCAGTGGCAGAGAGTGGGGATAAAGGGATCTATTTCAGGATGGCAGTGGGGACTAGTACGGGGTCAATATTGATATTACAACTATTCATGTTATACATTAATGATCTGGATGAAGGAACTGGGGGCATTGTTGCTAAATTTGCAAATAAAACAAAAATAAGTGGGCAATAGCTAGTTATGAGGAAGTAGGGAGGCTGCAGGAGGACATGGACAGACTCAGAGAAGGGCAAAGAAATGGCAGACGGAATACTATGTGGGAATGTGTGAGATTCTACACTTTTTAAGAGGCATGGACTATTTTCTAAATGGGGAAAGGCTTTGAAAATCTGCACAAAGGGACTTGGGAGTCTGAATTCAGGATTCTATTCAGTTTAACATGCAGGTTCATTGGCAATCAGGAAGGCAAATGCAATGTTAGCATTCATTTCAGAGGGTTAGAATAGAAGAGGGAGGTGTACTACTGAGGCTGTATAAGGCTCTTGGTCAGACCGCATTTGAAATACTGTGAACAGTTTTGGGCCCTGTATCTAAGGAAGGAGGTGCTGGCATTGGAGGTGGTCCAGAAGAGATTTACAAGAATGATCTCAGAGATAAAGGGCTTGTCATAAGAGGTGTAGTTGGGCTCTGGGTCTGTACCTGATTGAGTTTAGAAGTATGAGAATGGATTCTATTGAAACTTATCGAAGACTGAGAGATCTGATAGAGTAGACATGGAAAAGTTGTTTCCACCCATAAGAAAGCATAGATCCCAAGAGCACAGTGTCAGAGTGAAGGGATAGCCCTTTAGAAATGAGATTTAGAGGAATTTCTTCAGCCAGAAGATAGTTATTCCATGCAACTCATTGCCGTAGAAGGCGAACTCATTGAGTGTATGTAAGACAACGATAGATTAGTTCTTGATCATGATGGGTATCAAAGGTTACAGGGAGGAGACAGGAGACTAGGGTTGAGAAACCTTAGAGCCATATTCGAATGATGGATAAAATACGATGGACCGAATGACCTAATTCTACTCCTATATTTTATGGTCTTCTGATCATAAGAGAGGACACTGCACAGGTCATCAGAAGTTTCAGCCCGGTGATGAATATATTGATGATAGAGTCTTTCAAATGTGCAGTATTTGACAGCAGGTGTATGTTTACAGTGTGTGGAATAAACTGGCGAAAATGCTATCTAGACTCTGAGTAATAAGGAATTTGAGAGTTTCACCAGTTTCAAACTTGGGGATGATAGCGCAACAAGGGATGGGTAATATGCTCAGGTAATGATGAATTCATCAGTATGTGTATGAACATGAAGTGAATCATCCTGAATACAGCAGTAGAAAGCCCTTCTAGCAATGGGGCATGTGAAAGGAACCATGCAGTAATAGGTGAAAGGATTCATAGTATTTTGGCAGATCAGCCAACCTGTAAACAAGTGTCTGCCTTAGAGTGAGCTGCATTAGCTAAAACTACATTGCAGATGGTTGGAGGATATATTCCATGTCGGTTAGCTTTTGGTAAGAATCCTAAAGTTCTATCAGTGACTAGTGAACAGCCATCTCCACCCAACCGTCCACACACGCACACACACACACTCTCACACTCACACTCACATGCACATACACACACCCACACTCTCACACCCACACTCTCACACCCACACTCTCACACCCACCCACATGCACACCCACCCCCATACACCCACACACATGCACACACAGACCTACACACACACACACATACTCACACACACCAACACACACATGCACACACCCCCACACATACACATGCGTGTGCACACACACTCACAAAACCACACACGCACATACACACACCCACACATCGACACACACCCACACACCAACATGTACCCCCCTCTGCCCACCCACCCCACACACACATACACACACACACACACTCCTTGGAAAGGGGCTACAATTGCTTTCGTGGGAGCAGTGAATTTGAAAACGGCATCAAAAAAATAATTAAAGCAGAATTCAACCTTGCAAGTCAGGACAGGATGTGAAGTCAGGTAGAATGGATCAAAGGTAACTTTGCGTCAGCTATTGGAAAATGTCAGCCCCATTGCTATTCGTCAAAGTAGGAATTCCAACCGAATATTTTGTGAAGGCTGAGTGAATTGGCTGGGCACCCAAACAAAATATAGACAAAAGTTAACAGTGGAGGATTCTGTTTTGAAAGTTCCATTACTGGCAGATGCCTTGAACATGAAATTTGTTGTTTTTCGTGATGCTTCCCAAAACAATCACTGTGGTGGGTTTTCGAGTGCAGAAAGGTTTCTCAAAAGAAAAGGGAGGTAAGGGTTGCCCTTTAACTTGGAAAGCTAACAAAGATCAGAGGAGAATAAAAAGGGTTTGCTACAGAGATTTGCTGTAGCAGATAGTTTTTGGGCATTCAGATATAGGAATTTTACAGTTAAACTGCAAGACAATTTAGTTTACAAAACACAGATTAGTGTGGCTCCCTTTCTGCTCAAAGTGACATGTGGAAATAAGATAAATACACATCATGCTGTGGAAGAAAATACCTTGTGGTGGTTGGATCCTACTCGACAGACATGTCATTACACACCTCTCCATTGTACACCACACCTATCACATTCACCTATTACATACTCGTCCATTATACATCCACCTGTTATGTATTGTCTCATTTCACAGGATCACATGAAAGTGGAAGGGAGTTACACACATAATATCTATTTGACACCCATATTTGTAAAGCAGTCATCAAAATAGTATATAAAAAGTAGAGGTTGGATCCTACTCGACCTCCCTAAAACTCCACCCTTTTTAAAGGACATGTTTACCTATTCGACAAAATGATGCTACTGAGTAGCAGGCCATTCAGCCCATTGTGCATGTGCCATCCCTTTGAAAGAGCTTGGACATTATTTCCAATTCCCTGGCCTTTCCCCAATAATTTTCTGTCGTGACATCGAACAATGATTAACATTTCATTCTTCATTCTTGCTCAGAGCGTTCCAAAGAATCAGTGGTAATGATTTTTCTTTCATGACTCTCGGACACCTCTTCTGGATTAAATGTGAACTGAAAGAACTATAGATGCTGGAAATCAGAAACAAAAACAGAAATTACTGGGAAAACTCAGCAGATCTGGCAGCATCTGTGGAGAGAAAGCAGAGTTAATGTTTTGGGTCCAGTAACTCTTCCTCAGAGTATCTTTCATATTTCCTGAGGTCACAATGAATAATCTCCACCAGCTTCCTTTATTATAGTTTATCCCATTATCTATTATTAATTATGATCTAATTGGCTTTGATTCAAAACTTTCTGAACAGAAGGCTGAAGTTAACTTTGCCTCTTTCAGAACTTGCACTGTTGCTGGATTTACACAGTGAGTTCAGAGTATGCTTCAGTGTTCTGGGCTCTGTTCCATCTGGAACCAATGGCTTTATTATGATCCAGTTGTTAGAATTTGTGAATAACCTATTTTCCAATCTGTTTTATATGCTGAGGCAGTTCTCAGCTCCATGGTTACAGGTTCAGAAACGTCACTCTGACCACTCATGGAAAGAATTGACCACATTATTTTCTACCTGATGATCCTGGCATCAGTAAATTGGCTCATTGATGGAGGGTGTCTGACCCTCACTGATTCACACCAACCCTCCTCCCAGTAATGATTCTAGATTTCCGTGTCATTGGCAAATAGCCCAAAGAATTTACTACTGACCTCTTAGGGCAGGAAAATCACATGCTGCTGCAGCTCTTAAAGGTCCACAGCAGCTGAGAGGAAACTTGCCCCTTTTCATGGTCAAAGTGGAGCAACGAATACAACTCTGAATTCACAACGATAACATTCATGAAACAGCAGGCTGTCAGAGTAATCATCATTTCAACAATGAGGTAAGGATTTAGATGAACGAAGTTCAGGAGAGGAGGGATGATTCGTCCACAGGAGGTGGGCAACATGCTTCAAGAAAGCTGTCCAACTACATCAATGCCAGGGGCAAACAGGTTAGTGTCTGGCTGCAGGGCAGTGAGAATCTGAGAGGCCTCAAGGGATGCATTAGTGTAGGAACCCCACTCATATCAGTTGTGCAGGACTTCAGTCATGCTATCAGCATGGTCACCCATGAGGCAGCAGTGAAGGGGTCACTACACCTCTCTTCTACAAGGCCTCAGTCTGCAAAACTGTTCTTCCGCTTAAAGTCCTCCCATTTCTATAGCAGCAAGACACTCTCCTATTACAATGATATATGACATCAAACCTTGCTGTTCAGCCCATCTACTCAATTTCAATGTTCAGGCTCCATTTGAACCTTCTCGTGTCTTTCCACATTTTAATCTTCAAATCCCATTGTAACTCTTTACTCCATTGTGCACTTGCCTAGTTTCCCCCTAACTGTATCAATATTACTCAAGCACTCCAGCACTCCCTGTGGGAGTGACTTCGACATTCTTACTGTTTTCCAGGTGACAACCATTCTTCTGAATTCCTTATTGGATTTCTTGGGGACTATCTTGCTTTCATACAGTCATAGAGATGTACAGCGTCGAAACAGACCCTTCACTCCAACTCATCCATGCCAACCAGATATCCCGACTCAATCTAGTCCCATTTGCCAGCACTTGGCCCATATCCCTCCAAACCCTTCCTACTCAAATACCCATCCAGATGCCTTTTAAATGTTGTAATTATACCAGCCTCCACCACTTCCTCTGGCAGCTTGTTCCATACACGCACCACCCTCTGCATGAAAAAGTTGCCCATTAGGTCCCTCTTATATCTTTCCCCTCTCACCCTAAACCTATGCACTCTAGTTCTGGACTCCCCCACCCTAATGAAAAGACTTTGTCTATTCACCCTATCCATGCCCCTCATCATTTTACAAATCTCTAACGTCACCCCTCAGCCTCCATTGCTCCAGGGAAAACAGCCCCAGCCTATTCAATCTCTCCCTACAGCTCAAACCCTCCAAACATGGCAACACCCTCGTGATTCTTTTCTGAACCCTTTCAAGTTTCACAATATCTTTCCTGTAGATTGTCACACAATATTTCAAAAGTGGCCTAACCAATGTTCTGTCCGGCTGCAACATGACCTCCCAACTCCTATACTCAATGCTCTGGCCAATAAAGGAAAGTATACCAAATGCCTTATTCACTATCCTATTTACCTGAGACACCATTTCAAAGAATTATGGAGCTGTACTCCAAGGTCTCTTTGTTAAGCAACACACCCCAGGACCTTACCATTAAGTGTGTCAGTCCTGCCCTGATACTCCTTTCCAAAATGCAGCACCTCCATCTGCTACTCCTCGGCCCATTGGCCCATATGATCACGATGAGGTGGACGTCCTCTAGTTTAGCTCTCCCCAACAATCTCTTTGTCCAATCCATCGAAACCTCTCAACATTTTAAAGAACGCAGTTAGATCACTTCTCATATTTTCTTTAAAAGGGCACAATCCATTTCTGGTGTGCAAACATACACCATCCCTGTCAACCAACCAGATATCCCGACTCAATCTAGTCCCATTTGCCAGCACTTGGCCCATATCCCTCCAAACCCTTCCTACTCAAATACCCATCCAGATGCCTGGTTAATGGGCGGCACGGTGGCACAGTGGTTAGCACTGCTGCCTCACAGCGCCAGAGACCTGGGTTCAATTCCCGACTCAGGCGACTGACTGTGTGGAGTTTGCACGTTCTCCCCGTGTCTGCGTGGGTTTCCTCCGGGTGCTCCGGTTTCCTCCCACAGTCCAAAGATGTGCAGGTTAGGTGAATTGGCCATGCTAAATTGCCCGTAGTGTTAGGTAAGGGGTAAATGTAGGGGTATGGGTGGGTTGCGCTTCGGCGGGTCGGTGTGGACTTGTTGGGCCGAAGGGCCTGTTTCCACACTGTAAAGTAATCTAATCTAGTAATCTAAAAACCTTCTCTGTACCCTCTCCAGTAACTCAATATCCATTTCATAATTTGGTCAGCGGAGCCACAGGTCGTGGATGGTTCTTTACTATAGCTTTGCTAAGCTGTGATCACTGAAGTTATTCTTAAGTGATTGACGTATTTTTCCTCTGAGAAGCCCTTACTCCTCCCATGTTCAGCCACACCTTCCAAGTCATTAATGCTCTCTCTGGTACTCCTCTCAGGCACTGCAGAATATAGTCAGCAGGTTGGTATGTGTTTAAAGCTGATAACCCTTTGGGCTTTTGATTATCATCTGTTTTACATCATTATTTATTTCCATTTACCCCTTATCAGATATCGCTGGGTTAGTGCATTGGAAATCAAGCCCACGATTCCCAGAGTCATCACAAATGTGCGAAGATTTGGTCAAACTATCCAAAGACTGCAATTGACCTGACTGATGATTACCAGGCGTCTGCACTTAGCAAGAAAATGGTGTTTATTACAAACAAATTATCTTTAATCAATGGCAAAGTGGAAATATGAATTGCTAATGTACAACTCTACAACTTAAACTCTATCACTTCTTAAATGCCCCCCTTCACATGCAGACAGATAAGACAAAGATACTAACGGTGGAAAAACAAGAAAGATCAGAGAAGAAGAACATAGGATTGGATGTAGGCCATTCAGCCCCTCAAGCCTGTTCCACATTCACTGAGATCATGGTTCCACTCTGTACTAACTCCACATACATACCTTTGGCCCATTTCCATTAATACCTTTACTTAACAAAACTTCATCTATCTCAGATGTAAACTTAACTGATCCAGCATTCACTGCTGTTTGTGGAAGAGAATTCCAATCATCTACCACCCTTGTGTAGAGAGGTGCCTTTCAACATTTGTCCTGAACGGTCTGGCCTTAATTGTCAAACTCCGCCCCCTGATTCTAGAATCCCCAACCAGTGGAAATCATTCCTACCCTGTCTTATTCTGTTAATATCTTGAAGGTATCTTATATCAGATCACCCCTTAACTGTCTAAATTCTAGAGTAAAAGGGCCTAATTTGTCTAATCCCTTCTTGTAATTAACACCTGAAGTATCATTCTAGTCAACCTAATGTGAACTCCCTATGAGGCCACTGTATCCTCCCTAAGGAGTGATGCCCAGATCTGCACACAGTAGTCCAAATGTGGTCTAAGAGATTGCAGCATTACTTTTATACACTCCCACTCCAGAGCTTTGGATAGAAAGGCCAAGATTCCATTAGCTTTTTGATCATTTTTTTGCACTTGTTTGTGACATTTTAAAGATCTGTGCACCTGAACCTCAAAGTCTCTTTGGCCACCCACTGTATTTAACTTCATACCATCGAGACAGTACCCTGACCTGTCATTTCTCAGTCCAAAGTTGACTTGCTCACATTGAACTCCGACTGCCACAATTTTGCCTCCTCACTTAATCTATCAATATCCCAGTAAAATATTCACCAGTGTGGTCTGCAGGATTCAATGAACTGCATTTGGTTCCTTCCAATTCCCTTCAGCTTTTTGCTGTTTGCATAAAGTTGTTTGCACACCAAAGCCATCTTTCATTCATTGTTGAAGAACTGATCCTTTCACTGAATTTACAACATTTAGTTCTTGCTTCAAGGGGTTTGCAGAGAAAAGTCAGTGGAAAGTAGCTACCTATTACCCTCCAGTCCATCCACATGAGACAGAGAGAGCAAGACTTTTCTGATGCTTTCTCTTTGCAGGCTAGGTGCTACACTGACTCACATGAAACTATGGTCACCATGTCAGGAGCCAATCAGAACATTGCTAGAACAAAGAATAAAGAACAGGCCCTCCAAGCCTGCGCCGATCCAGATCCTCGATCTAAACCTGTCGCCTATTTTATAAGGGTCTGTATCCCTCTGCTCCCTGTCCATTCATGTACCTATCTAGATACATCTTAAATGACGCTATTGTTCCAGCCTCTACCACCTCCTCTGGCAACACATTCCAGGCATCCACCACACTCTGCGTGAAGAATTTTCCATGTATACCTCCCCTAAACTTTTCCCCTCTCACCTTGAACTTGTGACCCAAGTAATTGAATCCCCCACTCTGGGAAAAAGCTTCTTGCTATCCACCCTGTCCATATCTCTCATGATTTTATAGACCTCAATCAGGTCCCCCCCTCAACCTCTGTCTTTCTAATGAAAATAATCCTAATCTACTCAACCGCTCCATAGCTAGCGCCCTCCATAACAGGCAACATCCTGGTGAACCTCCTCTGCACCCTCTCCAAAGCGTCCACATCCTTCTGGTAATGTGGTGACCAGAACTGTACATAGTACCCCAAATGTAGCCAAACCATAGTCCTATACAACTGTAACATGACCTGCCAACTCTTGCATTCAATACCCCGCCCGATGAAGGAAAGCATGCCATATGCCATACTTGATCACCCTACTGACCTGCGTTGCCACCTTCAGGGAATAATGGACCCAGATCCCTCTGTACATCAATTTTCCCCCAGGCCTTTCCATTTACCACGTAGTTCGCTCTTGAATTGGATCTTCCAAAATGCATCACCTCACATTTGCCTGGATTGAACTCCATCTGCCATTTCTTTGCCCAACTCTCCAATCTATCTCTCTTCTGCTGTATTCTCTAATAGTCCCCTTCACTATCTGCTACTCCACCTATTGTAGTGTCATTGGCAAACTTGCTAATCAGACCACCTATATCTTTCTACAAATCATTTATGTATATCTCAAACTACAGTGGTCCCAAACGGATCCCCGTGGAACACCACTGGTCACAGTTCTCTATTTTGAGAAACTCCCTTCCACTACTACTCTCTGTCTCCTGTTTCCCAGCCAGTTCTCTATCCACCTAGCTAGAACACCCTGGAACTCATGTGACTTCACTTTCTCCATCAGCCTACCATGGGGAGCCTTATCAAATGCCTTAATGAAGTCCATGTATATGACATCTACAGCCTTTCCCTCATCAATCAACTTTGCCACTTCCTCAAAGAATTCTATTAAGTTGGTAAGACATGACCTTCCCTGGACAAAGTCATGTTGCCTATCACTGATAAACCCATTAGGTTAGATTAGATTAGATTACAGTGTGGAAACAGGCCCTTCAGCCCAACAAGTCCACACCGACCCACCGAAGCGCAACCCACCCATACCCCTACATTTACCCCTCACCTAACACTACGGGCAATTTATCATGGCCAATTCACCTGAATTGCACATTTTTGGTCTGTGGGAGGAAACCGGAGCACCCGGAGGAAACCCATGCAGACACGGGGAGAATGTGCAAACTCCACACAGTCAGTCGCCTGAGGCAGGAATTGAACCCAGGTCTCTGGCACTGTGAGGCAGCAGTGCTAACCACTGTGCCACCGTGCCGCCCCATTTTATTCCAAATGTAAGTAGATCCTATCCCTCAGTATCTTCTCCAGCAGCTTCCTATCACTGACGTCAGGCGCACCGGTCTATAATTACCAGGACTTTCCCTGCTACCTTTTTTTAAAAAGGTGACAACATTAGCAATTCTCCAGTCCTCTGGAACCTCCCCCCGTGTTCAAGGATGCTGCAAAGATATCTGTTAAAGCCCCAGCTATTTCCTCTCTTGTTTCCCTCAGTACTTAAAAATGTGTTGCTGGAAAAGCACAGCAGGTTAGGCAGCATCAAAGGAGCAGGAGAATCGACGTTTCGGGCATAAGCCCTTCTTCAGGAATTCTTGAAGAAGGGCTTATGCCCAAAACATCGATTCTTCTGCTCCTTGGATGCTGCCTGACCTGCTGCGCTTTTCCAGCAACACATTTTTAAGCTCTGATCTCCAGCATCTGCATTCCTCCCTGTTTCCCTCAGTAACCTGGGCTAGATCCCATCTGGACCTGGGGACTTGTCCACCTTAATGCCTTTTAGAAAACCCAACACTTCTTCCCTCTTTATGTCGACTTGATCAAGAGTAATCAATCATCTATCCCTAACCACCACATCCGCCATGTCCCTCTCCTTGGGATTGAACACCTTCTGCCATTTCTCTGCCCAACTCTCCAGTCTATCTGTATTCTGCTGTATTCCCTGACAGTCCCCTTCACTATCTGCTACTCCACCAGTCTTAGTGTCATCAGCACTACCGATACAAAATACTCACCCATTTTCTCTGACTCCACACATAACTTTCCTTCTTTGTCCTTGAGTGGGCCAACTCTTTCTCCAGTTACCCTCTTGTTCATTATATATGAAAAAAGGCTTTGGGATTTTCCTTGACCCTGTTTGCTAAAGATATTTCATGATCCCTTTTAGCCCTCTTAATTCCTCATTTCTGATTGGTCCTACATTCCCAATATTCTTCCATAGCTTCAAATATCTTCAGTTACCTAGACCTATGTATGCTTCCTTTTCCCTCTTAGCTAGTCTCACAATTTCACCTGTCATCCATGGTTCCCTAATCTTTCCATTTCAATCCCTCATTTTCACAGGGACCATGTTTGTCCTGCACTCTAATCAACCTCTCTTTAAAAACCTCCCACATATCAAATGTGGATTTACCCTCAAACGGCTGCTCCCAATCCACATTCCCCAGCACCTGCCGAATTTTGCTATAATTGGCCTTCCCCCAATTTAGCACTCTTCCTTAAGGACCACTCTTGTCTTTGTCAATGAGTATTTTAAAACTTATGGAATTGTGATCACTATTCCCAAAGTAATCCCCTCCTGAAAGTTCACCCACCTGGCTGGGCTCATTCCCCAACACCAGGTCCAGTATGGTCCCTTCCCGAGTCGGACTATTTACATACAGCTCTGTAAACCTTCCTGGATGGTCCTTACAAATTCTGCTCCATCTATACCTCTAACATTAAGTGATGCCAGGCAATGTTGGGAAAATTAAAATCTCCCATCAGCACCATCCTGTTGCTCCTTCACCTTTCCATAATCTGTTTACGTATTTGTACCTCTATCTCAAACTCATTGTTGGGAGCCCTGTAGTACATTGTTACCACACCCTTCCTGCTCGAGTCCTCCGTAGCGCCCTCCTTCAGCACAGCTGTGATATCCTCTCTGACCAGTGACGTGACTCCTCCACCCCTTTTACCTCCCTCTCTATCCCGCCTGAAGCATCAATAACCTGGGATATTTAGTTGCCACTCATGCCCTTCCCTCAACCAAATCTCAATAATAACAATAACATCATACTCCCAGGTTCCAATCCAAACCCTAAATACCCACCACACTTCTCACATTAAAACAAATGAACCTCAGACCACCTGTCCCTTTGTGTTTATCATCTGCTCCCTACCTACTCTTCCCCTTAGTCACGCTGACTTCATTATCTAGTTCCTTACAGGCTTTACTGTTCACAAACCTCCTCATTTGGTTCCCATCCCCCTGCCACATTAGTTTAAACCCTCCCCAACAGAGTTAGCAAAAGCCCCAGCTAGAACATTCCTGCCCAGGTGTAGACCGTCCAATTTGTAATAGTCCCACCTCCCCCAGAACCAGTCCCAATGTCCCAAAAATCTGAACCCCTCCCTGCTGCACCAGTTCTCAAGCCATGCGTTCATCCTGCCTATTCTTTCATTTCTACTCTGACTAGCAAGTGGCACTGGTCGCGACCCTGAGATCACTACCTCTGAGGTCCTATTTCTTAACTTGGCTCCTAACTCCCTAAATTCTGCTTGTAGGACCTCATCCTGTTTGTTACCCACATCATTGGTGCCTGTATGCACCATGACAGCTGGCTGTTCACTCTCCCCCTTCAGAATGTCCTGCAGCCAATCTGAGACACCCCTAACTCGTGCACCTGGGGGAAAACATACCATTCAGGAGTCTTATTTCCGACCACAGAACCGCCTACCTACTTCCCTTACAATTGAATCCCTTATGACTATAGCCCTTCCACTCTTTTTCCCGTGTTTCTGTACAGCCATGAACTTGGCTACAGCTGCCTTCCCCTGGTGAGCCATCTTCCCCCAACAGTATCCAAAACAGTATACCTGTTTTGGAGGGAGATGACTGCAGGGGACACCTGCACCGCCTTCCTGCTCTTCCTCTGCCTTTTGGTCACCCAGTCCCTTTCTCCCTCAGCAATCCTAATCTGCGGTGTGACCAATTCACTAAATGTGCTATCCACGACCTCTTCAGCATCGTGGATGCTCCAAAGTGTGTCCATCCGCAGCTCCAGAGCCGTCATGCGGTCTAACAAGAGCTGCAGCTGGACACACTTTCTGCACGTGAGGGAGTCAGGGACATCAGCCCCATCCCTGAGCTCCCACATTGAGCAAGAGGAGATATCACGGGTCTGAGATCTCCTGCCAGTTTTACTCTTGAGCTTAACTTAGTCTTAACATGGAAGAAAGGTTTTGACCAATCACATGATTAAAAAAAATAGAAAAACCTGACCTTGTCAACCCTTTTTGTTTTTTTGTTTTGTTTTGGTTAGAGGAGGAGGGCTCATGGGAGACATCATGGGTTTAGCTACTGCCCAAATATATCAGTTCATTCACCTTCGCAGAGCACGATCCGAACGCTCCCACTCAGCCCCTAACTTTCCGCAATCCCACTCAGCCCCTCACTCTCCCACACATCTCCTCACTCTCCCCACTCCCACTCAGCCCCTCACTCTCCCTACTCCCACTCAGCCCCTCACTCTCCCCTCTCCCTGTCAGCCCCTCACTCTCCCCTCTCCCTGTCAGCCCCTCACTCTCCCAACTCCCACTCAGCCCCTCACTCTCCCAACTCCCACTCAGCCCCTCAGTCTCCCAGCTCCCACTCAGCCCCTCACTCTCCCAGCTCCCACTCAACCCCTCATTCTCCCAGCTCCCACTCAGCCCCTCACTCTCCCAGCTCCCACTCAGTTCCTCATTCTCCCCGATCCCACTCAGCTCCTCATTCTCCCCGATCCCACTCAGCCCCTCAGTCTCCCAGCTCACACTCAGCCCCTCACTCTCCCAGCTCCCACTCAGTTCCTCATTCTCCCCGATCCCACTCAGCTCCTCATTCTCCCCGATCCCACTCAGTTCCTCACTCTCCCCACTCACACTCAGCCCCTCACTCTCCCAGCTCCCACTCAGTTCCTCATTCTCCCCGATCCCACTCAGCCCCTCACTCTCCCAGCTCCCACTCAGTTCCTCACTCTCCCCACTCCCACTCAGCCCCTCACTCTCCCCACCTCCGCTGCTGCTGTAAATGATCCTAAACTGATCTCATCCTATTTGCCAGCACTTGGCCCATAAACCTCTAAACCTTTCCTATTCCCATCACGGTCCAGATGCCTTTTAAATTTGTGGATGGTACTGTCACATCCAGAACACCAGGTGGCACTAGACATACAGTGAGATTATGGAACCACTGTTTTGTGGTTGACATCCTCAGAGAGAGTGACCAGACTGGTGGCTGGGAGAGTGACCACATCATTGACCAGACTGGTGGCTGGGGGAGTGACCATGTCCGTGACCTGGAGAGTGACCATGTCAGTGACCTAAACAGGAACTGTGGGAGTGACCACGTCATTGACCAGGACAGTTACTGGGGGAGTGACCATGTCAGTGACCAGGACAGTGACTGGGGGTGTGACCATGTCAGTGACCAGGGCAGTGACTGTGGGAGTGACCATGTCAGTGACCAGGACAGTGACTGTGGGAGTGACCATGTCAGTGACCAGGACAGTGACTGTGGGAGTGACCATGTCAGTGACCAGGACAGTGACTGGGAGAGTGACCATGTCAATAACCAGGACAGCAACTGGGAGAATTACTGTTCTCCACAACATTACCCTTGTCTCTGTATTACTCGTTCAGTGGCAATACCACAAGGTGTTAGGAGATTGGTCTTCATGGCTAATTTCCTTCCAAATTTTGCGAATAACGACAGGCAGGCAGATTATACACCAGTACACCATCAATTACATATATTTGCCCATGTGCAATGGGGCATCATGCTGGGCTGGGCACTCAGTATCTTGATCAGAGCATAGCAACCGCTATCCCTGATCTTGGCTCAGTGACCCCACCCCTGACCTGGGCAACTGTAACCCCATCCCCTGACCCAGGCACAGTGACCCCACCCCCTGACCCAGGCATAGTGACCCTGCCCCCTGACCCAGGCACAGTGACTCCAACCCCTGACCCCGGCACAGTGACCCTGCCCCCGACCTAGTCACAGTGACCTCACCCCTTGATCTCGGCACAGTGACCTAATCCCTTGACCTAGGCACAGTGACCCCACCAAACAGTGTCGTGCTGGAAAAGCACAGCAGGTCAGGCAGCGTCCGAGCAGCGGGAGAGTCGAAGTTTCGGGCATAAGTCATTCATCAGGAATGAGGCTTGTCGGCCAAGGGGGCTGAGAGATAAATGGAAGGGGGGTGTGCTGGGGGGCGGGATGGTAGCAGGGAATGTGATAGGTAGATGGAGGTGGGAGTGAAGGTGATAGGTCAGAGAGGAGGGTGGAGCGGATAGATGGGAAAGAAGATGGACACGTAGGGCAATTCAAGAGGGTGGTGCCAAGTTGGAAGGTTGGATCTGGGATAAAGTGGGATAAGGTTAGGGAAATGGGGAAACTGGTGAAATCCACATTAATCCCGTGTAGTTGGAGGGTCTCAATGCGGAAGATGAGACGTTCTTCCTCCAGGCGTCAAGTAGTTAGGGTTTGGTGGTGGAGGAGGCCCAGGACCTGCTTGTCCTTGGTGGAGTGGACAGTGCGGTGGTGTTGATGGGTGCGGGTGTCCCATAGATGTTCTCTGAAACGATCCACAAGTTGATGTCCAGTTTCCCCAGTGTAGAGACCACATCGAGAGCAACAGATACAATAGATGAGGTGTGTGGAGGTGGAGGAAAATCTCTGTCTAATCTCTGTCCATTGGGGCCTTGGATGGAGGTGAGGGAGGAGCTGTGGGTACAAGTTTTGCACTTCCTGCGGTGGTAGGGGAAAATGCCGGGAGTGGGGTGAGGGCTGGTGGGGTGGTGTGGATCTGACAAGGGAGTCATGGAGGGAATGGTCTGTCTCTGAGGGAACGCAGATAGGGGTGGGGGTGGAAGTATATCTCTGGTGATGGTGTCTATTTGTAGGTGGCAGAGGATGATGAGATTATTCTGTAGGTTAATGGGGTGGAAGGTGAGGACTGGGGGTTCTGTCCTTGTTGTGATTGGAGGGGGGGAAGTGCAGGAAGTGGAGATTCACTGCAGGGCATTGTCAAATACATGAGAAGGGTAATTGCAGTCTTTGAAGAAGGAGGCCATCTGGGACAATCTATGATGGAACTGGTCCTCCTGGGAGCAGATACGGTGGAGACGGAGGAATTGGGAATATGGGATGGAATTGGGAAAATGGGATGGCATTTTTACAGGAGGCAGAGTGGGATGAAGTGTGGTCTAGGTGGCTGTGGGAGTTGGTGGGCCTGTAGTAGATGTCTGTGTTGTGTTGGTCGCCGGAGACGGTGATTGAGAGGACCAGGAAGGGGGGGGGGAGGTGTCTGAGGTGGTGCAGGTGAACCTGAGGTCGGGGTGGAAGGTGTTGGTGAAGTTTTGAACTGTTCAACCTCCTCGTGGGAGAACAAGGTGGCGCCGTTACAGTCATCGATGTTGTGGAGGAAAAGGTGGGGAAAAGGACTGTATCGACCTTTCACCCCACCCCCTGACCCAGGCACAGTGACCCTGCCCCCTGACCCAGGCAGAGTGACACCGCCCCCTGACCCAGGCACAGTGACCCTGCCCCCTGACCCAGGCACAGTGACCCTGCCCCCTGACCCAGGCACAGTGACCCTGCCCCCCTGACCCAGGCACAGTGACACCGACCCTGACCCAGGCACTGTGACCCCACCCCCTGACCCAGGCACAGTGACCCTGCCCCCTGACCCAGGCACAGTGACCCTGCCCCCTGACCCAGGCACAGTGACACCGCCCCCTGACCCAGGCACTGTGACCCCACCCCCTGACCCAGGCACAGTGACACCGCCCCCTGACCCAGGCACTGTGACCCCACCCCCTGACCCAGGCACAGTGTCCCCACCCCCGACCCAGGTACAGTGACCCCGCCCCCTGACCCAGGCACAGTGACACCGCCCCCTGACCCAGGCACAGTGACACCGCCCCCTGACCCAGGCACAGTGACCCTGCCCCCGACCCAGGCACAGTGACCCTGCCCCTGACCCAGAGAGCACAGTGACACTGACCCTGACCCAGGCACAGTGATCCTTTCCCCCATCCGAGGCACAGTGACCCTGACCCTGACCCAGGCACCATGACCCTGCCACACGACCCAGGCACAGTGACTCTGCCCCTGACCCAGGCACAGTGACCCTGCCCCCTGACCCATGCACAATAACCCTGACCCATGACCCAGGAACAGTGACCCCTCCCCTTGACCCTGGCACAGTGACCCTGCCTCTGATGCGGGCACAGTTACCCCGACCCCTGACCCATATACAGTTATGCCACCCCCTGACCTGTCAATGTGACCCCTTCCCCTGACCCAGGAGCTGTGACCCCGCCTCCTGGCCCAGGCACAGTGACCCCACCCCATGACCCGAGCACATTGACCCTATCTCCTCACCCGGGTACTGTGACCCTGCCCTGTGAACTAGGCACAGTGACCCCACCCCCTGCCCTGGGGGCAGTGACCTCATCCCCTGACCAGGGGACAGTTACCCTACCCCCTGATCCAGGCTCAGTGATCCATCCCCAACCTGGGCACAGTGACCTTGCCCACTGACCTGGGCACAGTGACCTCACCCCCCCGATCTGGGCACAGTGACTTTGCCCACTGACCTGGGCACAGTGACCCCACCCCCCCTGATCTGGGCACAGTGACCTTGCCCACTGACCTGGGCACAGTGACCCCACCCCCCCTGACCTGGGCACAGTGACCTTGCCCACTGACCTGGGCACAGTGACCTTGCCCACTGACCTGGGCACAGTGACCCCACCCCCCCTGACCTGGGCACAGTGACCCCACGCTCCCTGACCTGGACGCAGTATCATATGAACAGCATGTGTGGACTAACTGTCGAGCGGTTCTTCAGGAGTTGGAAAGGCAGCTGAAAATTGAGTCGGTTGTCACTCATTCTCGATTTCCTTGTGGTCTGGAACAAGCAGATCTGCCTTCCTCGAATCCACAAAGAAAGCCGAGATATTCCCTACTTGGAATTCTCTCAATTTAAAGTTCTTGCAACAGCCTTGTTTCTGTAATTACAGAAAGTGAGAAGTGTGTTACAAATCAGATTTCAAAATTTAGCTAATCTGTGTAAATCTGTGCGTGTGAATGTGTGTGCGTGTGCATTTGTGTGTGTTAGTGTAAATGTGTGTATGTGAGTGTGTGTGAGAGAACGTGTGCGTGTGCATTTGTGCGTATGTGTGGAAGTGTGTGTGTGTGTGCGTGTGTGAGTGAGACTGGAGAGCAAAATAACTGCTGATCTTCAACCGAGCTAAATATAAATTCCAAGACATTCCAACTGACCGATCACCAGGTTGGGATTTTTATGGTCAGCACCTGTTGAGATATGTATAGAGTGCTCTGCAGAAACATAACAATTTGGCAACGTAGCAGGGTCGAAATGAATGAGTATTATGATGAGTGAGTGAGACCCGATACATCTGCAAACAAATCTAACTCTGATTGCAAGTCTCTTCTCCCCACATCAATCAATTGCAGAGTAAATCACAAGGCATTTTTAAAACGCTGTCATTTCAAAAGATATAATTTATTCTTTTACATCCAGAACTGTTTCCTCTGGTGTGGGATTTTAATACAAGAGGATGTTAAATTGAAATTACAGATTCCGATGTTGAAACAGGAAGTAATTCTCCTTGCAAAGTGCAGGGGAAATGTGCCACTGGCTGCTGCCAGACATGCAGTGGGCATCAATTTACACGAAGGGGTTGCCAGCAAAGGTCTCAGGAGTCCGTATCTCAGGCACAATTACAAAACGTAAAGTGCTGCAGGAACTCAGCAGGTCTGTCTGCTCGAAGGAAAGGTCATTCTGGACTTGAATCATGAACCCTGTTTCAATATATCATTGTAAGCAGTATTTACGCATGTATAGCCTCTCACATTAATTATTCAAGTCTCTCTGAAATGTCCAGTGGATCCACTGACTCGCCTTCATTTGGTAACTTTGCTCTGATCTGATTGTCAGCTCCTTTCTCTTGCCCCTTGACTGCAATTACCTTGTCTTTGGATGCTGTGTGTGTCTGATTTCCCTTAATTCCACTCTTAGAATTTGGCTGTTGATGATGCGACAGGAGTATCAGGTCTGATCGTTGTTGGAAATGCTCTCAGCAGGGATATCTTCCTGCTCAGCATTGCTGCATTCAGCTTGGCGATTTCAAAAGACTGAATTTGTTAAACGTCTGCAAGGATTGAATCACCAAACTCCCTACAGAGCAGAAAGAGGCCATTCAGCCCATCTAATCTGCACTAACCCCCTTCCCCCCAAAAGTTACTCATCCACACCCAACACCACATGGGGTTTTTAACCAGAGCCATTCCACCCTAACCTGCACATCTTTGGATTGTGGGAGGAAACCAGAGCAAAACCATGCAGACATGGGGAAAAATGTGCAAACTCCACACAGATAGTTGCCCGAGGCTAGAGTCGAACACTGGTCCCTGGTACTGTGAGGCAGCAATGCTGACCACTGAGTCACCAAGCTGCAGGTGGATTACCTGGAACTTCTGCCCTACTTACAGAGCAGGAAAATCCACACCTACAGTTAGTCTTGTGAGATTTCCACTTCCTCTTGTCTAGTTACTCATGTTTCTTTGACTAATGACCATTCCAAATCATATGAAGACTTAGAGTCATAGAGATGTGCAGCATGGAAACAGACCCTTCGGTCAAACTCATCCATGCCGACTAGATATCCCAACCCAATCTAGTCCCACTTGCCAGCACCCGACCCATATCCCTCCAAACCCTTCCTATTCATATGCTCATCTAAATGCCTCTTAAATGTTGCAATTGTACCAGCCTCCACCACTTCCTCTGGCAGCTCATTCCATACATGTACCACCCGCTGCGTGAAAAAATTGCCCCTTATGTCTCTTTTATACCTTTCCCCTCTCACCCTAAACTTATGCCCTCTAATTCTGGACTCCCCCAGCCCAGAGAAAAGACTTTGTCTATTTATCCTATCCATGCCCCTCATAATTTTATAAACGGCTATAAGGTCACCCCTCAGCCTCCAACGCTCCAGGGAAAACAGCCCCAGCCTGTTCAGCATCTCCCTATAGCTCAAATCCTCCAACCCTGGCAACATCCTTGTAAATCTTTTCTGAACCCTTTCAAGTTTCACAACATCTTTCCGATAGAAAGGAGACCAGAATTGCATGAAATATTCCAACAGTGGCCTAACCAATGTCCTGTACAACCACAACATGACCTCCCAACTTCTTTACTCAATACCCAATAAAGGAAAGCATACCAAATGCCTTCTTCACTATCCTATCTACCCGTGACTCCACTTTCAAGGAGCTATGAACCTGCACTCCAAGGTCTCTTTGTTCAGCAACATTCCCTCGGACCTTACCGTTAAGTGTATATGTCCTGATAAGATTTGCTTTCCCAAAATGCAGCACCTCACATTTATCTGCATTAAACTCCATCTGCCACTTCTCACCCCATTGGCCTATCAGGTCAAGATCCTGTTGTAATCTGAGGTAACCCTCTTCGCTGTCCACTACACCTCCAATAATTGGTGTCATCTGCAAACTTACTAACTGCAACTCTTATGCTCACATCCAAATCATTTATGTAAATGACAAAAAGTAGAGGACCCAGCACCAATTCTTGTGGCACTCCACTGGTCACAGGCCTCCAGTCTGAAAAACAACCCTCCACCACCACCCTCTGTCTTCTACCTTTGAGCCAGTTCTGTATCCAAATGGCTAGTGCTCCCTGTATTCCATGAGATCTAACCTTGCTAATCAGTCTCCCATGGGGAACCTTGTCGAACGCCTTACTGAAGTCCATATAGATCATATCTACCACTCTGCCCTCATCAATCCTCTTTGTTACTTCTTCAAAAACTCAATCAAGTGAGACATGATTTCCCACGCACAAAGCCATGTTGACTATCCCTAATCAGTCCTTGCCTTTCTAAATACATGTACATCCTGTCCCTCAGGATTCCCTCCAACAACTTGCCCACCACTGAGGTCAGGCTCACCGGTCTATAGTTCACTGGCTAGTCCTTACCACCCTTCTCAAACAGCGACACCATGTTAGCCAACCTCCAGTCTTCTGGCACCTCACCTGTGACTATCGATGATACAAATATCTCAGCAAGAGGCCCAGCAATCACTTGTCTAGCTTCCCACAGAGTTCTCGGGTACACCTGATCAGGTCCTGGGGAGTTATCCATTTTTATGCACTTCAAGGCATCCAGCACTATGGATGTTTTTCAAGATGTCACCATCTATTTCTCTACATTCTATATCTTTCATTGCCTGAATTTAACCCGTGCTGGGCTGCTGATCCCGTACCTAGTGATATTGCTCCTGGGTGCAACATTGTTGCTGCTGCTGAATAACTTAACTGGTTTCTTTGCCGCTGGGAATCAGCAAACCACACTCTCCTTTCTGTGGCCACAAACTGTGCCAGTGCCCCGTCCAGACAGAGTGAGTGGCTGCAACAAGGAAGCACCTTGACCAAAAGCAGCAGTTGGGATAAAAGGGGGGGATTAGATTAGATTACTTACAGTGTGGAAACAGGCCCACACCGCCCCGCCGAAGCGCAACCCACCCATACATCTACCCCTTACCTACACTACGGGCAATTTATGATGGCCAATTCACCTGACCTGCACATCTTTGTGACTGTGGGAGGAAACCGGAGCACCCGGAGGAAACCCACGCAGACACGGGGAGAACGTGCAAACTCCACACAGTCAGTCGCCTGAGGCGGGAATTGAACCTGGGTCTCTGGCGCTGTGAGGCAGCAGTGCTAACCACTGTGCCACCGTGCCGCCAGGGCTCATGCACAGCCACTGAGTTGCCATAATGGAAGCAGAGCTCTGGGACTGGGAGTGTTCCCTGAAAGGGAGGGATCCACTCCATGAGTTGGCCGCATGATTTCCATATCGAGAACTTCACAGTATCCAGTTTACTCATATCCAATGGTGAGACAGAAAGCTGCTGTTAGTGAAGTGATTGGGCATTCAAGAGGGATTTGGATGATTATTTGGATAAAAATAATGTACCGGGTTGTCGGGAGAAAAACAGGAGATGGATGATGGGTCATGTCGCTCACTCAATGCAGGTATGATGGACTGAATGACCTCCTTCTGCGCCATAATACTTCAGCGGTTGACGCCAATAATTCCCTTCATGAGGCAACTTGCCATGACCTAGTGAGAATCTCACCTTGACACCTGCCCCCAGTGTCAAGATAGGCCTCGGTGGACTACTCACCCAACTCGGCTACTCACCCAACCCTTTCTTACCATGGACCATGTCCCTCCAGCCATGACCAGATCCTGCCCTCTGTTTTTTGTTATCGGCTTCTTTTCATTATTCCTAGTTTAAACAGTAACAGATTTGTGTAGGTCCGTGGTGCTTGTGCCAAAAAACACAGTGACACCAGGCATACTTTGATTAAATTGTTGAGTCGGTTCTCAAAAGCAAGATGGCAGAATTGACTAGTGTCTAGACATGGATTAGGCTTCATTAATATAGACAATTATATTTTAACATAGAAAATTATATTTAAATATAGAAAATTATATTTTCAGTGTTCTTCCTATATTTTGCTCATAGATTGAAGCTATCTTTCATTAATTGCAAAACGACATTGCTGTTAGCAGTGTTTAGTACCAACTAGCTGACAGTCTCTAGCTAACACTATCTCACTGTCAACACTAGCTTCAAAGCCTCTTGCTGGGTCTACTACTAACTAGTTGCCACAATGAAATGTGCTCTTGCTTCAAAAGCACGATGGAATTGGCCATGATGACGTAATAGTTAGCCATCTCCTGAAAAATGCTGTTCCGTGATGTGCTCTCACCTCCACAACACAACTCGGCAAAAAAATCAAACCCTTGGAGTCTGAGATTGATTGCTTTGTCTTTTTTTGTTGAGTTACGCTGTTAAGGAAGATTACAGCAAAGGTAAATAATGGACTTGAGATGTGAGAATACCACAACCTGATTGAATGTCAGAAAAAACTCGAGGGGGTGGAGTGGTTTGTTCCTGATCCTACGATTGGATAAATTCTCATGCTGCCCTTTAAGAGGCAATTTCAGCTCATCCACAGGGGAATGCGATGATTTTATGGAGCCCTCAGCCTAACGGTCAGAATGAACAATCTGACAGGGAAAGTCTGCCCATTCAACCTGCTTAGGAATGTGGTTATAAGAAAACCACGAGAGAGAGGAAGCGGGAGGGATGGAGTGAGTGAGGTACGCGTGGATGTAATTGTAGTATGTGTGTATCACTCTGGTGTTTTTTTATTCCTTGTGGGTGTCACTGCTTAGGTCAGCATTTGTGCAACCATGATTATCCAAAGGACAGTTAAGAGCTAACCACATTGCTGTGGTTCTGGAGTCACATGTAGGTCAGACTAGTTAAGGATGGCAGATTTACTTCCCTAACAGGAATTAGTGAACGTGGTGGGTTTTTACAACAATCAGAAGTGTTTAAAAGTTTTCAAGAGGCCAACTATATATTCCAGAATTTTTTTTTATTGGTTTTGCATTTCAACAGGTTCCTCAGTGTTGTTAGACTGAGAGCTCCATAAATTCCTCTGTGGATATGAACTTATAACTGTAGATCATTAGCCTGGGGTTCTGGGATATTAGTCCAGTGACCTTATCGCTATGCCACTGCCTCACCATGGGGTGGAGTGTGTGTGGGTGGGTGAGTGTGCATTTGTGTGCACGTGTGTGATTGCGTATGTGTGTAATTGTGTGTATGAAAGAGTGTTGCTATCTGTGTCTGTGAATGTGCGTGCGTGTAAATCTGTGCTTGTATGTGTGAGTATGGATGCTTTTGTGTATTAGTGAGTCTTTTGTGTCTGTGTATCTATGTGTGTGATTGTGTGTGTGTGTTTTTCTTTGTCCATTGTCTGGGTGCATTTAGTCCAACTTCATTCAAACATTGCAACCATAAGTTTTATCTACTGAGTTCCATAGGAACATGAATTGAGTTGGATTCTGTTTTAGCTGATTATCAGAAACAATGAAGAAAGGACTTGCATTTACAAAGTGTATTACGTGACATCCTGACTCCACAAAGCTCTAAATTTAGCCATGAAGTCGAAAACGCAGCAGCCAATGAAGAACAGTGGAACTGCTGTTCTGATTGAGATCAGTGAAGCCTCCATGCAAAAACATCTGCTTCCTCATAACCCTCGCTATCTGAAGTTAAACATTACTCAGGGAGGCCTTATGCTAAAAGTACGGGTAATGTCTAAGGAGAAAGCCCTCCTAAAGGGAAGCAAAACACGAGCAGGTGGGTAGGAGCTACAAGCAAAACAAAAATGGGACAAAAATACTGAAAAATCTAAATAAAGGGAAAAAACTCAGAGAAGGATGCGTGAGGTTGGAAAGTGAGGGAGAGTGATATTCTGAGGGAGATCAGAACTACAGAGTTATAGAAATGCTGTAATCTGGACTGGAGGTGAGTTTGGCGGAATATAGCAGAATGAGAGGTGACTTCACTGAAACATACAAGATAGGGTCCACTGCTGTTTATCATTTATATAAATGATTTGGATATGATTGTAGGAGGTATGATTAGTAAGTTTGATGACAGATGACAGCAAAATAAGTGTTGTATTGGACAGTGAAGGCAGTTTTCTCAGAGTTCAAGAGGACCTTCATAAGATGGGCAAATGGGCTGAGGAGTGGCAGAAGGAGTTTAACTTAGATAAATGCAAAGTGTTGCATTTTGGAAAAGGAAACCAGGGCAGGGCTTACACAGTTCACCCATTGTACTCTTTGCTACCACTCTTCCCCCATCCTCCTCTCTGACTAATCACCTCCATCCCCACCCCCATTCACCTATTGTACTCTATGCTACTTTCTCCCCACCCCCACCCCATCTCATTTATCTCTTCACTCTGCAGGCACCCTGCCTCTAATCATGATGAAGGGCTTTTGGCCGAAACGTTGATTTTCCTGCTCCTCTGATGCTGCCTGACCTGCTGTGCTTTTCCAGCACCACTCTAACCCCGACAGTTAAAATAGGGCCGAGTGTTGCCAAGCAAAAGGACCATGAGATGTAGGTGCATAGTTGCGTGAAAGAGGAGTCGCAGGTAGACAGGATGGCCTTCATTCGTCATAATATTGACTATAGGAGTTGGGGGGTCATGTTACAGTTGTACAGATCATTGGCGAGGCCACTTTGGGAAACTACTTACAATTCTGGTCGCCCTTCTGTAGGAAGGATGTTGTTAAACTTGAGAGGCTGCAGAAAAGATTTACAAGGATTTTGACAGGGTTGGAGGATTTGAGCTATAGGAAGAGGCTAAATAGGCTGGGGATGTTTTCCCTGGAGCGTCGGAGGCTGAGGGGTGACCTTACAGATGTTCATAAAATCATGAGGGGCATGGATAGGATAAATAGATGAGATCCTTTCTCTGGGGTGGGGCAGTCCAGAACAAGAGGGTATAGGTTCGGGGTGAGAGAGGAAAGATATCTAAAGAACCTCAGGGGCAACGTTTTTCATGCAGAGGGTGATGCGTGTATGGAGTGAGCTGCCAGAGGAAATGGTGGAGGCTGGTACAATTACAGCATTTAATAGGCATCTGGATGGGTATATGAGTAAGAAGGGTTTAGAGGGATATGGGCCAGGTGCTGGCACATAGGGGTAGGTCAGATCAGGATGTCTGATTGTCATGCATGAGATGGAATGAAGGGTCTGTTACCATGCTATACGACTAGATGACTCAACAGGATAAATACAGAAAGGTCATTTTCCTTTCTGGGAGAATCTATGACCAAAGGAATAATCTCAGAATTATGGGTTGCACATCTAAGATAGGGATGAGGAGGAATTTCCTCTCTGATGAGAGTGAATGTGTGGAATAAAAATAATATGCAAGGGTATTGGGGAAAAGCAGGAGATTGGCCTGAGGTAATGGTCCAATGGGCCTGAGGTTATGGGTGGCACAGTGGTTAGCACTGCTGCCTCACAGCGCCAGAGACCTGGGATCAATTCCCGCCTCAGGCGACTCTCTGTGTGGAGTTTGCACATTCTTCCTATGACTGCATGGGTTTCCTCCCACAATCCAAAAATGTGTAGGTTAGGTGGATTGGCCACGCTAAATTGCCCATAGTGTTAGGTGTAGGGGAATGGGTCTGGGTGGGTTGCGGGTCGGTGTGGACTTGTTGGGCCGAAGGGCCTGTTTCCACACTGTAAGTAATCTAAAGCCACACATTTGAAGACCTGGTGGAGCATGAATGGGCCAAATGGTCTCCTTCTGCACTGTAAGACCAATAGACATTGTAGGTAAAGAAGGCCATTCAGCCCATTGTGTCTACTCTGCCATCCAATGAGATCATGGCTGATCTGATCATTCTCTTTCTATTTTCACCCCAGAACCCTTGATTCACTTACTGATTAAAACATTGTTTCTCTCAGCCTGGAAAATATTTAATGATCCAACCTCAAAGTCCTCTGTGGTGAAGCATTCCACAGATACACTACCCTCGAGGGAAGAAATTCCTCCTCATCTCACTTAGCTGAGCAATTCATTATTCTGAGATTATTTCAAGACTCTACCACAAGTGGAAACTACTTTTCTGCATCTACTGAGTCAAGTCTCCTCAGAATCATGTGCGTTTCAATAATATTGCCTGTCATTTTTCTAAACTCCAATGAGTACAGGCGTAACCTACTCAACTTCACCTCATAAGACACTCTCCATACCAAAGAAATGGCAGAGAAACTGAGTAGTACTTTGCATCGGTTTTCACAGTGGGTGGCACCAGTGGCATAACAGAATTTCAAGAGGTTTAGGTGCAGATGTGAGTTCATTGGCCATCACTAAGGAGAAGGTGCAGGGAAGCTGAAAGGTCTGAAGGTGGATAAATGACCAGACGAGATGGACTACACTCCAGGGTACTAAAGGAGAGAGCTGGGGAGATTGTTGAGGCATTGGTGGCGGTCTTTCAGAAATCAGTGGAGTCAGGAAGGGTCACAGACAATTGGAATGTGGCTAATGTAACATCTCTGTTTAAGAAAGGAGGGAGATAGAAGACTGGAAGTTCTACTTAGCCTGACCTCAGTCATTGGTAAGATTCTACTGTCAATTATTAAGGATGAGATTATGGAGTACTTGAAACTGTATGGGAAAATAGAGCTGAGTCAGCATGGCTCCAGCAAGGGGACATCACACCTCACAAATCGGTTAGACATTTTTGAGGAGGAACTGAGAAAGTTAAACCAAGGAGACCCAATGGACATGATGTCTTTGGATTTTCAGAAAATCTTTAGCAAGGTGCTGCACAGGAGGCTGCTAAATGAGATAAGAGCCCATGGTGTTAGGGAGAAGGTACTGGCATGGGTAGAGGATCGGCTGACTGGCACGAGGCAGACAATGAGGATAAAGGGGTCTTTTTCAGGATGGCAGCCAGTGACAAGTGGAGATCTACAGGGGGCAGTGTTGAGACCACAAGTGTTCACTTTATATTTTTGGATGAAGGAACTGAGAGAATTGTTGCTAAGTTTGCAGGTGATACACAGGCAGGTGGAGGGACAGGTAGTGTTGAGGAGGTGGGGAGGCTGCAGAAGGAGTTGGACATACTTGGCAAGTGGGCAAGAAGATGCAGATGGAATACAATGTAGCAAAGTGTAAGGTCGAAATAATAGAGACATAGACTATTTCCTAAATGGGGAAAGGCTCTGGAAATAGGAGTCCAAATTCAGGATTCAGCTGGCAGTTAGGAAGACAAATGCAATGTTCGCATTCGTTTCAAGAGCGTTAGAATACAAGAGCAGAGATGTACTGCTGAGGTTATATAAGGCTGTGGTCAGACTGTATTTGGAACAATGTGAGCAGTTTGGGCCCCTGTAGCTAAATAAGAATGTGCTGGCATCGGAGGGGGCCCAGAGGAAGTTTACAACAATGATCCCGGGGATGACAGGCTTGTCATATGAGGAACAGTTGAGGACCCTGGATCTGTACTCAATAGTGTTTCAAAGCATGAGGGGGGAATCTGATTCAAGCTTACAGAACACTGAGAGATCTGGGTAGAGTGGATGTGGAGAAGATGTTTCCATAGGACCCAAGAGCACAGCCTCAGAGTGAAAGGTCAATCCTTTAGAACTGAGATGAGGAGGAATTTCTTCAGCCAGAAGGTGGTGAGTCTGTGGAACCCATTGCTGCAGAAGGCTGTTAGAGACCAAGTTATTAAGGTCAGGGAGAAAGTGAGGACTGCCGATGCTGGAGATCAGAGTCAAAGAATGTGTTGCTGGAAAAGCACAGCCAGTCAGGCATCGAGTTTATTTAAGACAGGAATAGATAGGTTCTTGGTTAGTTACAGGGACAAGGCAGGAAAATGGGGTTGAAAAACGTATCAATTATGATCAGTGGGTTAAATGGCCTAATTCTGATCCTATATTTTATGGTTTTATGGTCTCTGCACTGCATCCAATGCCAAAATATCTTTCCAGAGCTCAGGGGCCCAGAACTTTTCACAGTATTCCAGGTGTGGATTGTGCCTTGTATGCTTTTATTTAGACTTCTCTATTTTCAGACTTCATGCTGTTTGAAATAAAGGTCAACATTTTCCTCCCCTATCACCTGCTGAACTTAGATGCTAGATTTTTGTGATTAATGCATGAGGCTAGAGGAAGGATGTTGTGAAACTTGAAAGGGTTCAGAAAAGATTTACAAGGATGTTGCCAGGGTTGGAGGATTTGAGCTATAGGGAGAGGCTGAATAGGCTAAGGCTGTTTTCCCTGGAGTGTCAGAGGCTGAGGGGTGACCTTATAGAGGTTTATAAAATCATGAGGGGTATGGATAGGGTAAATAGACAAGGTCTTTTCCCTGGAGTGGGGAGTCCAGAACTAGAGGGCATAGCTTTAGGGTGAGGGGGAAAAATAGAATAGGGACCTAAGGGGCAACTTTTTCACGCAGAGGAATAAGCTGCCAGAGGAAATAGTGGAGGCTAGTACATTTGCAACATTTAAAAGGAATAGGAACAATTTAGAGGGATGTGGGCCAAGTGCTGGCAAAGCGACTAGGTTAACTTAAGGTATGTAGTCGGCATGGACGTGTTGGACTAAAGGGTCTGTTTCCATGCCATACAGATTTAAGACTCTGTGACTCACAAATCCCTCTCTGCTGTAGCTTTCTGCAATCTTACTTCATTTAAATAATATTCAGCTCTTCTATACTTTCTGCTAATGTCCAAAACCACACATTTCCCTACATTATTGTCCACCTGGAAAGTTTATGTCCACTTGTTTTACATGTCTATATCCCTCTGTAGACTTTTTGTGTCATTGCAATCACTTGACTTTCCACCCAGATTTGTGTCAGCCTCAGACATGGTGGTAGCACATTCACTTTTCCCAACCAACTCATTAATAGCAATTGTGGCCCTAGCACTGATTTCTGTATCATCCTGAAAGTGTCCCTTTAACTCCTCTCTCTGTCTCCTATTGGTTAGCCAATTCTCTATCCACGCTAATGCGCTACCCCGACCGTGGTTAGGCCAATTCGCAATATCCATTTGCAGAGTGACACATTGAGGGAGAGTGTGGTACACTGTTAGAAGGCGTGATATGGTCAGGAAGAAAGTGAGGCACTTGGGAGAGAGTGATTTACACTGAGAAGTATGGGACATGTTGAGGAAGAGTGTGGCATACTGAGGGAGAGAAAAAGAGAAAGTAAAGGAGATAGTGACATGGCAAGGACAAAGTTAAAAATCACACAACACCAGGTTACAGAATTTACAGTAAAAGAGCACAGTGTCATACAACTGATGTGATGTATTGAACAAACCCAGATTGCTGTTAAGTCTTTAATCATTTAGAACGGGGATGCAGGTTTCAATTAATATGTAAATCCCAGAACTCCTTTCAAGTCACAGTCTGAGCTGAAATGTCATTTTTTTTTAATATAATGATAAAACCTTAAGTTATCTTGTGACTGAGACTGTTGGGACTATAACTTGGTGTTGTGTGATTTTTAACTTTGCCCACCCCAGTCCAACAGCAGCACCTCCACATCATGGTGAGGATAAGTATTACACGCAGTGAGACCGAGTAACACACTGAGGGAGAGAGTGACACACTGAGCAAGAGGGTGACAAGCTGATGGTAAGACTGACAGTTTGAGGCAGAGCCCAGCACACAGATGGAGAGAATGAAATGCTAAGGAGGACCATGATGTGCTGAGGAGAGCGTGTTACTCTGAGGGGGAGAGTTACACACTGAGGGAGAGAGTGACACACTGAGGGAGAGAGTGACGCACTGAGGGAGACAGTGTTACTCTGAGGGGGAGAGTTACACACTGAGGGAGAGAGTGACACACTGAGGGAGAGAGTGTTACTCTGAGGGAGAGAGTGTTACTCTGAGGGGGAGAGTTACACACTGAGGGAGAGAGTGACACACTGAGGGAGAGAGTGTTACTCTGAGGGGGAGAGTTACACACTGAGGGAGAGTGACACACTGAGGGAGAGAGTGTTACTCTGAGGGGGAGAGTTACACACTGAGGGAGAGAGTGACACACTGAGGGAGAGAGTGTTACTCTGAGGGGGAGAGTTACACACTGAGGGAGAGTGACACACTGAGGGAGAGAGTGTTACACTGAGGGAGAGAGTGTTACACTGAGGGGGAGAGTTACACACTGAGGGAGAGAGTGACACACTGAGGGAGACAGTGTTACTCTGAGGGGGAGAGTTACACACTGAGGGAGAGTGACACACTGAGGGAGAGAGTGTTACACTGAGGGAGAGAGTGTTACACTGAGGGGGAGAGTTACACGCTGAGGGAGAGAGTGACACACTGAGGGAGACAGTGTTACTCTGAGGGGGAGAGTTACACACTGAGGGAGAGAGTGACACACTGAGGGAGAGAGTGACGCACTGAGGGAGACAGTGTTACACTGAGGGGGAGAGTTACACACTGAGGGAGAGAGTGACACACTGAGGGGGAGAGTGACGCACTGAGGGAGACAGTGTTACACTGAGGGGGAGAGTTACACACTGAGGGAGAGAGTGACACACTGAGGGAGACAGTGTTACACTGAGGGGGAGAGTTACACGCTGAGGGAGAGAGTGACACACTGAGGGGGAGAGTGACGCACTGAGGGAGACAGTGTTACACTGAGGGGGAGAGTTACACACTGAGGGAGAGAGTGACACACTGAGGGGGAGAGTGACGCACTGAGGGAGACAGTGTTACACTGAGGGGGAGAGTTACACACTGAGGGAGAGAGTGACACACTGAGGGAGACAGTGTTACACTGAGGGGGAGAGTTACACGCTGAGGGAGAGAGTGACACACTGAGGGAGACAGTGTTACACTGAGGGGGAGAGTTACACGCTGAGGGAGAGAGTGACACACTGAGGGAGACAGTGTTACACTGAGGGGGAGAGTTACACGCTGAGGGAGAGAGTGACACACTGAGGGAGAGAGTGACACACTGAGGGAGAGAGTGTTACACTGAGGAGACAGTGACACAGTAAGGGAGAGCGTGTTACACTGAGGGAGACTGTGTTACACTGAGGGGGAGAGTTACACGCTGAGGGAGAGAGTGACACACTGAGGGAGAGAGTGACACACTGAGGAGAGAGTGACACAGTAAGGGAGAGTGTGTTACACTGAGGGAGACTGTGTTACACTGAGGGGGAGAGTTACACGCTGAGGGAGAGAGTGACACACTGAGGGAGAGAGTGTTACACTGAGGAGAGAGTGACACAGTAAGGGAGAGTGTGTTACACTGAGGGAGAGAGTGACACACTGAGGGAGAGAGTGTTACACTGAGGGGGAGAGTTACACGCTGAGGGAGAGAGTGACACACTGAGGGAGAGAGTGTTACACTGAGGAGAGAGTGACACAGTAAGGGAGAGCGTGTTACACTGAGGGAGAGAGTGACACACTGAGGGAGAGAGTGTTACACTGAGGGGGAGAGTTACACACTGAGGGAGAGTGACACACTGAGGGAGAGAGTGTTACACTGAGGAGAGAGTGACACAGTAAGGGAGAGTGTGTTACACTGAGGGAGAGAGTGACACACTGAGGGAGAGAGTGTTACACTGAGGGGGAGAGTTACACGCTGAGGGAGAGAGTGACACACTGAGGGAGAGTGTGTTACACTGAGGGAGAGAGTTACACGCTGAGGGAGAGAGTGACACACTGAGGGAGAGAGTGTTACACTGAGGAGAGAGTGACACAGTAAGGGAGAGCGTGTTACACTGAGGGAGAGAGTGACACAGTGAGGGAGAGAGTGACACACTGAGGGAGAGAGTGACACAGTGAGGGAGAGAGTGACACACTGAGGGAGAGAGTGTTACACTGAGGGAGAGAGTGACACAGTGAGGGAGAGAATGTTACACTGAGGGAAACAGTGACATGCTGCAGGAGAGAGTGACACAGTGAGGAGAGTAACTGACATGGGATCAAAGAGGGGGAAAGGTTGACAGGGACAGAACATGTTATTTACAGTACTATCTGGTCTCTGGGTGACCTGCCAGGATAAAGGCCCTACTTTGCTGTGGGAAACCTGCCGGGTGAGTCTTCCCACTCCCTCAGGGTCACTGACCTCTAGTAGTCCTGGCCAAATTACCCTTGAAACACATTGAAACAGTTTCCTGTCCACGCTATCACACCATTGACAACCACCCTTTCCCAAGATCCAGATCCAAAGTGAAGATGTTGGCCTTCTAGGCTGGTGTTTTCTGAAGCAATTCTAACCCCTTCAATACCTCCCTAATTGCACTGATGTGGCACAGTGACAGTGGCATAAAGTGGTGTAAGATTATGTGACAGTGTAGAGTCATTGAGGCCTACAGCACGGAGACAGGCGCTTTGGCCCAAACTGGTCCATACCGACCAAAATGTCCATCCACACTGACCCCATTTCCCTGCACTTAGCCCAGATCCTTCTAATCCTTTCCTAGCCATGTATTTGTTCAAATGCCTTTTAAATCTTGTTAATGTACCTGCCTCAACCACTTCCACTGGCAGCTCATTCCACACATGTACCACTCTCTGTGTAAAAACGTTGCCCCTCAGGTTCCCTTTTATTCTTTACCCTCTAACCTTAAACTGATGTCCTCTAGTCTTCGATTCCCCAACCTTGGGAAAAAGACTGACCCTATCTATGCCTCTCATGATCTTATATACCTCTCTAAGATCCCTCCTCAGTCTCCTACACTCTGAAGAAAAAAAATCCTAGCTTGTCCAACCTCTCCCTATAACTCAGACCATTGAATTCTGAGAACATCCTTGTAAATTTCTTCTGCATTCGTGTAGCAAGGAACATCCTTCCTATAGCAAGGTGACCAAAACTGAATACAATACTCCAAGGGTGGCCTCTCCAACGTCCTGTACAACTGCAACATAACTTCCCAATTTTTATACTCAATGCCCTGACTGACAAAGGCCAGTGTGCCAAACGCCTTCTTCACTGCCCTGTCTGTGATCCCACTTTCAGAGAACCATGTAAAGTGAGCGTTGTTTCCCTGTTGAAACCAGTGGAAATTAAACAGGGGAGAGGTCAGCTTGCTTACTCATTTCACACACTGACATAAGGTTGAGATCTAAGCCAGGAAGTGAAATGTGCAGAGACTGATCAGCTCCCATTGAATTTCAGTGAGTCTGTCAGCAATGGTTATGACTGTGCTACTATAATTACAGCACCTTCTCTGTAATCTACTCACAAACAAACCTTAAATGCAGCAGAATCTAAACTTAAACCAACTGTCATGCAGCTAAACCTCAACATGTTATATTTACTGGCCTTATATTTAATAAAGTTCAGACAGAACGAACTAATTAAAGAATTGTATGTGTTTAATTAAGAATATTGATTTCATCTGTGAACATGTGTCATGGTTCTCTTCAATGAAATGTTATCAAACTTTATTCAGAAATGTGAAAGACATTTGAAAAATAGAATAATAATAGTATTAAAGGAGCAGGCTGCAGAGCATCAAGTCACTCTCTAGGAAATATTAGATCAGGACAGTTATCAGTGACAGACTGAGTTAATGACAGTAATAATCCACCTATTCCCACAGTTCAACATTTTTATTCACCTTCCCACCAAAAGCTCACCCTTCAATGATACCAAGAAAAGATTATGTGAATCTGAGGCCAGCGTAATTTGGAGGGGGATTTAGATGCTCTCATGATTTTCATGTCATTGTCTTTGTCAGGGATAGAGCTCGCTGGGGCTGGGAGCTGCCTCTGATTTGTGCTACTAGTTTATGATGTACCACAGTCACAATGTCTCAGTGTTGCTGGGGATGGATGCAAAGTTTAGTGTCAAAAAGGTGTAGCACTGGAAAAGCACAGCCAGTCAGGCAGCATCTGAGGAGCAGGAGAATCGACATTTTAAGCATAAGCTCTTCGTCAGGAATCAGCTTGTGCTTGAACCATTGACCCCCCCTGCTCGTCGGATGCTGCCTGACCGGCTGTGCTTTTCCAGCGCCACACCTTTTTGACTCTGATCTCCAGTACCTGCAGTCCCCACTTTTTCCTGCTATGTTTAGTGTGTCAATTGAGCAGACAATCTAGAACATTTTAGGAGGTCAAAGCCAAGAAGAAAGTATACAATAAATAACAGGACCCTTTGGAATATTGATTAACAGAGAGATCTTTTGGTGCAATTCTATAGCTCCCTGAAAGTGGCCACACAAGTGGATTGGGTGGTAAATAAAGCATACTGCACGACTGCCTTCATCAGCTCAGGCATTGCATATAAAAGCTGGCAAGTCAGGTTGCAGTTGTATAAAACTTTAGTCAGGCTACATTTGGAGGACTGTTGACAGCTCTAGTCACAACACTATAGGAAGGAACTGGAGAGGGTGCAGAAGAGACCTAGCAAACTGTTGCCTGGATTGGAGTGTATTAGCTATAAGGAAAGTGAAATAACTCCACAGAAGCCTGTACCCCATCACCAAGTCACTTTTTATTTACACATGAACAATCCTTGACTATAATACTGCCTCATATGAGCCAGACACCAGCATGTCGGTATCCCTGACAATCAACATCTTTATAATGATGAAGGGCTCCTGATGAAGGGCTTTTGCCCGAAACGTCGATTTTACTGCTCCTCGGATGCTGCCTGAACTGCTGTGCTCTTCCAGCACCACTAATCCAGAATCTAGTTTCCAGCATCTGCAGTCATTGTTTTTACCTCTTTATAAATCAGCCAGGGCTCCCTAATTGGACCAGATTAACAGTCCCAATCAGGGAAATGGCTGAACCCATTACAGAGAGACAAACTTGTGTTTAGCTAGAAGGAGCAGTTTAGAGAAACCTGGATGGTTTCTGCTCGAGTATCCAACATTGAAGGGTGACCTAATAGAAGTCTATAAAGACATGAATAGAGTGGACAGGCTTTTTCCCAGGGTGGAAATGTCACTAGGGACTGTGAGAGCAGAAAAGTTTAAAGGAGATGTACAAGGAAAGTTTCTTACACAGAGGTCCCTGGAATGTGCTGAAAAGGGAGGTGCTAGAAGCCGAGATGATAACAATGTTTAAGAAGCATTTCGATAGATACGTGAACAGGCAGGAAGTAGAGGGATATGGGCCATGTACAGGCAGATGGGATTAGTTTAGAATGGCATCATGGTTAGCACAGACACAGTGGGCTGAAGGGCCTGCTCCCCTGTTGCACTGTTCCATGTTCTATTATAGACTTTAAATTTAAAAAGTAAGTACAAACAGCAGTGGCTGTAAACCAGGGCTATGGTTGTGTTGCTTCCTCTGGGGCCAGATGGTGTGTGTTCATGTTCCACCTGGCCTGGCGATGTGTCATAAAATGTCTGAGCAGACTGATTAAAACAAAATCCATAACTACAAACCAGTCTATTGATGCATCATTGGATGCGTCCGCTCTGACTGCTGTCACTGTGCTGGGCTGGATGAGGTGAAGAACTGCTCACGGCCATAATACCCAACATGCACATCTCTAACTTAGCCTGCCCGACTCCCTCCAAAACCTTGTCCTGAGTCTCTCTGCTTCCTGGAATGTGTATTTTAACTTGTCTGCAAACAGTAAAAATTCATTACGAAGTCACTGATTAAAGGAGGGGGAGTTGCAGGCACCATTAATCATTTCGAATTTGCAGGATGTTTGAACGTAATGACTAATATAGCATTATGGGCTTCAAGGGATGCCCCATTAACCTCTGACCCCCAAACATCAGGCTGCCTTCCCAAGCCAATCAGAATGTTACCAGTCAGCAAGACACCGACAAAAAAAACACAACCCACACCAAGGACAGATGTTTAGGTTCTCTCTCCTTTGATATGCATTTTTCCAAATGAACTGATCCTGTTTGCAAACTCCAATTACTCCCCGAAGTACATCGAGTTGGTGGGAAAGCTTAGTCCTTAGAGTGACGTTAGTGGGAGTCAATTCACAGTCAGACGGCGAAAATAGTCCTCATATTTATTTGAGAAAGGATTCAGATCCATGGCAGGAGTTAATGGTCAGGGGTGAATTCCTTCAAGAGCAGGTTCCCAAGCGTCCCTGGGATTGGGTTTGAATCATGGAGAGTGAGAGGATTCCACAAGATAGCTGCAGCTCAGGATTAGGGGGGGTAGGGAGGGGGGTTGGGATTGTGTTTGTGGAGGGGTAGGGATTGTATTTGTGAGGGGGTTAGGGATTGTGTTTGTGAGGGGGTAGGGATTGTGTTTGGGAGGGGGTTGGGATTGTATTTGTGAGGGGGTTAGGGATTGTGTTTGTGAGGGGGTAGGGATTGTGTTTGGGAGGGGGTTGGGATTGTATTTGTGAGGGGGTTAGGGATTGTGTTTGTGAGGGGTAGGGATTGTGTTTGTGAGGGGGTTAGGGATTATGTTTGTGAAGGGTTAGGGACTGTGTTTGTGAGGGGTAGGGATTGTGTTTGTGAGGGGTAGGGATTATGTTTGTGGAGGGTTAGGGATTGTGTTTGTGAGGGGTAGCGATTGTGTTTGTGGAGGGTTAGGGATTGTGTTTGTGAGGGGGTTAGGGATTGTGTTTGTGAGGGGGTAGGGACTGTGCTTGTGAGGGGTTGGGATTGTGTTTGGGATGGGGTTAGGGATTGTGTTTGTGGAGGGTTAGGGATTGTGTTTGTGAGGGGGTTAGGAATTGTGTTTGTGAGGGTTAGGGACTGTGCTTGTGAGGGGGTAGGGATTGTGTTTGTGGAGGGGTAGGGATTGTGTTTGTGAGGGGGTTAGGGATTGTGTTTGTGAGGGGGGTAGGGATTGTATTTGTGAGGGGGGTTGGGATTGTGATTGTGAGGGGGTTAGGGATTATGTTTGTGAAGGGTTAGGGACTGTGTTTGTGAGGGGTAGGGATTGTGTTTGTGAGGGGTAGGGATTATGTTTGTGAAGGGGGTAGGGATTGTATTTGTGAGGGGGGTTGGGATTGTGATTGTGAGGGGGTTAGGGATTGTGTTTGTGAGGGGGGAAGGGATTGTGTTTGTGAGGGTTAGGGATTGTGTTTGTGGAGGGTTAGGGATTGTGTTTGTGGAGGGGGTAGGGATTGTGTTTGTGAGGGTTAGGGATTGTGTTTGTGAGGGGATTAGGGATTGTGTTTGTGGAGGGTTCGGGATTGTGTTTGTGGAGGGTTAGGGATTGTGTTTGTGGAGGGTTAGGGATTGTGTTTGTGAGAGTTAGGGACAGTGTTTGTGGAAGAGGGTAAGGGATGATGTATGTGGAGGGGTTAGGGATTGTGTTTGTGGAGGGTTAGGAATTGTGTTTGTGAGGGGTAGGGATTATGTTTGTGGAAGGTTGGGATTGTGTTTGTGGAGGGTAGGGATTATGTATGTGGAAGGGTAGGGATTGTGTTTGTGGAGGGTTAGGGATTGTGTTTGTGAGGTGGTTAGGGATTGTGTTTGTGCAGGTTTAGGGTCTGTGTTTGTGAGGGGTAGGGATTGTGTTTGTGAGGGTTAGGGATTGTGTATGTGAGGGGGTTAGGGATTGTGTTTGTGGAGGGTAAGGGATTGTGTTTGTGGAGAGTTAGGGATTGTGTTTGTGAGGGGGTTCGGGATTGTGTTTGTGAGGGGGTGAGGGATTGAGATGGTGAGGGTTAGGGATTGTGTTTGTATAGGGTTGGGGACTGTAATTGTGAGGGGTAGGGTAGTGTTTGGGAGTGGGTTAGGGATTGTGTTTGTGGAGGGTTAGGGAATGTGTTTGTGAGGAAGATAGGGATTGTGTTTGTGCAGGGTTAGGGATTGTGTCTGTGGAGGGTTAGGGATTGTGTTTGTGGAGGGGGTAGGGATTGTGTGTGTGAGGGTTAGGGATTGTGTTTGTGAGGGGATTAGGGATTGTGTTTGTGGAGGGTTAGGGATTGTGTTTGTGGAGGGTTAGGGATTGTGTTTGTGGAGGGTTAGGGACTGTGTTTGTGAGAGTTAGGGACAGTGTTTGTGGAAGAGGGTAAGGGATGATGTATGTGGAGGGGTTAGGGATTGTGTTTGTGGAGGGTTAGGAATTGTGTTTGTGAGGGTTAGGGATTGTGTTTGTGAGGGGTAGGGATTATGTTTGTGGAAGGGTAGGGATTGTGTTTGTGGAGGGTAGGGATTATGTATGTGGAGGGTTAGGGATTGTGTTTGTGGAGGGGGTAGGGATTGTGTTTGTGAGGGTTAGGGATTGTGTTAGTGAGGGGGTTAGGGATTGTGTTTGTGAGGGGATTAGGGATTGTGTTTGTGGAGTTGTAGAGATTGTGTTTGTGAGGGGTCAGGATTCTGTTTGTGGAGTGGTAGTGATTGTGTTGGTGAGGGGTAGGGGTTGTGTTTGTGGGGGGCAGGGATTATGTTTGTGGAGGGGGTAGGGATTGTGTTTTTAGGGGGGTTAGGGATTGTGTTTGTGAGGGGGTTAGGGATTGTGTTTGTGCAGGTTTAGGGACTGTGTTTGTGAGGGGTAGGGATTGTGTTTGTGAGGGTTAGGGATTGTGTGTGTGCAGGTTTAGGGACTGTGTTTGTGAGGGGTAGGGATTGTGTTTGTGAGGGGTAGGGATTCTGTTTGTGGAGTGGTAGTGATTGTGTTGGTGAGGGGTAGGGGTTGTGTTTGTGGGGGGCAGGGATTATGTTTGTGTAGGGGGTAGGGATTGTGTTTTTAAGGGGGTTAGGGATTGTGTTTGTGCAGGTTTAGGGACTGTGTTTGTGAGGGGTAGGGATTGTGTTTGTGAGGGTTAGGGATTGTGTATGTGAGGGGGTTAGGGATTGTGTTTGTGGAGGGTAAGGGATTGTGTTTGTGGAGAGTTAGGGATTGTGTTTGTGGAGGGGGTAGGGATTGTGTTTGTGAGGGTTAGGGATTGTGTTAGTGAGGGGGTTAGGGATTGTGTTTGTGAGGGGTAGGGATTGTGTTTGTGGAGGGTTAGGGATTGTGTTTGTGAGAGGGTTAGCAATTGTATTTGTGTGGGAGTTAGGGATTGTGTTTGTGAGGGGGTTAGTGATTGTGTTTGTGAGAGGGTTAGGGATTGTGTTTGTGAGGGTGTTAGGGATTGTGTTTGTGGAGTGGTAGAGATTGTGTTTGTGAGGGGGTAGAGATTGTGTTTGTGAGGGGCAGGGATTATGTTTGTGGAGGGGTAGGGATGGTGTTTGTGGAGAGGGTAGGGATTGTGTTTGTGAGGGGGTTAGGACTGGTGTTTGTGGAGGGTTAGGGATTGTATTTGTGAGAGGATTAGGGATTGTGTTTGTGAGGGGGTTTGGGATTGTGTTTGTGGAGTGGTAGAGATTACGTTTGTGAGGGGGTAGAGATTGTGTTTGTGAGGGTCAGGGATTATGTTTGTGGAGGGGTAGGGATGGTGTTTGTGGAGAGGGTAGGGATTGTGTTTGTAGGGGGTTAAGGATTCTGTTTTTGAGGGGGTTAGGGATTGTGTGTGTGAGGGGGTTATGAATGGTGTTTGTGGAGGGTTCGGGATTGTGTTTTTGAGAGGATTAGGGATTGTGTTTGTGAGGGGGTGAGGGATTGTGTTTGTGAGGAAGTTAGGGATTTTGTTTGTGAGGGTTAGGGATTGCGTGTGTGAGGGGGTTATGGATGGTGTTTGTGGATGGTTTGGGATTGTGTTTTTGAGGGGGTTAGGTATTGTGTTTGTGAGGGGGTTAGGGATTGTGTTTGTGAGGGGTAGGGATTCTGTATGTGGAGTGGTAGAGATTGTGTTTGTGGAGGGGGCTAGGGATTGTTTTTGTGAGGGGTAGGGATTGTGTTTGTGGAGGTTTGGGATTGTGTTTTTGAGGGGGTTAGGTATTGTGTTTGTGAGGGGGTTAGGGATTGTGTTTGTGGAGGGTTAGGGATTGTGTTTGTAAGGGGGCTAGGGATTGTGTTTGTGGAGGGATAGGGATTGTGTTTGTGAGGGGGTTAGGGATTGTGTTTGTGAGGGGGTTAGGGATGGTGTTTGTGGAGAGTTAGGGATTTTGCTTGTGAGGGGATTAAAGATTGTGTTAGTGGAGTGTTAGGGATTGTGTTTCTGAGGGGGTTAGGGATTGTGTTTGTGAGGGGTAGGGATTCTGTATGTGGAGTGGTAGAGATTGCATTTGTGGAGGGGGCTAGGGATTGTTTTTGTGAGGGGTAGGGATTGTGTTTGTGGAGGGGTAGTGATTGTGTTTGTGAGGGGGTTAGGGATTGTGTTTGTGAGGAGGTTAGGGATTGTGTTTGTGCGGGTATGAGGGATTGTGTTTGTGGAGTGGTAGAGATTGTCTTTGTGAGGGGTCGGGATTGTGTTTTGTGGAGTGGTCGAGATTGTGTTGGTGAGGGGGTAGAGATTGAGTTTGTGGAGGGGTAGGGATTGTGTTTGTGAGGGGTTTAGGGATTGTGTTTGTGAGGGGGTTAGGCATTATGTTTGTGGAGGGTTAGGGATTGTGTTTGTGAGGGTTAGGTAGTGTGTTTGCGAGGGGTTAGGGATTGTGTTTGTGAGGTGGTTAGGGAATGCGTTTGTGGAGGGTTAGGGATTGTGTTTGTGAGGGTGTTAGGGATTGTGTTTGTGGAGGTTTAGGGATTGTGTTTGCGGAGGGTTAGGGATTGTGTTTGTGGAGGGTTAGGGATTGTGTTTGTGAGAGTTAGGGACTGTGTTTGTGGAAGAGGGTAAGGGATGATGTATGTGGAGGGGTTAGGGATTGTGTGTGTGAGGGGGTTATGGATGGTGTTTGTGGATGGTTCGGGATTGTGTTTGTGAGGGGGTTAGGTATTGTGTTTGTGAGTGGGTTAGGGACTGTGTTTGTGGAGGGTTAGGGATTGTGTTTGTGAGGGCGTTAGGGATTGTGTTTGTGAAGGATTAGTGATTGTGTTTGTGAGGGGGCTAGGGATTGTGTTTGTGGAGGGGGTTATGGATTGTTTGTGTGGGTTAGGGATTGTGTTTGTGAGGGGGTTAGGGATTGTGTTTATGAGGGTTAGGGATTGTATTTGTGAGGGGGTTAGGGATTGTGTTTGTGGAGGATTGGGATTGTGTTTGTGAGGGTTAAGAAGGAGGGTTAGGGATTGTGTTTGTGAGTGTTCGGGATGGTGTTTGTGAGGGGGATAGGGATTGTGTTTATGAGGGGATTAGGGATTGTGTTTGTGGAGGGTTAGGGATTGTGTTTGTGGAGGGTTAGGGATTGTGTTTGTGAGAGTTAGGGACAGTGTTTGTGGAAGAGGGTAAGGGATGATGTATGTGGAGGGGTTAGGGATTGTGTTTGTGGAGGGTTAGGAATTGTGTTTGTGAGGGGTAGGGATTATGTTTGTGGAAGGTTGGGACTGTGTTTGTGGAGGGTAGGGATTATGTATGTGGAAGGGTAGGGATTGTGTTTGTGGAGGGTTAGGGATTGTGTTTGTGAGGTGGTTAGGGATTGTGTTTGTGCAGGTTTAGGGTCTGTGTTTGTGAGGGATAGGGATTGTGTTTGTGAGGGTTAGGGATTGTGTATGTGAGGGGGTTAGGGATTGTGTTTGTGGAGGGTAAGGGATTGTGTTTGTGGAAGGGTAGGGATTGTGTTTGTGGAGGGTTAGGGATTGTGTTTGTGAGGTGGTTCGGGATTGTGTTTGTGCAGGTTTAGGGTCTGTGTTTGTGAGGGGTTTGGCATTGTGTTTGTGAGGGGCAGGGATTATCTTTGTGGAGGCTTAGGGATTGTGTTTGTAAGGGGGGGTAAGGGATTGTGTTTGTGAGGGGGTTAGCGATTGTGTTTGTGTGGGGGTTAGGGATTGTGTTTGTGATGGTTAGGAATTGTGTGTGTGAGGGGGTTATGAATGGTGTTTGTGGATGGTTCGGGATTGTGTTTGTGAGGGGGTTAGGTATTGTGTTTGTGAGTGGGTTAGGGACTGTGTTTGTGGAGGGTTAGGGATTGTGTTTGTGAGGGCGTTAGGGATTGTGTTTGTGAAGGATTAGTGATTGTGTTTGTGAGGGGGCTAGGGATTGTGTTTGTGGAGGGTTAGGGATTGTGTTTATGAGGGGGTTATGGATTGTTTGTGTGGGTTAGGGATTGTGTTTGTGAGGGGGTTAGGGATTGTGTTTATGAGGGTTAGGGACTGTGTTTGTGAGGGGGTTAGGGATTGTGTTTGTGGAGGATTGGGATTGTGTTTGTGAGGGTTAAGAAGGAGGGTTAGGGATTGTGTTTGTGAGTGTTCGGGATGGTGTTTGTGAGGGGGATAGGGATTGTGTTTATGAGGGGGTTAGGGATTGTGTTTGTGAGGGTTAAGGATTGTGTTAGGGCGGGGGTTAGGGGTTCTGTTTGTGGAGGATTGGGATTGTGTTTGTGAGGGTTAGGGATTGTGTTTGTGAGGGGGATAGGGATTATGTTTATGAATGGGTTAGGGATTGCGTTTGTGGAAAGGTAGGGATTGCATTTGTGGAAGTGTAGGGATTATGTTTGTGGAGGGTTGGGGATTGTGTTTGTGGAGGGTTAGGGATTGTGTTTGTGAGTGTTCGGGATGATGTTTGTGAGGGGGATAGGGATTGTGTTTATGAGGGGGTTAGGGATTACGTTTGTGGAAGGAGAGGATTGCGTTTGTGGAAAGTTAGGGATTGTGTTTGTGGAGGGTTAGGAATTGTGTTTGTGAGGGGCAGGGATTATCTTTGTGGAGGGGTAGGGATTGTGTTTGTAAGGAGGTTAGGGATTGTGTTTGTGAGGGGGCTAGGGAATGTGTTAGTGGAGGGTTAGGGATTGTGTTTCTGAGGGGGTTAGGGATTGTGTTTGTGAGGGGTAGGGATTGTGTATGTGGAGTGGTAGAGATTGTGTTTGTGGAGGGGGTAGGGATTATGTATGTGGAGTGGTAGGGATTGTGTTTGTGGAGGGGTAGTGATTGTGTTTGTGAGGGGGTTAAGGATTGCGTTTGTGGAGGTTTAGGGATTGTGTTTGCGGAGGGTTAGGGATTGTGTTTGTGAGGGGGTTAGAACTGGTGTTTGTGGAGGGTTAGGGATTGTGTTTGTGAGGGGATTAGGGATTGTGTTTGTGAGGGGATTAGGGATTGTGTTTGTGGAGAGGTAGAGGTTGTGTTTGTGAGGGGGTAGGGATTGTGATTGTGAGGGGCAGGGATTATCTTTGTGGAGGGGTAGGGATGGTGTTTGTGGAGAGGTTAGGGTTTGTGTTTGTAAGGGGGTTAGGGATTGTGTTTTTGAGGGGGTTAGGGATTGTGTTTGTGTTGGAGTTAGGGATTGTGTTTGTGAGGGTTAGGGATTGTGTGTGTGAGGGGGTTATGGATGGTGTTTGTGGATGGTTCGGGATTGTGTTTGTGAGGGGATTAGGTATTGTGTTTGTGAGGGTGTTAGGGACTGTGTTTGTGGAGGGTTAGGGATTGTGTTTGTGAGGGGCAGGGATTATCTTTGTGGAGGGGTAGGGATGGTTTTTGTGGAGAGGTTAGGGTTTGTGTTTGTAAGGGGGTTAGGGATTGTGTTTTTGAGGGGGTTAGGGATTGTGTTTGTGTTGGAGTTAGGGATTGTGTTTGTGAGGGTTAGGGATTGTGTGTGTGAGGGGGTTATGGATGGTGTTTGTGGATGGTTCGGGATTGTGTTTGTGAGGGGGTTAGGGATTGTGTTTGTGAGGGGGTTAGGGATTGTGTTTGTGGAGGATTGGGATTGTGTTTGTGAGGGTTAAGAATTGTGTTTGTGGAGGGGTAGTGATTGTGTTTGTGAGGTGGTTAGGGATTGCATTTGTAAAAAGGTAGGGATTGCATTTGTGGAAGTGTAGAGATTATGTTAGTGGAGGGTTAGGGATTGTGTTTGTGGAGAGTTAGGGATTGTGTTTGTGAGTGTTCGGGATGGTGTTTGTGAGGGGGATAGGGATTGTGTTTATGAGGGGGTTAGGGATTACGTTTGTGGAAGGGTAGGGATTGCGTTTGTGGAAGGTTAGGGATTGTGTTTGTGGAGGGTTAGGAATTGTGTTTGTGAGGGGTTAGGCATTGTGTTTGTGAGGGGCAGGGATTATCTTTGTGGAGGGGTAGGGATTGTGTTTGTAAGGGGGTTAGGGATTGTGTTTGTGAGGGGGTTAGGGATTGTGTTTGTGAAGGGTTAGGGATTCTGTTTGTGAGGGGTTTAGGGATTGTGTTTGTGGAGGGTTAGGGATTGTGTTTGTGAGGGGGCTAGGGATTGTGCTTGTGGAGGGTTAGGGATTGTGTTTTTGTGGGGGTTAGGGATGGTGTTTGTGGAGAGTTAGGGATTGTGCTTGTGAGGGATTAAGGATTGTGTTAGTGGAGTTTTAGGGATTCTGTTTCTGAGGGAGTTAGGGATTGTGTTTGTGAGTGGTAGGGATTGTGTATGTGGAGTGGTAGAGATTGAGTTTGTTAGGGGGTAGGGATTGTGTTTGCGAGGGGCAGGGATGATCTTTGTAGATGGGTCGGGATTGTGTTTGTGGTGAGGGTAGGGATTGTTTTTGTGGAGGATTAGGGATTGTGTTTGTGAGGGGGATAGGGATTGTGTTTATGAGCGGTTTAGGGATTGTTTGTGTGGGTTAGGGATTGTGTTTGGGAGGGGGTTAGGGATTGTGTTTATCAGGGTTAGGGATTGTGTTTGTGAGGGGGTTAGGGATTGTGTTTGTGGAGGGGTAGTGATTGTGTTTGTGAGGTGGTTAGGGATTGCGTTTGTGGAAAGGTAGGGATTGCATTTGTGGAAGTGTAGGGATTATGTTTGTGGAGGGTTAGGGATTGTGCTTGTGGAGGGTTAGGGATTGTGTTTGTGAGTGTTCGGGATGGTGTTTGTGAGGGGGATAGGCATTGTGTTTATGAGGCGGTTAGGGATTACGTTTGTGGAAGGGTAGGGATTGCATTTGTGGAAGGTTAGGGATTGTGTTTGTGGAGGGTTAGGAATTGTGTTTGTGAGGGGTTAGGCATTGTGTTTGTGAGGGGCAGGGATTATCTTTGTGGAGGGGTAGGGATTGTGTTTGTGAGGGGGTTAGGGATTGTGTTTGTGTGAGGGTTAGGGATTGTGTTTGTGAGGGTTAGGGATTGTGTGTGTGAGGGGGTTATGAATGGTGTTTGTGGATGGTTCAGGATTGTGTTTGTGAGGGGGTTACATATTGTGTTTGTGAGGGGGTTAGGGATTGTGTTTGTGAAGGGTTAGGGATTCTGTTTGTGAGGGGGTTAGGGATTGTGTTTGTGGAGGGTTAGGGATTGTGTTTGTGAGGGGGCTAGGGATTATGCTTGTGGAGGGTTAGGGATTGTGTTTGTGTGGGGGTTAGGGATGGTGTTTGTGGAGAGTTAGGGATTGTGCTTGTGAGGGGATTAAGGATTGTGTTAGTGGAGTTTTAGGGATTGTGTTTCTGAGGGGGTTAGGGATTGTGTTTGTGAGTGGTAGGGATTGTGTATGTGGAGTGGTAGAGATTGAGTTTGTGAGGGGGTAGGGATTGTGTTTGTGAGGGGCAGGGATGATCTTTGTGGAGGTGTCGGGATTGTGTTTGTGGAGAGGGTAGGGATTGTGTTTGTGGAGGATCAGTGATTGTGTTTGTGAGGGGGATAGGGATTGTGTTTATGAGAGGGTTAGGGATTACGTTTGTGGAAGGGTAGGGATTGCGTTTGTGGAAGGTTAGGGATTGTGTTTGTGAGGGTTTAGGCATTGTGTTTGTGAGAGGATTAGGGATTGTGTTTGTGAGGGGGTTTGGGGTTGTGTTTGTGTGAGGGTTAGGGATTGTGTTTGTGGAGTGGTTGAGATTGAGTTTGTGAGGGGGTAGGGATTGTGTTTGTTTGGGGCAGGGATGATCTTTGTGGCGGGATCGGGATTGTGTTTGTGGAGAGGGTAGGGATTGTGTTTGTAAGGGGGTTAGGGATTGTGTTTGTGTGGGGGTTAGGGATTGTGTTTGTGGAGTATTAGAGATTGTGCTTGTGAGGGGATTAGGGTTTGTGTTTGTGGAGGGTGAGAGATTGTATTTGTGAGGGTTAGGGATTGTGTTTGTGGAGGATTAGGGATTGTGTTTGTGAGGGGGGTAGGGATTGTGTTTGTGAGGGGGGAGGGGATTGTGTTTGTGAAGGGGAATGGATTGTGTTTGTGGAGGATTTGGGATTGTGTTTGTGAGGGTTAGGGATTGTGTTTGTGAGGGGGTTAGGGATTGTGTTTGTGAGGGTTAGGGATTGTGCTTGTGTGGGGATTAGCGTTTGTGTTTGTGGAGGGTTAGGGATAGTGTTTGTGAGGGGGAAACGGATTGTTTTTATGAGCGGGTTAGGGATTGCATTTGTGGAAGGGTCGCGTTTGTGTTTGTGGAAGTTTAGGGATTGTGTTTGTGAGGGATTAGGCATTGTGCTTGTGAGGGGCTTAGGGGTTGTGTTTGTGGAGGGGTAGAGATTGTGTTTGTGAGGGGATAGGGATAGTGTTTGTGAGGGGTAGGGATTATATTTGTAGTGGGGTAGGGATTGTGTTTGTGAAGGGGTAAGAGATTGTGTTTGTGGAGGGTTAGGGTTTGTGTTTGTGAAGGAGTTAGGGACTGTGTTTGTGCGGGTTAGGTATTATGTTTGTGAGGGTTAGGGATTGTGTTTGTGAGGTGGTTAGGGATTCTGTTTGTGGAGGGTTAGGGATTGTGTTTGTGAGGCGGTTAGGGATTGTAGTTGTGAGGGTTAGGGATTGTGTTTATGAGGGGGTTAGGGATTGTGTTTGTAAGGGGGTTAGGGATTGTGTTTGTGTGGGGGTTAGGGATTGTGTTTGTGAGGGTTAGGGGTTGTGCGTGTGAGGGGGTTATGCATGGTGTTTGTGGATGGTTCGGGATTGTGTTTGTGAGGGGGTTAAGTATTGTGTTTGTGAGGGGGTTAGGGATTGTGTTTGTGAAGGGGTTAGGGATTGTGTTTGTGAGGGGGTTAGGGATGGTGTTGTGGAGTATTAGAGATTGTGCTTGTGAGGGGATTAGGGTTTGTGTTTGTGGAGGGTGAGAGATTGTATTTGTGAGGGTTAGGGATTGTGTTTGTGGAGGATTAGGGATTGTGTTTGTGAGGGGGGTAGGGATTGTGTTTGTGAGGGGGGAGGGGATTGTGTTTGTGAAGGGGAAGGGATTGTGTTTGTGAGGGGGTAGGGATTGTGTTTGTGGAGGATTTGGGATTGTGTTTGTGAGGGTTAGGGATTGTGTTTGTGAGGGGGTTAGGGATTGTGTTTGTGAGGGTTAGGGATTGTGCTTGTGTGGGGATTAGCGTTTGTGTTTGTGGAGGGTTAGGGATAGTGTTTGTGAGGGGGAAAGGGATTGTTTTTATGAGCGGGTTAGGGATTGCGTTTGTGGAAGGGTCGCGTTTGTGTTTGTGGAAGTTTAGGGATTGTGTTTGTGAGGGATTAGGCATTGTGCTTGTGAGGGGCTTAGGGGTTGTGTTTGTGGAGGGGTAGAGATTGTGTTTGTGAGGGGATAGGGATAGTGTTTGTGAGGGATAGGGATTATATTTGTAGTGGGGTAGGGATTGTGTTTGTGAAGGGGTAAGAGATTGTGTTTGTGGAGGGTTAGGGTTTGTGTTTGTGAAGGAGTTAGGGACTGTGTTTGTGCAGGTTCGGTATTATGTTTGTGAGGGTTAGGGATTGTGTTTGTGAGGGGGTTAGCGATTGTGTTTGTGTGGGGGTTAGGGATTGTGTTTGTGATGGTTAGGAATTGTGTGTGTGAGGGGGTTATGAATGGTGTTTGTGGATGGTTCGGGATTGTGTTTGTGAGGGGGTTAGGTATTGTGTTTGTGAGTGGGTTAGGGACTGTGTTTGTGGAGGGTTAGGGATTGTGTTTGTGAGGGCGTTAGGGATTGTGTTTGTGAAGGATTAGTGATTGTGTTTGTGAGGGGGCTAGGGATTGTGTTTGTGGAGGGTTAGGGATTGTGTTTATGAGGGGGTTATGGATTGTTTGTGTGGGTTAGGGATTGTGTTTGTGAGGGGGTTAGGGATTGTGTTTATGAGGGTTAGGGACTGTGTTTGTGAGGGGGTTAGGGATTGTGTTTGTGGAGGATTGGGATTGTGTTTGTGAGGGTTAAGAAGGAGGGTTAGGGATTGTGTTTGTGAGTGTTCGGGATGGTGTTTGTGAGGGGGATAGGGATTGTGTTTATGAGGGGGTTAGGGATTGTGTTTGTGAGGGTTAAGGATTGTGTTAGGGCGGGGGTTAGGGGTTCTGTTTGTGGAGGATTGGGATTGTGTTTGTGAGGGTTAGGGATTGTGTTTGTGAGGGGGATAGGGATTATGTTTATGAATGGGTTAGGGATTGCGTTTGTGGAAAGGTAGGGATTGCATTTGTGGAAGTGTAGGGATTATGTTTGTGGAGGGTTGGGGATTGTGTTTGTGGAGGGTTAGGGATTGTGTTTGTGAGTGTTCGGGATGATGTTTGTGAGGGGGATAGGGATTGTGTTTATGAGGGGGTTAGGGATTACGTTTGTGGAAGGAGAGGATTGCGTTTGTGGAAAGTTAGGGATTGTGTTTGTGGAGGGTTAGGAATTGTGTTTGTGAGGGGCAGGGATTATCTTTGTGGAGGGGTAGGGATTGTGTTTGTAAGGAGGTTAGGGATTGTGTTTGTGAGGGGGCTAGGGAATGTGTTAGTGGAGGGTTAGGGATTGTGTTTCTGAGGGGGTTAGGGATTGTGTTTGTGAGGGGTAGGGATTGTGTATGTGGAGTGGTAGAGATTGTGTTTGTGGAGGGGGTAGGGATTATGTATGTGGAGTGGTAGGGATTGTGTTTGTGGAGGGGTAGTGATTGTGTTTGTGAGGGGGTTAAGGATTGCGTTTGTGGAGGTTTAGGGATTGTGTTTGCGGAGGGTTAGGGATTGTGTTTGTGAGGGGGTTAGAACTGGTGTTTGTGGAGGGTTAGGGATTGTGTTTGTGAGGGGATTAGGGATTGTGTTTGTGAGGGGATTAGGGATTGTGTTTGTGGAGAGGTAGAGGTTGTGTTTGTGAGGGGGTAGGGATTGTGATTGTGAGGGGCAGGGATTATCTTTGTGGAGGGGTAGGGATGGTGTTTGTGGAGAGGTTAGGGTTTGTGTTTGTAAGGGGGTTAGGGATTGTGTTTTTGAGGGGGTTAGGGATTGTGTTTGTGTTGGAGTTAGGGATTGTGTTTGTGAGGGTTAGGGATTGTGTGTGTGAGGGGGTTATGGATGGTGTTTGTGGATGGTTCGGGATTGTGTTTGTGAGGGGATTAGGTATTGTGTTTGTGAGGGTGTTAGGGACTGTGTTTGTGGAGGGTTAGGGATTGTGTTTGTGAGGGGCAGGGATTATCTTTGTGGAGGGGTAGGGATGGTTTTTGTGGAGAGGTTAGGGTTTGTGTTTGTAAGGGGGTTAGGGATTGTGTTTTTGAGGGGGTTAGGGATTGTGTTTGTGTTGGAGTTAGGGATTGTGTTTGTGAGGGTTAGGGATTGTGTGTGTGAGGGGGTTATGGATGGTGTTTGTGGATGGTTCGGGATTGTGTTTGTGAGGGGGTTAGGGATTGTGTTTGTGAGGGGGTTAGGGATTGTGTTTGTGGAGGATTGGGATTGTGTTTGTGAGGGTTAAGAATTGTGTTTGTGGAGGGGTAGTGATTGTGTTTGTGAGGTGGTTAGGGATTGCATTTGTAAAAAGGTAGGGATTGCATTTGTGGAAGTGTAGGGATTATGTTAGTGGAGGGTTAGGGATTGTGTTTGTGGAGAGTTAGGGATTGTGTTTGTGAGTGTTCGGGATGGTGTTTGTGAGGGGGATAGGGATTGTGTTTATGAGGGGGTTAGGGATTACGTTTGTGGAAGGGTAGGGATTGCGTTTGTGGAAGGTTAGGGATTGTGTTTGTGGAGGGTTAGGAATTGTGTTTGTGAGGGGTTAGGCATTGTGTTTGTGAGGGGCAGGGATTATCTTTGTGGAGGGGTAGGGATTGTGTTTGTAAGGGGGTTAGGGATTGTGTTTGTGAGGGGGTTAGGGATTGTGTTTGTGAAGGGTTAGGGATTCTGTTTGTGAGGGGTTTAGGGATTGTGTTTGTGGAGGGTTAGGGATTGTGTTTGTGAGGGGGCTAGGGATTGTGCTTGTGGAGGGTTAGGGATTGTGTTTTTGTGGGGGTTAGGGATGGTGTTTGTGGAGAGTTAGGGATTGTGCTTGTGAGGGATTAAGGATTGTGTTAGTGGAGTTTTAGGGATTCTGTTTCTGAGGGAGTTAGGGATTGTGTTTGTGAGTGGTAGGGATTGTGTATGTGGAGTGGTAGAGATTGAGTTTGTTAGGGGGTAGGGATTGTGTTTGCGAGGGGCAGGGATGATCTTTGTAGATGGGTCGGGATTGTGTTTGTGGTGAGGGTAGGGATTGTTTTTGTGGAGGATTAGGGATTGTGTTTGTGAGGGGGATAGGGATTGTGTTTATGAGCGGTTTAGGGATTGTTTGTGTGGGTTAGGGATTGTGTTTGGGAGGGGGTTAGGGATTGTGTTTATCAGGGTTAGGGATTGTGTTTGTGAGGGGGTTAGGGATTGTGTTTGTGGAGGGGTAGTGATTGTGTTTGTGAGGTGGTTAGGGATTGCGTTTGTGGAAAGGTAGGGATTGCATTTGTGGAAGTGTAGGGATTATGTTTGTGGAGGGTTAGGGATTGTGCTTGTGGAGGGTTAGGGATTGTGTTTGTGAGTGTTCGGGATGGTGTTTGTGAGGGGGATAGGCATTGTGTTTATGAGGCGGTTAGGGATTACGTTTGTGGAAGGGTAGGGATTGCATTTGTGGAAGGTTAGGGATTGTGTTTGTGGAGGGTTAGGAATTGTGTTTGTGAGGGGGTTAGGTATTGTGTTTGTGAGGGGTTTTGGGATTGTGTTTGTGAGGGGGTTAGGGATTGTGTTTGTGAGGGGGTTACATATTGTGTTTGTGAGGGGGTTAGGGATTGTGTTTGTGAAGGGTTAGGGATTCTGTTTGTGAGGGGGTTAGGGATTGTGTTTGTGGAGGGTTAGGGATTGTGTTTGTGAGGGGGCTAGGGATTATGCTTGTGGAGGGTTAGGGATTGTGTTTGTGTGGGGGTTAGGGATGGTGTTTGTGGAGAGTTAGGGATTGTGCTTGTGAGGGGATTAAGGATTGTGTTAGTGGAGTTTTAGGGATTGTGTTTCTGAGGGGGTTAGGGATTGTGTTTGTGAGTGGTAGGGATTGTGTATGTGGAGTGGTAGAGATTGAGTTTGTGAGGGGGTAGGGATTGTGTTTGTGAGGGGCAGGGATGATCTTTGTGGAGGTGTCGGGATTGTGTTTGTGGAGAGGGTAGGGATTGTGTTTGTGGAGGATCAGTGATTGTGTTTGTGAGGGGGATAGGGATTGTGTTTATGAGAGGGTTAGGGATTACGTTTGTGGAAGGGTAGGGATTGCGTTTGTGGAAGGTTAGGGATTGTGTTTGTGAGGGTTTAGGCATTGTGTTTGTGAGAGGATTAGGGATTGTGTTTGTGAGGGGGTTTGGGGTTGTGTTTGTGTGAGGGTTAGGGATTGTGTTTGTGGAGTGGTTGAGATTGAGTTTGTGAGGGGGTAGGGATTGTGTTTGTTTGGGGCAGGGATGATCTTTGTGGCGGGATCGGGATTGTGTTTGTGGAGAGGGTAGGGATTGTGTTTGTAAGGGGGTTAGGGATTGTGTTTGTGTGGGGGTTAGGGATTGTGTTTGTGGAGTATTAGAGATTGTGCTTGTGAGGGGATTAGGGTTTGTGTTTGTGGAGGGTGAGAGATTGTATTTGTGAGGGTTAGGGATTGTGTTTGTGGAGGATTAGGGATTGTGTTTGTGAGGGGGGTAGGGATTGTGTTTGTGAGGGGGGAGGGGATTGTGTTTGTGAAGGGGAATGGATTGTGTTTGTGGAGGATTTGGGATTGTGTTTGTGAGGGTTAGGGATTGTGTTTGTGAGGGGGTTAGGGATTGTGTTTGTGAGGGTTAGGGATTGTGCTTGTGTGGGGATTAGCGTTTGTGTTTGTGGAGGGTTAGGGATAGTGTTTGTGAGGGGGAAAGGGATTGTTTTTATGAGCGGGTTAGGGATTGCATTTGTGGAAGGGTCGCGTTTGTGTTTGTGGAAGTTTAGGGATTGTGTTTGTGAGGGATTAGGCATTGTGCTTGTGAGGGGCTTAGGGGTTGTGTTTGTGGAGGGGTAGAGATTGTGTTTGTGAGGGGATAGGGATAGTGTTTGTGAGGGGTAGGGATTATATTTGTAGTGGGGTAGGGATTGTGTTTGTGAAGGGGTAAGAGATTGTGTTTGTGGAGGGTTAGGGTTTGTGTTTGTGAAGGAGTTAGGGACTGTGTTTGTGCGGGTTAGGTATTATGTTTGTGAGGGTTAGGGATTGTGTTTGTGAGGGGGTTAGGGATGGTGTTTGTGGAGAGTTAGGATTTGTGCTTGTGAGGTGGTTAGGGATTCTGTTTGTGGAGGGTTAGGGATTGTGTTTGTGAGGCGGTTAGGGATTGTAGTTGTGAGGGTTAGGGATTGTGTTTATGAGGGGGTTAGGGATTGTGTTTGTAAGGGGGTTAGGGATTGTGTTTGTGTGGGGGTTAGGGATTGTGTTTGTGAGGGTTAGGGGTTGTGCGTGTGAGGGGGTTATGCATGGTGTTTGTGGATGGTTCGGGATTGTGTTTGTGAGGGGGTTAAGTATTGTGTTTGTGAGGGGGTTAGGGATTGTGTTTGTGAAGGGGTTAGGGATTGTGTTTGTGAGGGGGTTAGGGATGGTGTTGTGGAGTATTAGAGATTGTGCTTGTGAGGGGATTAGGGTTTGTGTTTGTGGAGGGTGAGAGATTGTATTTGTGAGGGTTAGGGATTGTGTTTGTGGAGGATTAGGGATTGTGTTTGTGAGGGGGGTAGGGATTGTGTTTGTGAGGGGGGAGGGGATTGTGTTTGTGAAGGGGAAGGGATTGTGTTTGTGAGGGGGTAGGGATTGTGTTTGTGGAGGATTTGGGATTGTGTTTGTGAGGGTTAGGGATTGTGTTTGTGAGGGGGTTAGGGATTGTGTTTGTGAGGGTTAGGGATTGTGCTTGTGTGGGGATTAGCGTTTGTGTTTGTGGAGGGTTAGGGATAGTGTTTGTGAGGGGGAAAGGGATTGTTTTTATGAGCGGGTTAGGGATTGCGTTTGTGGAAGGGTCGCGTTTGTGTTTGTGGAAGTTTAGGGATTGTGTTTGTGAGGGATTAGGCATTGTGCTTGTGAGGGGCTTAGGGGTTGTGTTTGTGGAGGGGTAGAGATTGTGTTTGTGAGGGGATAGGGATAGTGTTTGTGAGGGGTAGGGATTATATTTGTAGTGGGGTAGGGATTGTGTTTGTGAAGGGGTAAGAGATTGTGTTTGTGGAGGGTTAGGGTTTGTGTTTGTGAAGGAGTTAGGGACTGTGTTTGTGCAGGTTAGGTATTATGTTTGTGAGGGTTAGGGATTGTGTTTGTGAGGGGGTTAGGGATGGTGTTTGTGGAGAGTTAGGATTTGTGCTTGTGAGGTAGTTAGGGATTCTGTTTGTGGAGGGTTAGGGATTGTGTTTGTGAGGCGGTTAGGGATTGTGTTTGTGAGGATTAGGGATTGTGTTTGGGGGGTTAGGGATTGTAGTTGTGAGGGTTAGGGATTGTGTTTATGAGGGGGTTAGGGATTGTGTTTGTGCAGGATTCGGGATTGTGTTTGTGAGGGGGATAGGGATTATGTTTATGAATGGGTTAGGGATTGCGTTTGTGGAAGGGTAGGGATTATGGGTGTGTAGGGTTAGGGATTGTGTTTGCAAGGGGTTAGGGATTGTGTTTGTGAGGCGGTTAGGCATTGTGTTTGCGAGGGGATTAGGGATTGTGTTTGTGAGAGGGTTAGCGATTGTATTTGTGTGTGGGTTAGGGATTGTGTTTGTGTGGGGGTTAGGGATTATGTTTGTGTGGGGGTTAAGGATTGTGTTTGTGGAGGTTAGGGATTGTGTTCGCGGAGGGTTAGGGATTGTGTTTGTGAGGGGGTTAGAACTGGTGTTTGTGGAGGGTTAGGGATTGTGTTTGTGAGGGGATTAGGGATTGTGTTTGTGAGGGGATTAGGGATTGTGTTTGTGAGGGGGTTAATGATTGTGTTTGTGGAGAGGTAGAGGTTGTGTTTGTGAGGGGGTAGGGATTGTGTTTGTGAGGAGCAGAGATTATCTTTGTGGAGGGGTAGGGATGGTGTTTGTGGAGAGGTTAGGGTTTGTGTTTGTAAGGGGGTTAGGGATTGTGTTTTTGAGGGGGTTAGGGATTGTGTTTGTGTTGGGGTTAGGGATTGTGTTTGTGAGGGTTAGGGATTGTTTGTGAGGGGGATAGGGATTATGTTTATGAATGGGTTAGGGATTGCGTTTGTGGAAGGGTAGGGATTATGTGTGTGTAGGGTTAGGGATTGTGTTTATGGAGGGTTAGTGATTGTGTTTGTGGAGGGGTTAGGCATTGTGTTTGTGAGGGAATTTGGGATTGTGTTTGTGAGGGGGTTAGGGATTGTGTTTGTGAGAGTGTTAGCGATTGTATTTGTGTGGGGGTTAGAGATTGCGTTTGTGTCGGGGTGAGGGATTATGTTTGTGAGAGGGTTAGAGATTGTGTTTGTGTGGGTGTTAGGGATTGTGTTTGTGAGGGGGTTAGGGATTGTGTTTATGGAGGATTAGGGATTCTGTTTGTGAGTGTTAGGGATGGTGTTTGTGAGGGGGATAGGGTTTGTGTTTATGAGGGGATTAGGGATTGTGTTTATGAGGGTTAGGGATTGTGTTTATGAGGGTTAGGGATTGTGTTTGTGAAGGAGTTAGGGACTGTGTTTGTGCGGGTTCGGGATTGTGTTTGTGAGGTTTAGGGATTGTGTTTGTGGAGGGGTAGTGATTGTTTTTGTAAGGTGGTAAGGGATTGCGTTTGTGGAAAGGTAGGGATTTCATTTGTGGAAGTGTAGGGATTGTGTTTGTGGATGGTTAGGGATTGGGTTTGTGAGGGGGTGAGGGATTGTGTTTGTGTGGATTAGGGATTGTGTTTGTGAGGGGATTAGGGATTGTGTTTGTGAGGGTTAGGGATTGTGTTTCTGAGGGGGACAGGGATTATGTTTATGAATGAGTTAGGGATTGCGTTTTTGGAAGTGTAGGGATTAGGTTTGTGTAGGGTTAGTGATTCTGTTTGTGGAGGGTTAGGGATTGTGTTTGTGGAGGGGTTAGGCATTGTGTTTGTGAGGGGATTAGGGATCGTGCTTGTGATGGGGTTAGGGATTGTGGTTGTGAGAGGGTTTGGGTATGTGTTTGTGTGGGGGTTAGGGATTGTGTTTGTGAGGGTTAGGGATTGTGCGTGTAAGCGGGTTATGCATGGTGTTTGTGGATGGTTCGGGATTGTGTTTGTGAGTGGGTTAGGTATTGTGTTTGTGAGGGGGTTAGGGATTGTGTTTGTGAGGGTGTTAGGGATTGTGTTTGTGAGGGGGGAAGGGATTGTGTTTGTGAGGGGGGTAGGGATTGTGTTTGTGAGGGTTAGGGAATGTGCTTGTGTGGGGATTAGGGTTTGTGTTTGTGGAGGGTTAGGGATAGTGTTTGTGTGGGGGCACAGGGATTGTTTTTATGAGCGGGTTAGGGATTGCGTTTGTGGAAGGGTCGCGTTTGCGTTTGTGGAAGGTTAGGGATTGTGTTTGTGAGGGATTAGGCATTGTGCTTGTGAGGGGATTAGCGATTGTGTTTGTGGAGGGATTACGCATTGTGTTTGAGAGGGGATTAGGGATTGTGTTTTTGGAGTGGTAGAGATTGTGCTTGTGAGGGGATAGGGATAGTGTTTGTGAGGGGTAGGGATTATATTTGTAGTGGGGTAGGGATTGTGTTTGTGAAGGGATAAGAGATTGTGTTTGTGGAGAGTTAGGTTTTGTGTTTGTGAAGGAGTTAGGGACTGTGTTTGTGTGGGTTAGGGATTGTGTTTGTGAGGGTTAGCAATTGTGTTTGTGAGAGGGTTAGGGATGGTGTTTGTGGAGAGTTAGGATTTATGCTTGTGAGGTGGTTAGAGATTCTGTTTGTGGAGGTTTAGGGATTGTGTTTGAGAGTGGGTTAGGGATTGTGTTTGTGAGGATTAGGGATTGTGTTTGGGGGGGTTAGGGATTGTAGTTGTGAGGGTTAGGGATGGTGTTTGTGGAGAGTTAGGATTTATGCTTGTGAGGTGGTTAGAGATTCTGTTTGTGGAGGTTTAGGGATTGTGTTTGAGAGTGGGTTAGGGATTGTGTTTGTGAGGATTAGGGATTGTGTTTGGGGGGGTTAGGGATTGTAGTTGTGAGGGTTAGGGATTGTGTTTATGAGGGGTTTAGGGATTGTGTTTGTGCAGGATTAGGGATTGTGTTTGGGAGGGGGATAGGCTTGTGTTTATGAAGGGTTTCGGGATTACGTTTGTGGAAGGGTAGGGACTGCATTTGTGGAAGTGTAGGGATTATGTTTGTGGAGGGTTAGGGATTGTGTTTGCAAGGGGTTAGGGATTGTGCTTGTGGAGGGGTAGGGATTGTGCTTGTGAGGGGGTTAGGGATTGTGTTTGTGAGAGGGTTAGCAAATGTATTTGTGTGGGAGTTAGGGATTGCATTTGTGAGGGGGTTAGGGATTGTGTTTGTGGAGGATTGGGATTGTGTTTGTGAGGGTGATGGATTGTGTTTGTGAGGGGGATAGGGATTGTGTTTATGAATGGGTTAGGGATTGCGTTTGTGGAAGGGTAGGGATTGTGTTTGTGTCGGGTTCGGGATTGTGTTTGTGGAGGGTTAGGGATTGTGTTTGTGGAGAGATTAGGCATTGTGTTTGTGAGGGGATTAGGGATTGTGCTTGTGAGGGGGTTAGGGATTGTGTTTGTGAGAGGGTTAGTGATTGTATTTGTGTGGGGATTAGGGATTGTTTTTGTGTGGGGGTTAGGGATTATGTTTGTGAGAGGGTTGGGGATTGTGTTTGTGTGGGCGTTGGGGATTGTGTTTGTGAGGAGGTTAGGGATTGTGTTTATGAAGGATTAGGGATTCTGTTTGTGAGTGTTCGGGATGGTGTTTGTGAGGGGGATAGGGAATGTGTTTATGAGGGGGTTCGGGATTACGTTTGTGGAAGGTTAGGGATTGTGTTTGTGAGGGGTTAGGCATTGTGTTTGTGAGGGGATTAGGGATTGCGTTTGTGGGGTGGTTTGGGGTTGTGTTTGTGTGGGGATTATGGATTGTGTTTGTGTTGGGGTTAGGGATTGTGTTTGTGAGGGTTAGGGATTGTGTGTGAGGGGGTTATGGATGGTGTTTGTGGATGGTTCAGGATTGTGTTTGTGAGGGGGTTAGGTATTGTGTTTGTGAGGGGTTTTGGGATTGTGTTTGTGAGGGGGTTAGGGATTGTGTTTGTGAGGGGGTTAGGGATTGTGTTTGTGGAGAGTTAGGGATTGTGTTTGTGAGAGGGTTAGGGATTGTGTTTGTGGAGAGTTAGGGATTCAGCTTGTGAGGGTATTAGGGTTTGTGTTTGTGGATGGTTAGGGATTGTGTTTGTGAGGGGGTTAGGGATCGTGTTTGTGTGGGTTAGGGATTGTGTTTGGGAGGAGGATACGGATTATGTTTGTGAGGGTTAGGGACTGTGTTTGTTAGGGGGCTTGTGATTGTGCTTGTGGAGGGTTAGGGATTGTGTTTGTGAGAGGGTTAGCAAATGTATTTGTGTGGGAGTTAGGGATTGTGTTTGTGAGGGGGTTAGGGATCGTGTTTGTGGAGGGTTAGAGATTGTGTTTTTGAAGGGGTTAGGGATTGTGTTTGTGGAGGGTTAGGGATTGTGTTTGTGAGGGGGCTAGGGATTGTGCTTGTGGAGGGTTAGGGATTATGTTTGTGTGGGGTTTAGGGATTGTGTTTGTGTGGGTTAGGGATTGTGTTTGGGAGGGGGTTAGGGATTGTGTTTATGAGGGTTAGGGATTGTGTTTGTGAGGGGGTTAGGGATTGTGTTTGTGGAGGATTGGGATTGTGTTTGTGAGGGTTAGGGATTGTGGTTGTGGAAGGGCAGGGATTGCTTTTTTGAAGGGGTTAGGGATTGTGTTTGTGGAGGGGTAGTGATTGTGTTTGTGAGGTGGTTACGGATTGCGTTCGTGGAAAGGTAGGGATTGAATTTGTGGAAGTGTAGGGATTATGTTTGTGGAGGGTTTGGGATTGTGTTTGTGGAGGGTTCGGGATTGTGTTTGTGAGTGTTAGGGATGGTGTTTGTGAGGGGGATAGGGATTGTATTTATGAGGGGGTTAGGGATTACGTTTGTGGAAGGGTAGGGATTGCGTTTGTGGAAGGTTAGGGATTGTGTTTGTGCAGGGTTAGGAATTGTGTTTGTGAGGGTTTAGGCATTATGTTTGTGAGGGGATTAGGGTTTGTGTTTGTGGAGGGTTAGGCATAGTGTTTGTGTGGGGGACAGGGATTGTTTTTATGAGCGGGTTAGGGTTTGCATTTGTGGAAGGGTCGCGTTTGCGTTTGTGGAAGGTTAGGGATTGTGTTTGTGAGGTATTAGGCATTGTGCTTGTGAGGGGATTAGCGATTGTGTTTGTGGAGGGATTACGCATTGTGTTTGAGAGGGGATTAGCGATTGTGTTTTTGGAGTGGTAGAGATTGTGCTTGTGAGGGGATAGGGATAGTGTTTGTGAGGGGTAGGGATTATATTTGTCGTGGGGTAGGGATTGTGTTTGTGAAGGGATAAGAGATTGTGTTTGTGGAGGGTTAGGTTTTGTGTTTGTGAAGTAGTTAGGGACTGTGTTTGTGAGGGTTAGGGATTGTGTTGGTGAGGGTTAGCGATTGTGTTTGTGAGGGGGTTAGGGATGGTGTTTGTGGAGAGTTAGGATTTGTGCTTGTGAGGTGGTTAGAGATTCTGTTTGTGGAGGGTTAGGGATTGTGTTTGAGAGGGGGTTAGGGATTGTGTTTGTGAGGATTAGGGATTGTGTTTGGGGGGGTTAGGGATTGTAGTTGTGAGGGTTAGGGATTGTGTTTATGAGGGGTTTAGGGATTGTGTTTGTGCAGGATTAGGGATTGTGTTTGGGAGGGGGATAGGCTTGTGTTTATGAAGGGTTTCGGGATTACGTTTGTGGAAGGGTAGGGACTGCGTTTGTGGAAGTGTAGGGATTATGTTTGTGGAGGGTTAGGGATTGTGTTTGCAAGGGGTTAGGGATTGTGCTTGTGGAGGGGTAGGGATTGTGCTTGTGAGGGGGTTAGGGATTGTGTTTGTGAGAGGGTTAGCAAATGTATTTGTGTGGGAGTTAGGGATTGCATTTGTGAGGGGGTTAGGGATTGTGTTTGTGGAGGATTGGGATTGTGTTTGTGAGGGTGATGGATTATGTTTGTGAGGGGGATAGGGATTGTGTTTATGAATGGGTTAGGGATTGTGTTTATGAATGGGTTAGGGATTGCGTTTGTGGAAGGGTAGGGATTGTGTTTGTGGAGGGTTAGGGATTGTGTTTGTGGAGAGATTAGGCATTGTGTTTGTGAGGGGATTAGGGATTATGCTTGTGAGGGGGCTAGGGATTGTGTTTGTGAGAGGGTTAGTGATTGTCTTTGTGTGGGGATTAGGGATTGTGTTTGTGTGGGGGTTAGGGATTATGTTTGTGAGAGGGTTGGGGATTGTGTTTGTGTGGGCGTTAGGGATTGTGTTTGTGAGGAGGTTAGGGATTGTGTTTATGAAGGATTAGGGATTCTGTTTGTGAGTGTTAGGGATGGTGTTTGTGAGGGGGATAGGGATTGTGTTTATGAGGGGGTTAGGGATTACGTTTGTGGAAGGTTAGGGATTGTGTTTGTGAGGGGTTAGGCATTGTGTTTGTGAGGGGATTAGGGATTGTGTTTGTGAGGTGGTTTGGGGTTGTGTTTGTGTGGGGATTATGGATTGTGTTTGTGTTGGGGTTCGGGATTGTGTTTGTGAGGGTTAGGGATTGTGTGTGTGAGGGGGTTATGGATGGTGTTTGTGTATGGTTCGGGATTGTGTTTGTGAGGGGGTTAGGTATTGTGTTTGTGAGGGGTTTTGGGATTGTGTTTGTGAGGGGGTTAGGGATTGTGTTTGTGAGGGGGTTAGGGATTGTGTTTGTGGAGAGTTAGGGATTGTGTTTGTGAGAGGGTTAGGGATTGTGTTTGTGGAGAGTTAGGGATTCAGCTTGTGAGGGGATTAGGGTTTGTGTTTGTGGATGGTTAGGGATTGTGTTTGTGAGGGGGTTAGGGATCGTGTTTGTGTGGGTTAGGGATTGTGTTTGGGAGGAGGATACGGATTATGTTTGTGAGGGTTAGGGACTGTGTTTGTTAGGGGGCTTGTGATTGTGCTTGTGGAGGGTTAGGGATTGTGTTTGTGAGAGGGTTAGCAAATGTATTTGTGTGGGAGTTAGGGATTGTGTTTGTGAGGGGGTTAGGGATCGTGTTTGTGGAGGGTTAGAGATTGTGTTTTTGAAGGGGTTAGGGATTGTGTTTGTGGAGGTTTAGGGATTGTGTTTGTGAGGGGGCTAGGGATTGTGCTTGTGGAGGGTTAGGGATTGTGTTTGTGTGGGTTAGAGATTGTGTTTGGGAGGGGGTTAGGGATTGTGTTTATGAGGGTTAGGGATTGTGTTTGTGAGGGGGTTAGGGATTGTGTTTGTTGAGGATTGGGATTGTGTTTGTGAGGGTTAGGGATTGTGGTTGTGGAAGGGAAGGGATTGCGTTTTTGAAGGGGTTAGGGATTGTGTTTGTGGAGGGGTAGTGATTGTGTTTGTGAGGGGGTTAGGGATGGTGTTTGTGGAGAGTTAGGGATTACGCTTGTGAGGGGATTGAGGATTGTGTTAGTGAAGTTTTAGGGATTGTGTTTCTGAGGGGTGTAGGGATTGTGTTTGTGAGGGGTAGGGACTGTGTATGTGGAGTGGTAGAGATTGTGTTTGTGGAGGGGGGAGGGATTATTTTTGTGAGGGGTAGGGATTGTGCCTTTGGAGGGGTAGTGATTGTGTTTGTGAGGGGGTTAGTGATTGTGTTTGTGAGGGGGTTAGGGATTGTGTTTGTCAGGGGATTAGGTTTTGTGTTTGTGGAGGGTTAGGGATTGTGTTTGTGAGGGGGTTAGGGATTGTGTTTGTGGAGAGTTAGGGATTATGTTTGTGAGGGGGTTAGGGATTGTGTTTGTGGAGAGTTAGGGATTCAGTTTATGAGGGGATTAGGGTTTGTGTTTGTGGAGGGTTAGGGATTGTGTTTGTGAGGGGGTTAGGGATTGTGTTTGTGGAGAGTTCGGGATTGTGTTTGTGAGGGGGTTAGGGATTGTGTTTGTGTTGGTTAGGGATTGTGTTTGGGAGGGGGTAATGGATTATGTTTGTGCGGATTAGGGATTGTGTTTGTGAGGGGATTAGGGATTGTGTTTGTGGAGGATTGGGATTGTGTTTGTGAGGGTTAGGGATTGTGTTTGTGAGGGGGACAGGGATTATGTTTATGAATGGGTTAGGGATTGCGTTTGTGGAAGTGTAGGGATTATGTTTGTGTAGGGTTAGGGATTGTGTTTGTGGAGGGTTAGGGATTGTGCTTGTGGAGGGTTTAGGCATTGTGTTTGTGAGGGGATTAGGGATCATGCTTGTGAGGGGGTTAGGGATTGTGGTTGTGAGAGGGTTAGCAATTCTATTTGTGTGGGGGTTAAGGATTGTGTTTGTGTGGGGGTTAGGGATTGTGTTTGTGAGGTGGTTTGGGATTGTTTGTGTGGGCGTTAGGGATTGTGTTTGTGAGGGGGTGAGGGATTGTGTTTATGGAGGATTAGGGATTCTGTTTGTGAGTGTTAGGGATGGTGTTTGTGAGGGGGAAAGGGATTGTGTTTATGAGGGAGCTAGGGATTACGTTTGTGGAAGGGTAGGGATTGCGTTTGTGGAAGGTTAGGGATTGTTTTTGAGAGGGGTCAGGCATTGTGTTTGTGAGGGGATTAGGGATTGCGTTTGTGAAGGGGTAGGGATTGTGTTTGTGAGGGGCAGGGATGATCTTTGTGGAGGGGTCGGGATTGTGTTTGTGGAGAGGGGAGCGATTGTGTTTGTGAGGGGGTTAGGGATTGTGTTTGTGAGGGGTTTAGGGATTGTGTTTGTGTGGGCGTTAGGGATTGTGTTTGTGAGGGTTAGGGATTGTGCGTGTGAGTGGGTTATGCATGGTGTTTGTGGATATTTCGGGATTGTGTTTGTGAGGGGGTTAGGGTTTGTGTTTGTGGAGGGTTAGGGATTGTGTTTGTGAGGGGGTTAGGGATTGTGTTTGTGGAGAGTTAGGGATTATGTTTGTGAGGGGGTTAGGGATTGTGTTTGTGGAGAGTTCGGGGTTCAGTTTATGAGGGGATTAGGGTTTGTGTTTGTGGAGGGTTAGGGATTGTGTTTGTGGAGAGTTCGGGATTCAGTTTATGAGGGGATTAGGGTTTGTGTTTGTGGAGGGTTAGGGATTGTGTTTGTGAGGGGGTTAGGGATTGTGTTTGTGGAGAGTTCGGGATTGTGTTTGTGAGGGGGTTAGGGATTGTGTTTGTGTTGGTTAGGGATTGTGTTTGGGAGGGGGTAATGGATTATGTTTGTGCGGATTAGGGATTGTGTTTGTGAGGGGATTAGGGATTGTGTTTGTGGAGGATTGGGATTGTGTTTGTGAGGGTTAGGGATTGTGTTTGTGAGGGAGACAGGGATTATGTTTATGAATGGGTTAGGGATTGCGTTTGTGGAAGTGTAGGGATTATGTTTGTGTAGGGTTAGGGATTGTGTTTGTGGAGGGTTAGGGATTGTGCTTGTGGAGGGTTTAGGCATTGTGTTTGTGAGGGGATTAGGGATTGTGCTTGTGAGGGGGTTAGCAATTCTATTTGTGTGGGGGTTAAGGATTGTGTTTGTGTGGGGGTTAGGGATTGTGTTTGTGAGGTGGTTTGGGATTGTGTTTGTGTGGGCGTTAGGGATTGTGTTTGTGAGGGGGTGAGGGATTGTGTATATGGAGGATTAGGGATTCTGTTTGTGAGTGTTAGGGATGGTGTTTGTGAGGGGGAAAGGGATTGTGTTTATGAGGGAGCTAGGGATTACGTTTGTGGAAGGGTAGGGATTGTGTTTGTGGAAGGTTAGGGATTGTTTTTGAGAGGGGTCAGGCATTGTGTTTGTGAGGGGATTAGGGATTGCGTTTGTGTGGGGGTTAGGGATTGTGTTTGTGGAGTGGTTGAAATTGAGTTTGTGAGGGGGTAGGGATTGTGTTTGTGAGGGGCAGGGATGATCTTTGTGGAGGGGTCGGGATTGTGTTTGTGGAGAGGGGAGCGATTGTGTTTGTGAGGGGGTTAGGGATTGTGTTTGTGAGGGGGTTAGGGATTGTGTTTGTGTGGGGGTTAGGGATTGTGTTTGTGAGGGTTAGGGATTGTGCGTGTGAGCGGGTTATGCATGGTGTTTGTGGATGGTTCGGGATTGTGTTTGTGAGGGGTTAGGTATTTTGTTTGTGAGGGGGTTAGGGATTGTGTTTGTGAGGGGGTTTGGGATTGTATTTGTGAGGGGGTTAGGGCTGGTGTTTGTGGAGAATTAGAGATTGTGCTTGTGAGGGGATTAGGGTTTGTGTTTGTGGAGGGTTAGAGATTGTGTTTGTGAGGTGGGTAGGGAATGTGTTTGTGAGGGGGAAGGGATTGTGTTTGTGAGGGGGGTAGGTAATGTGTTTGTGTGGGATAGGGATTGTGCTTGTGTGGGGATTAGGGTTTGTGTTTGTGGAGGGTTAGGGATAGTTTTTGTGTGGGGGCCAGGGATTGTTTTTATGAGCGGGTTAGGGATTGCGTTTGTGGAAGGGTCGCGTTTGCGTTTGTGGAAGGTTAGGGATTGTGCTTGTGAGGGGATTAGCGATTGTGTTTGTGGAGGGGTTAGGCATTGTGTTTGTGAGGGGATTAGGGATTGTGTTTGTGGAGTGGTAGAGATTGTGTTTGTGAGGGGATAGGGATAGTGTTTGTGAGGGGTAGGGATTATATTTGTCGTGGGGTAGGGTTTGTTTTTGTGAAGGGATAAGAGATTGTGTTTGTGGAGGGTTAGGTTTTGTGTTTGTGAAGGAGTTAGGGACTGTGTTTGTGCGCGTTAGGGATGGTGTTTGTGTAGAGTAAGGGATTGTGTTTGTGAGGGGTTTAGGGATTGTGTTTGTGAGGATTAGGGATTGTGTTTGGGGGGTTAGGGATTGTAGTTGTGAGGGTTAGGGATTGTGTTTATGAGGGGGTTAGGGATTGTGTTTGTGCAGGATTAGGGATTGTGTTTGTGAGGGGGATAGGGCTTGTGTTTATGAATGGGTTAGGGATTGAGTTTGTGGAAGGGTAGGGATTGTGTTTGTGTAGGGTTAGGGATTGTGTTTGTGGAGGGTTAGGGATTGTGTTTGTGAGTGTTAGGGATGGTGTTTGTGAGGGGGATAGAGATTGTATTTATGAGGGGGTTAGGGATTGCGTTTGTGGAAGGGTAGGGATTGCATTTGTGGAAGTGTAGGGATTATGTTTGTGGAGGGTTAGGGATTGTTTTTTTCAAGGGGTTAGGGATTGTGCTTGTGGAGGGGTAGGGATTGTGCTTGTGAGGGGGTTAGGGATTGTGTTTTTGAGAGGGTTAGCAAATGTATTTGTGTGGGAGTTAGGGATTGTGTTTGTGAGGGGGTTAGGGATTGTGTTTGTGGAGGATTGTGTTTGTGAGGGTTAGGGACTGTGTTTGTTAGGGGGCTTGTGATTGTGCTTGTGGAGGGTTAGGGATTGTGTTTGTGAGAGGGTTAGCAAATGTATTTGTGTGGGAGTTAGGGATTGTGTTTGTGAGGGGGTTAGGGATCGTGTTTGTGGAGGGTTAGAGATTGTGTTTTTGAAGGGGTTAGGGATTGTGTTTGTGGAGGGTTAGGGATTGTGTTTGTGAGGGGGCTAGGGATTGTGCTTGTGGAGGGTTAGGGATTGTGTTTGTGTGGGGTTTAGGGATTGTGTTTGTGTGGGTTAGGGATTATTTCTGAGAGGGGGTTAGGGATTGTGTTTATGAGGGTTAGGGATTGTGTTTGTGAGGGGGTTAGGGATTGTGGTTGTGGAAGGGCAGGGATTGCGTTTTTGAAGGGGTTAGGGATTGTGTTTGTGGAGGGGTAGTGATTGTGTTTGTGAGGTGGTTAGGGATTGCGTTTGTGGAAAGGTAGGGATTGCATTTGTGGAAGTGTAGGGATTATGTTTGTGGAGGGGTTGGGATTGTGTTTGTGGAGGGTTCGGGATTGTGTTTGTGAATGTTCGGGATGGAGTTTGTGAAGGGGGATAGGGATTGTATTTATGAGGGGGTTAGGGATTACGTTTGTGGAAGGGTAGGGATTGCGTTTGTGGAAGGTTAGGGATTGTGTTTGTGGAGGGTTAGGAATTGTGTTTGTGAGGGGGTTAGGGATCGTGTTTGTGTGGGTTAGGGATTGTGTTTGGGAGGAGGATACGGATTATGTTTGTGAGGGTTAGGGACTGTGTTTGTTAGGGGGCTTGTGATTGTGCTTGTGGAGGGTTAGGGATTGTGTTTGTGAGAGGGTTAGCAAATGTATTTGTGTGGGAGTTCGGGATTGTGTTTGTGAGGGGGCTAGGGATTGTGCTTGTGGAGGGTTAGGGATTGTGTTTGTGTGGAGTTTAGGGATTGTGTTTGTGTGGGTTAGGGATTGTGTTTGGGAGGGGGTTAGGGATTGTGTTTGTGGAGGATTGGGATTGTGTTTGTGAGGGTTAGGGATTGTGGTTGTGGAAGGGCAGGGATTGCGTTTTTGAAGGGGTTAGGGATTGTGTTTGTGGAGGGGTAGTGATTGTGTTTGTGAGGTGGTTAGGGATTGCGTTTGTGGAAAGGTAGGGATTGCATTTGTGGAAGTGTAGGGATTATGTTTGTGGAGGGTTAAGGATTGTGTTTGTGGAGGGTTAGGGATTGTGTTTGTGGATGGTTAGGGATTGGGTTTGTGAGGGGGTTAGGGATTGTGTTTGTGTGGGTTAGGGATTGTGTTTGGGAGGGGGTAATGGATTATGTTTGTGCGGATTAGGGATTGTGTTTGTGAGGGGATTAGGGATTGTGTTTGTGGAGGATTGGGATTGTGTTTGTGAGGGTTAGGGCTTGTGTTTTTGGAGTGGTAGAGATTGTGCTTGTGAGGGGATAGGGATAGTGTTTGTGAGGGGTAGGGATTATATTTGTAGTGGGGTAGGGATTGTGTTTGTGAAGGGATAAGAGATTGTGTTTGTGGAGGGTTAGGTTTTGTGTTTGTGAAGTAGTTAGGGACTGTGTTTGTGAGGGTTAGGGATTGTGTTGGTGAGGGTTAGCGATTGTGTTTGTGAGGGGGTTAGGGATGGTGTTTGTGGAGAGTTAGGATTTGTGCTTGTGAGGTGGTTAGAGATTCTGTTTGTGGAGGGTTAGGGATTGTGTTTGAGAGGGGGTTAGGGATTGTGTTTGTGAGGATTAGGGATTGTGTTTGGGGGGGTTAGGGATTGTAGTTGTGAGGGTTAGGGATTGTGTTTATGAGGGGTTTAGGGATTGCGTTTGTGCAGGATTAGGGATTGTGTTTGGGAGGGGGATAGGCTTGTGTTTATGAAGGGTTTCGGGATTACGTTTGTGGAAGGGTAGGGACTGCGTTTGTGGAAGTGTAGGGATTATGTTTGTGGAGGGTTAGGGATTGTGTTTGCAAGGGGTTAGGGATTGTGATTGTGGACGGGTAGGGATTGTGCTTGTGAGGGGGTTAGGGATTGTGTTTGTGAGGGATTAGGCATTGTGCTTGTGATGGGATTAGCGATTGTGTTTGTGGAGGGGTTAGGCATTGTGTTTGTGAGGGGATTAGGGATTGTGTTTGTGGAGTGGTAGAGATTGTGTTTGTGAGGGGATATGGATAGTGTTTGTGAGGGGTTTGGATTATATTTGTCGTGGGGTAGGGATTGTTTTTGTGAAGGGATAAGAGATTGTGTTTGTGGAGGGTTAGGTTTTGTGTTTGTGAAGGAGTTAGGGACTGTGTTTGTGCGCGTTAGGGATGGTGTTTGTGTAGAGTAAGGGATTGTGTTTGTGAGGCGTTTAGGGATTGTGTTTGTGAGGATTAGGGATTGTGTTTGGGGGGTTAGGGATTGTAGTTGTGAGGGTTAGGGATTGTGTTTATGAGGGGGTTAGGGATTGTGTTTGTGCAGGATTAGGGATTGTGTTTGTGAGGGGGATAGGGCTTGTGTTTATGAAGGGTTTCGGGATTACGTTTGTGGAAGGGTAGGGTTTGCATTTGTGGAAGTGTATGGATTATGTTTGTGGAGGGTTAGGGATTGTGTTTGCAAGGGGTTAGGGATTGTGCTTGTGGAGGGGTAGGGATTGTGCTTGTGAGGGGGTTAGGGATTGTGTTTGTGAGAGGGTTAGCAAATGTATTTGTGTGGGAGTTAGGGATTGTGTTTGTGAGGGGGTTAGGGATTGTGTTTGTGGAGGATTGGGATTGTGTTTGTGAGGGTTAGGGATTGTGTTTGTGAGGGGGATAGGGATTGTGTTTATGAATGGGTTCGGGATTGAGTTTGTGGAAGGGTAGGGATTGTGTTTGTGTAGGGTTAGGGATTGTGTTTGTGGAGGGTTAGGGATTGTGTTTGTGAGTGTTAGGGATGGTGTTTGTGAGGGGGATAGAGATTGTATTTATGAGGGGGTTAGGGATTGCGTTTGTGGAAGGGTAGGGATTGCATTTGTGGAAGTGTAGGGATTATGTTTGTGGAGGGTTAGGGATTGTGTTTGCAAGGGGTTAGGGATTGTGCTTGTGGAGGGGTAGGGATTGTGCTTGTGAGGGGGTTAGGGATTGTGTTTTTGAGAGGGTTAGCAAATGTATTTGTGTGGGAGTTAGGGATTGTGTTTGTGAGGGGGTTAGGGATTGTGTTTGTGGAGGATTGGGATTGTGTTTGTGAGGGTTAGGGATTGTGTTTGTGAGGGGGATAGGGATTATGTTTATGAATGGGTCAGGGATTGCGTTTGTGGAAGGGTAGGGATTGTGTTTGTGTAGGGTTAGGGATTGTGTTTGTGTTGGGGTTAGGGATTGTGTTTGTGAGTGTTAGTGATGGTGTTTGTGAGGGGGATAGAGATTGTATTTATGAGGGGGTTAGGGATTGCGTTTGTGGAAGGGTAGGGATTGTGTTTGTGTCGGGTTCGGGATTGTGTTTGTGGAGGGTTAGGGATTGTGTTTGTCGAGAGATTAGGCATTGTGTTTGTGAGGGGATTAGGGATTGTGCTTGTGAGGGGGTTAGGGATTGTGTTTGTGAGGGTTAGGGATTGTGTTTGTGAGTGGGATAGGGATTATGTTTATGAATGTGTCAGGGATTGCGTTTGTGGAAGGGTAGGGATTGTGTTTGTGTAGGGTTAGGGATTGTGTTTGTGGAGGGTTAGGGATTGTGTTTGTGAGTGTTAGTGATGGTGTTTGTGAGGGGGATAGAGATTGTATTTATGAGGGGGTTAGGGATTGCGTTTGTGGAAGGGTAGGGATTGTGTTTGTGTCGGGTTCGGGATTGTGTTTGTGGAGGGTTAGGGATTGTGTTTGTCGAGAGATTAGGCATTGTGTTTGTGAGGGGATTAGGGATTGTGCTTGTGAGGGGGTTAGGGATTGTGTTTGTGAGAGGGTTAGTGATTGTATTTGTGTGGGGATTAGGGATTGTGTTTGTGTGGGGGTTAGGGATTATGTTTGTGAGAGGGTTGGGGATTGTGTTTGTGTGGGCGTTAGGGATTGTGTTTGTGAGGAGGTTAGGGATTGTGTTTATGAAGGATTAGGGATTCTGTTTGTGAGTGTTAGGGATGGTGTTTGTGAGGGGGATAGGGATTGTGTTTATGAGGGGGTTAGGGATTACGTTTGTGGAAGGTTAGGGATTGTGTTTGTGAGGGGTTAGGCATTGTGTTTGTGAGGGGATTAGGATTGTGTTTGTGAGGTGGTTTGGGGTTGTGTTTGTGTGGGGATTATGGATTGTGTTTGTGTTGGGGTTCGGGATTGTGTTTGTGAGGGTTAGGGATTGTGTGTGTGAGGGGGTTATGGATGGTGTTTGTGTATGGTTCGGGATTGTGTTTGTGAGGGGGTTAGGTATTGTGTTTGTGAGGGGTTTTGGGATTGTGTTTGTGAGGGGGTTAGGGATTGTGTTTGTGAGGGGGTTAGGGATTGTGTTTGTGGAGAGTTAGGGATTGTGTTTGTCAGAGGGTTAGGGATTGTGTTTGTGGAGAGTTAGGGATTCAGCTTGTGAGGGGATTAGGGTTTGTGTTTGTGGATGGTTAGGGATTGTGTTTGTGAGGGGGTTAGGGATCGTGTTTGTGTGGGTTAGGGATTGTGTTTGGGAGGAGGATACGGATTATGTTTGTGAGGGTTAGGGACTGTGTTTGTTAGGGGGCTTGTGATTGTGCTTGTGGAGGGTTAGGGATTGTGTTTGTGAGAGGGTTAGCAAATGTATTTGTGTGGGAGTTAGGGATTGTGTTTGTGAGGGGGTTAGGGACTGTGTTTGTGGAGGGTTAGGGATTGTGTTTGTGAGAGGGTTAGGGATTGTGTTTGTGGAGAGTTAGGGATTCAGTTTGTGAGGGGATTAGGGTTTGTGTTTGTGGATGGTGAGGGATTGTGTTTGTGAGGGGGTTAGGGATCGTGTTTGTGTGGGTTAGGGATTGTGTTTGGGAGGAGGATACGGATTATGTTTGTGAGGGTTAGGGATTGTGTTTTTGGAGTGGTAGAGATTGTGCTTGTGAGGGGATAGGGATAGTGTTTGTGAGGGGTAGGGATTATATTTGTAGTGGGGTAGGGATTGTGTTTGTGAAGGGATAAGTGATTGTGTTTGTGGAGGGTTAGGTTTTGTGTTTGTGAAGTAGTTAGGGACTGTGTTTGTGAGGGTTAGGGATTGTGTTGGTGAGGGTTAGCGATTGTGTTTGTGAGGGGGTGAGGAATGGTGTTTGTGGAGAGTTAGGATTTGTGCTTGTGAGGTGGTTAGAGATTCTGTTTGTGGAGGGTTAGGGATTGTGTTTGAGAGGGGGTTAGGGATTGTGTTTGTGAGGATTAGGGATTGTGTTTGGGGGGGTTAGGGATTGTAGTTGTGAGGGTTAGGGATTGTGTTTATGAGGGGTTTAGGGATTGTGTTTGTGCAGGATTAGGGATTGTGTTTGGGAGGGGGATAGGCTTGTGTTTATGAAGGGTTTCGGGATTACGTTTGTGGAAGGGTAGGGACTGCGTTTGTGGAAGTGTAGGGATTATGTTTGTGGAGGGTTAGGGATTGTGTTTGCAAGGGGTTAGGGATTGTGATTGTGGACGGGTAGGGATTGTGCTTGTGAGGGGGTTAGGGATTGTGTTTGTGAGAGGGTTAGCAAATGTATTTGTGTGGGAGTTAGGGATTGCATTTGTGAGGGGGTTAGGGATTGTGTTTGTGGAGGATTGGGATTGTGTTTGTGAGGGTGATGGATTATGTTTGTGAGGGGGATAGGGATTGTGTTTATGAATGGGTTAGGGATTGCGTTTGTGGAAGGGTAGGGATTGTGTTTGTGTCGGGTTCGGGATTGTGTTTGTGGAGGGTTAGGGATTGTGTTTGTGGAGAGATTAGGCATTGTGTTTGTGAGGGGATTAGGGATTGTGCTTGTGGGGGGTTAGGGATTGTGTTTGTGAGAGGGTTAGTGATTGTATTTGTGTGGGGATTAGGGATTGTGTTTGTGTGGGGGTTAGGGATTATGTTTGTGAGGAGGTTAGGGATTGTGTTTATGAAGGATTAGGGATTCTGTTTGTGAGTGTTAGGGATGGTGTTTGTGAGGGGGATAGGGATTGTGTTTATGAGGGGGTTAGGGATTACGTTTGTGGAAGGTTAGGGATTGTGTTTGTGAGGGGTTAGGCATTGTGTTTGTGAGGGGATTAGGGATTGTGTTTGTGAGGTGGTTTGGGGTTGTGTTTGTGTGGGGATTATGGATTGTGTTTGTGTTGGGGTTCGGGATTGTGTTTGTGAGGGTTAGGGATTGTGTGTGTGAGGGGGTTATGGATGGTGTTTGTGTATGTTTCGGGATTGTGTTTGTGAGGGGGTTAGGTATTGTGTTTGTGAGGGGTTTTGGGATTGTGTTTGTGAGGGGGTTAGGGATTGTGTTTGTGAGGGGGTTAGGGATTGTGTTTGTGGAGAGTTAGGGATTGTGTTTGTCAGAGGGTTAGGGATTGTGTTTGTGGAGAGTTAGGGATTCAGTTTGTGAGGGGATTAGGGTTTGTGTTTGTGGATGGTTAGGGATTGTGTTTGTGAGGGGGTTAGGGATCGTGTTTGTGTGGGTTAGGGATTGTGTTTGGGAGGAGGATACGGATTATGTTTGTGAGGGTTAGGGACTGTGTTTGTTAGGGGGCTTGTGATTGTGCTTGTGGAGGGTTAGGGATTGTGTTTGTGAGAGGGTTAGCAAATGTATTTGTGTGGGAGTTAGGGATTGTGTTTGTGAGGGGGTTAGGGATCGTGTTTGTGGAGGGTTAGAGATTGTGTTTTTGAAGGGGTTAGGGATTGTGTTTGTGGAGGTTTAGGGATTGTGTTTGTGAGGGGGCCAGGGATTGTGCTTGTGGAGGGTTAGGGATTATGTTTGTGTGGGGTTTAGGGATTGTGTTTGTGTGGGTTAGAGATTGTGTTTGGGAGGGGTTTAGGGATTGTGACTATGAGGGTTAGGGATTGTGTTTGTGAGGGGGTTAGGGATTGTGTTTGTGGAGGATTGGGATTGTGTTTGTGAGTGTTAGGGATTGTGGTTGTGGAAGGGAAGGGATTGCATTTTTGAAGGGGTTAGGGATTGTGTTTGTGGAGGGGTAGTGATTGTGTTTGTGAGGGGGTTAGGGATGGTGTTTGTGGAGAGTTAGGGATTACGCTTGTGAGGGGATTGAGGATTGTGTTAGTGGAGTTTTAGGGATTGTGTTTCTGAGGGGTGTAGGGATTGTGTTTGTGAGGGGTAGGGATTGTGTATGTGGAGTGGTAGAGAATGTGTTTGTGTAGGGGGAGGGATTATTTATGTGACGGGTAGGGATTGTGCCTTTGGAGGGGTAGTGATTGTGTTTGTGAGGGGGTTAGTGATTGTGTTTGTGAGGGGGTTAGGGATTGTGTTTGTCAGGGGATTAGGGTTTGTGTTTGTGGAGGGTTAGGGATTGTGTTTGTGAGGGGGTTAGGGATTGTGTTTGTGGAGAGTTAGGGATTATGTTTGTGAGGGGGTTAGGGATTGTGTTTGTGGAGAGTTAGGGATTCAGTTTATGAGGGGATTAGGGTTTGTGTTTGTGGAGGGTTAGGGATTGTGTTTGTGAGGGGGTTAGGGATTGTGTTTGTGGAGAGTTCGGGATTGTGTTTGTGAGGGGGTTAGGGATTGTGTTTGTGTTGGTTAGGGATTGTGTTTGGGAGGGGGTAATGGATTATGTTTGTGCGGATTAGGGATTGTGTTTGTGAGGGGATTAGGGATTGTGTTTGTGGAGGATTGGGATTGTGTTTGTGAGGGTTAGGGATTGTGTTTGTGAGGGGGACAGGGATTATGTTTATGAATGGGTTAGGGATTGCGTTTGTGGAAGTGTAGGGATTATGTTTGTGTAGGGTTAGGGATTGTGTTTGTGGAGGGTTAGGGATTGTGCTTGTGGAGGGTTTAGGCATTGTGTTTGTGAGGGGATTAGGGATCGTGCTTGTGAGGGGGTTAGGGATTGTGGTTGTGAGAGGGTTAGCAATTCTATTTGTGTGGGGGTTAAGGATTGTGTTTGTGTGGGGGTTAGGGATTGTGTTTGTGAGGTGGTTTGGGATTGTGTTTGTGTGGGCGTTAGGGATTGTGTTTGTGAGGGGGTGAGGGATTGTGTTTGTGTGGGGGTTAGGGATTGTGTTTGTGGAGTGGTTGAAATTGAGTTTGTGAGGGGGTAGGGATTGTGTTTGTGAGGGGCAGGGATGATCTTTGTGTAGGGGTCGGGATTGTGTTTGTGGAGAGGGGAGCGATTGTGTTTGTGAGGGGGTTAGGGATTGTGTTTGTGAGGGGGTTAGGGATTGTGTTTGTGTGGGGGTTAGGGATTGTGTTTGTGAGGGTTAGGGATTGTGCGTGTGAGCGGGTTATGCATGGTGTTTGTGGATGGTTCGGGATTGTGTTTGTGAGGGGGTTAGGTATTTTGTTTGTGAGGGGGTTAGGGATTGTGTTTGTGAGGGGGTTAGGGATTGTGTTTGTGAGGGGGTTAGGGATGGTGTTTGTGGAGAATTAGAGATTGTGCTTGTGAGGGGATTAGGGTTTGTGTTTGTGCAGGGTTAGAGATTGTGTTTGTGAGGTGGGTAGGGAATGTGTTTGTGAGGGGGAAGGGATTGTGTTTGTGAGGGGGGTAGGGAATGTGTTTGTGTGGGTTAGGGATTGTGCTTGTGTGGGGATTAGGGTTTGTGTTTGTGGAGGGTTAGGGATAGTGTTTGTGTGGGGGACAGGGATTGTTTTTATGAGCGGGTTAGGGATTGCGTTTGTGGAAGGGTCGCGTTTGCGTTTGTGGAAGGTTAGGGATTGTGTTTGTGAGGGATTAGGCATTGTGCTTGTGAGGGGATTAGCGATTGTGTTTGTGGAGGGGTTAGGCATTGTGTTTGTGAGGGGATTAGGGATTGTGTTTGTGGAGTGGTAGAGATTGTGTTTGTGAGGGGATAGGGATAGTGCTTGTGAGGGGTAGGGATTATATTTGTCGTGGGGTAGGGATTGTGTTTGTGAAGGGATAAGAGATTGTGTTTGTGGAGGGTTAGTTTTTGTGTTTGTGAAGGAGTTAGGGACTGTGTTTGTGCGCGTTAGGGATTGTGTTTGTGAGGGGCTTAGGGATGGTGTTTGTGTAGAGTAAGGGATTGTGTTTGTGAGGGGTTTAGGGATTGTGTTTGTGAGGATTAGGGATTGTGTTTGGGGGGTTAGGGATTGTAGTTGTGAGGGTTAGGGATTGTGTTTATGAGGGGGTTAGGGCTTGTGTTTATGAAGGGTTTCGGGATTACGTTTGTGGAAGGGTAGGGATTGCATTTGTGGAAGTGTATGGATTATGTTTGTGGAGGGTTAGGGATTGTGTTTGCAAGGGGTTAGGGATTGTGCTTGTGGAGGGGTAGGGATTGTGCTTGTGAGGGGGTTAGGGATTGTGTTTGTGAGAGGGTTAGCAAATGTATTTGTGTGGGAGTTAGGGATTGTGTTTGTGAGGGGGTTAGGGATTTTGTTTGTGGAGGATTGGGATTCTGTTTGTGAGGGTTAGGGATTGTGTTTGTGAGGGGGATAGGGATTATGTTTATGAATGGGTTAGGGATTGAGTTTGTGGAAGGGTAGGGATTGTGTTTGTGTAGGGTTAGGGATTGTGTTTGTGGAGGGTTAGGGATTGTGTTTGTGAGTGTTAGGGATGGTGTTTGTGAGGGGGATAGAGATTGTATTTATGAGGGGGTTAGGGATTGCGTTTGTGGAAGGGTAGGGATTGCATTTGTGGAAGTGTAGGGATTATGTTTGTGGAGGGTTAGGGATTGTGTTTGCAAGGGGTTAGGGATTGTGCTTGTGGAGGGGTAGGGATTGCGCTTGTGAGGGGGTTAGGGATTGTGTTTTTGAGAGGGTTAGCAAATGTATTTGTGTGGGAGTTAGGGATTGTGTTTGTGAGGGGGTTAGGGATTGTGTTTGTGGAGGATTGGGATTCTGTTTGTGAGGGTTAGGGATTGTGTTTATGAATGGGTCAGGGATTGCGTTTGTGGAAGGGTAGGGATTGTGTTTGTGTAGGGTTAGGGATTGTGTTTGTGGAGGGTTAGGGATTGTGTTTGTCGAGAGATTAGGCATTGTGTTTGTGAGGGGATTAGGGATTGTGCTTGTGAGGGGGTTAGGGATTGTGTTTGTGAGGGTTAGGGATTGTGTTTGTGAGGGGGATAGGGATTATGTTTATGAATGGGTCAGGGATTGCGTTTGTGGAAGGGTAGGGATTGTGTTTGTGTAGGGTTAGGGATTGTGTTTGTGGAGAGTTAGGGATTGTGTTTGTGAGTGTTAGTGATGGTGTTTGTGAGGGGGATAGAGATTGTATTTATGAGGGGGTAAGGGATTGCGTTTGTGGAAGGGTAGGGATTGTGTTTGTGTCGGGTTCGGGATTGTGTTTGTGGAGGGTTAGGGATTGTGTTTGTCGAGAGATTAGGCATTGTGTTTGTGAGGGGATTAGGGATTGTGCTTGTGAGGGGGTTAGGGATTGTGTTTGTGAGAGGGTTAGTGATTGTATTTGTGTGGGGATTAGGGATTGTTTTTGTGTGGTGGTTAGGGATTATGTTTGTGAGATGGTTGGGGATTGTGTTTGTGTGGGCGTTAGGGATTGTGTTTGTGAGGAGGTTAGGGATTGTGTTTATGAAGGATTAGGGATTCTGTTTGTGAGTGTTAGGGATGGTGTTTGTGAGGGGGATAGGGATTGTGTTTATGAGGGGGTTAGGGATTACGTTTGTGGAAGGTTAGGGATTGTGTTTGTGAGGGGTTAGGCATTGTGTTTGTGAGGGGATTAGGATTGTGTTTGTGAGGTGGTTTGGGGTTGTGTTTGTGTGGGGATTATGGATTGTGTTTGTGTTGGGGTTCGGGATTGTGTTTGTGAGGGTTAGGGATTGTGTGTGTGAGGGGGTTATGGATGGTGTTTGTGTATGGTTCGGGATTGTGTTTGTGAGGGGGTTAGGTATTGTGTTTGTGAGGGGTTTTGGGATTGTGTTTGTGAGGGGGTTAGGGATTGTGTTTGTGAGGGGGTTAGGGATTGTGTTTGTGGAGAGTTAGGGATTGTGTTTGTCAGAGGGTTAGGGATTGTGTTTGTGGAGAGTTAGGGATTCAGCTTGTGAGGGGATTAGGGTTTGTGTTTGTGGATGGTTAGGGATTGTGTTTGTGAGGGGGTGAGGGATCGTGTTTGTGTGGGTTAGGGATTGTGTTTGGGAGGAGGATACGGATTATGTTTGTGAGGGTTAGGGACTGTGTTTGTTAGGGGGCTTGTGATTGTGCTTGTGGAGGGTTAGGGATTGTGTTTGTGAGAGGGTTAGCAAATGTATTTGTGTGGGAGTTAGGGATTGTGTTTGTGAGGGGGTTAGGGATCGTGTTTGTGGAGGGTTAGAGATTGTGTTTTTGAAGGGGTTAGGGATTGTGTTTGTGGAGGGTTAGGGATTGTGTTTGTGAGGGGGCTAGGGATTGTGCTTGTGGAGGGTTAGGGATTGTGTTTGTGTGGGGTTTAGGGATTGTGTTTGTGTGGGTTAGGGATTATGTTTGGGAGGGGGTTAGGGATTGTGTTTGTGAGGGGGTTAGGGATTGTGTTTGTGGAGGATTGGGATTGTGTTTGTGAGGGTTAGGGATTGTGGTTGTGGAAGGGCAGGGATTGCGTTTTTGAAGGGGTTAGGGATTGTGTTTGTGGAGGGGTAGTGATTGTGTTTGTGAGGTGGTTAGGGATTGCGTTTGTGGAAAGGTAGGGATTGCATTTGTGGAAGTGTAGGGATTATGTTTGTGGAGGGGTTGGGATTGTGTTTGTGGAGGGTTCGGGATTGTGTTTGTGAATGTTCGGGATGGTGTTTGTGAAGGGGGATAGGGATTGTATTTATGAGGGGGTTAGGGATTACGTTTGTGGAAGGGTAGGGATTGCGTTTGTGGAAGGTTAGGGATTGTGTTTGTGGAGGGTTAGGAATTGTGTTTGTGAGGGGGTTAGGGATTGTGTTTGTGTGGGTTAGGGATTGTGTTTGGGAGGAGGATACGGATTATGTTTGTGAGGGTTAGGGACTGTGTTTGTTAGGGGGCTTGTGATTGTGCTTGTGGAGGGTTAGGGATTGTGTTTGTGAGAGGGTTAGCAAATGTATTTGTGTGGGAGTTCGGGATTGTGTTTGTGAGGGGGCTAGGGATTGTGCTTGTGGAGGGTTAGGGATTGTGTTTGTGTGGGGTTTAGGGATTGTGTTTGTGTGGGTTAGGGATTGTGTTTGGGAGGGGGTTAGGGATTGTGTTTGTGGAGGATTGGGATTGTGTTTGTGAGGGTTAGGGATTGTGGTTGTGGAAGGGCAGGGATTGCATTTTTGAAGGGATTAGGGATTGTGTTTGTGGAGGGGTAGTGATTGTGTTTGTGAGGTGGTTAGGGATTGCGTTTGTGGAAAGGTAGGAATTGCATTTGTGGAAGTGTAGGGATTATGTTTGTGGAGGGTTTGGGATTGTGTTTGTGGAGGGTTCGGGATTGTGTTTGTGAATGTTCGGGATGGTGTTTGTGAAGGGGATAGGGATTGTATTTATGAGGGGGTTAGGGTTTACGTTTGTGGAAGGGTAGGGATTGCATTTGTGGAAGGTTAGGGATTGTGTTTGTGGAGGGTTAGGAATTGTGTTTGTAAGGGGTTTGGCATTGTGTTTGTGAGGGGCAGGGATTATCTTTGTGGAGGCTTAGGGATTGTGTTTGTAAGGGGGGGTAAGGGATTGTGTTTGTGAGGGGGTTAGCGATTGTGTTTGTGTGGGGGTTAGGGATTGTGTTTGTGAGGGTTAGGAATTGTGTGTGTGAGGGGGTTATGAATGGTGTTTGTGGATGGTTCGGGATTGTGTTTGTGAGGGGGTTAGGTATTGTGTTTGTGAGGGGGTTAGGGATCGTGTTTGTGGAGTGTTAGAGATTGTGTTTTTGAAGGAGTTAGGGATTGTGTTTGTGGAGGGTTAGGGATTGTGTTTGTGAGGGGGCTAGGGATTGTGCTTGTGGAGGGTTAGGGATTGTGTTTGTGAGGGGGTTAGGGATGGTGTTTGTGGAGAGTTAGGGATTACGCTTGTGAGGGGATTGAGGATTGTGTTAGTGGAGTTTTAGGGATTGTGTTTCTGAGGGGTGTAGGGATTGTGTTTGTGAGGGGTAGGGATTGTGTATGTGGAGTGGTAGAGATTGTGTTTGTGGAGGGTGGAGGGATTATTTTTGTGAGGGGTAGGGATTGTGCCTGTGGAGGGGTAGTGATTGTGTTTGAGAGGGGGTTAGTGATTGTGTTTGTGAGGGGGTTAGGGATTGTGTTTGTCAGGGGATTAGGGTTTGTGTTTGTGGAGAGTTAGGGATTGTGTTTGTGAGGGGGTTACGGATTATGTTTGTGAGGGTTAGGAATTGTGTTTGTGAGGTGATTAGGGATTGTGTTTGTGGAGGAGTGGGATTGTGTTTGTGAGGGGGATAGGGATTATGTTTATGAATGGGTTAGGGATTGCGTCTATGGAAGGGTAGGGATTATGTTTGTGTAGGGTTAGGGATTGTGTTTGTGGAGGGTTATGGATTGTGTTTGTGGAGGGGTTAGGCATTGTGTTTGTGAGGGGATTAGGGATTGTGCTTGTGATGGGTTTGGGATTGTGGTTGTGAGAGGGTTAGCGATTGTATTTGCGTGGCGGTTAGGGATTGTGTTTGTGTGGGCGTTAGGGATTGTGTTTGTGAGGGGGTTAGGGATTGTGTTTATGGAGGATTAGGGATGATGTTTGTGAGGGGGATAGGGATTGTGTTTATGAGGGGGTTAGGGATTCTCTTTGTGGAAGGGTGGGGATTGCGTTTGTGGAAGGTTAGGGATTGTGTTTGTGAGGGGGTTTGGGGTTGTGTTTGTGAAGGGTTAGGGTTTGTGTTTGTGAGGGGGTAAGAGATTGTGTTTGTGGAGGGTTAGGGTTTGTGTTTGTGAAGGAGTTACGGACTGTGTTTGTGCGCGTTAGGTCTTGTGTTTGTGAGTGTTAGGGATTCTGTTTGTGAGGGTGTTAGGGATGGTGTTTGTGGAGAGTTTGGATTTGTGCTTGTGAGGTGGTTAGGGATTCTGTTTGTGGAGGGTTAGGGATTGTGTTTGTGAGGGGGTTAGGGATTGTGTTTGTGCAGGATTAGGGATGGTGTTTGTGAGGGGGATAGGGATTGTGTTTATGAAGGGTTTCGGGATTACGTTTGTGGAAGGGTAGGGATTGCGTTTGTGGAAGTGTAGGGATTATGTTTGTGGAGGGTTCGGGATTGTGTTTGCAAGGGGTTAGGGATTGTGCTTGTGGAGGGGTAGGGATTGTGCTTATGAGGGGGTTAGGGATTGTGTTTGTGAGAGGGTTAGCAAATGTATTTGTGTGGGAGTTAGGGATTGTGTTTGTGAGGGGGTTTGGGATTGTGTTTTTGGACGACTGGGATTGTGTTTGTGAGAGTTAGGGATTGTGTTTGTGAGGGGGATAGGGATTATGTTTATGAATGGGTTAGGGATTGCGTTTGTGGAAGGGTAGGGATTGTGTTTGTGAGGGGGTTCGGGATTGTGTTTGTGGAGGGATTAGGCATTGTGTTTGTGAGGGGATTAGGGATTGTGCTTGTGAGGGGGTTAGGGATTGTGTTTGTGAGAGGGTTAGTGATTGTATTTGTGTGGGAATTAGGGATTGTGTTTGTGTGGGTGTTAGGGATTGTGTTTGTGAGGGGGTTAGGGATTGTGTTTATGGAGGATTAGGGATTCTGTTTGTGAGTGTTAGGGATGGTGTTTGTGAGGGGGATAGGGATTGTGTTTATGAGGGGGTTAGGGATTACGTTTGTGGAAGGGTAGGGATTGCGTTTGTGGAAGGTTAGGGATTGTGTTTGTGAGGGGTTAGGCATTGTGTTTGTGACGGGATTAGGGATTGTGTTTGTGAGGGGGTTTGGGGTTGTGTTCGTGTGGGGGTTAGGGATTGTGTTTGTGAGGGTTAGGGATTGTGTGTGTGAGGGGGTTATGGATGGTGTTTGTGGATGGTCCGGGATTGTGTTTGTGAGGGGTTTAGATATTGTTTTTGTGAGGGGTTTACCGATTGTGTTTGTGGAGGGTTAGGGATTGTGTTTGTGAGGGGGTTAGGGATTGTGTTTGTGAGGGGGTTAGGGATCGTGTTTGTGGAGAGTTAGGGATTGTGTTTGTGAGGGGGTGAGGGATGGTGTTTGTGGAGAGTTAGGGATTCAGCTTGTGAGGGGATTAGGGTTTGTGTTTGTGGATGGTTAGGTATTGGGTTTGTGAGGGGGTTAGGGATTGTGTTTGTGAGGGGATTAAGGATTGTGTTTGCGGAGAGTTAGGGATTGTGTTTGTCAGGGGGTTAGAACTGGTGTTTGTGGAGGGTTAGGGATTGTGTTTGTGAGGGGATTAGGGATTGTGTTTATGAGGGGGTTAGGGATTGTGTTTGTGAGGGGGTAGGGATTGTGTTTGTGAGGGGCAGGGATTATCTTTTTGGAGAGGTAGGGATGGTGTTTGTGGAGAGGTTAGGGTTTGTGTTTGTAAGGGGGTTAGGGATTGTGTTTTTGAGGGGGTCAGGGATTGTGTTTGTGTTGGGGTTAGTGATTGTGTTTGTGAGGGTAAGGGATTGTGTGTGTGAGGGGGTTATGGATGGTGTTTGTTGATGGTTCAGGATTGTGTTTGTGACGGGGTTAGGTATTTTGTTTGTGAGGGGGTTAGGGACAGTGTTTGTGGAGGGTTAGGGATTGTGTTTGTGAGGGCGTTAGGGATTGTGTTTATGACGGTTAGGGATTGTCGTTGTGAAGGAGTTAGGGACTGTGTTTGTGCGGGTTCGGGATTGTGTTTGTGAGGCTTAGGGATTGTGTTTGTGGAGGGGTAGTGATTGTGTTTGTAAGGTGGTTAGGGATTGCGTTTGTGGAAAGGTAGGGATTGCATTTGTGGAAGTGTAGGGATTATGTTTGTGGAGGGTTAAGGATTGTGTTTGTGGTGGGTTAGGGATTGTGTTTGTGGATGGTTAGGGATTGGGTTTGTGAGGGGGTTAGGGATTGTGTTTGTGTGGGTTTGGGATTGTGTTTGGGAGGGGGTAATGGATTATGTTTGTGCGGATTAGGGATTGTGTTTGTGAGGGGATTAGGGATTGTGTTTGTGGAGGATTGGGATTGTGTTTGTGAGGGGGCTAGGGATTGTGCTTGTGGAGGGTTTGTGATTGTGTTTGTGAGGGGGCTAGGGATTGTGCTTGTGGAGGGTTAGGGATTGTGTTTATGAGGGTGTTAGGGATTGTATGTGTGGGTTAGGGATTGTGTTTTGGAGGGGTTAGGGATTGTGTTTATGACGGTTAGGGATTATGTTTGTGGAGGGTTAAGGATTGTGTTTGTGGAGGGTTCGGGATTGTGTTTATGTATTGTTAGGGATTGGGTTTGTGAGGGGGTTAGGGATTGTGTTTGTGTGGGTTAGGGATTGTGTTTGGGAGGGGTTAATGGATTATGTTTGTGCGGATTAGGGATTGTGTTTGTGAGGGGATTAGGGATTGTGTTTGTGGAGGATTGGGATTGTGTTTGTGAGGGTTAGGGATTGTGTTTGTGAGGGGGACAGGGATTATGTTTATGAATGGGTTAGGGATTGCGTTTGTGGAAGTGTAGGGATTATGTTTGTGTAGGGTTAGGGATTGTGTTTGTGGAGGGTTAGGGATTGTGCTTGTGGAGGGGTTAGGCATTGTGTTTGTGAGGGGATTAGGGATCGTGCTTGTGAGGGGGTTAGGGATTGTGGTTGTGAGGTGGTTAGGGATTGTGTTTGTGTGGGCGTTAGGGATTGTGTTTGTGAGGGGGTGAGGGATTGTGTTTATGGAGGATTAGGGATTCTGTTTGAGACTGTTAGGGATGGTGTTTGTGAGGGGGATAGGGATTGTGTTTATGAGGGGGCTAGGGATTACATTTGTGGAAGGGTAGGGATTGCGTTTGTGGAAGGTTAGGGATTGTGTTTGTGAGGGGTTAGGCATTGTGTTTGTGAGGGGATTAGGGGTTGTGTTTGTGAGGGGGTTTTGGGTTTTTTTTTGGGGTTAGGGATTGTGTTTGTGGAGTGGTTGAGATTGAGTTTGTGAGGGGATAGGGATTGTGTTTTTGAGGGGCAGGGATGATCTTTGTGGAGGGGTCGGGATTGAGTTTGTGGAGAGGGGAGCGATTGTGTTTGTAAGGGGGTTAGGGATTGTGTTTGTGAGGGGGTTAGGGATTGTGTTTGTGTGGGGGTTAGGGATTGTGTTTGTGAGGGTTAGGGATTGTGCGTGTGAGCGGGTTATGCATGGTGTTTGTGGATGGTTCGGGATTGTGTTTGTGAGGGGGTTAGGTATTTTGTTTGTGAGGGGGTTAGGGATTGTGTTTGTGAGGGGGTTAGGGATTGTGTTTGTGAGGGGGTTAGGGATGGTGTTTGTGGAGAATTAGAGATTGTGCTTGTGAGGGGATTATGGTTTGTGTTTGTGCAGGGTTAGAGATTGTGTTTGTGAGGTGGGTAGGGAATGTGTTTGTGAGGGGGAAGGGATTGTGTTTGTGAGGGGGGTAGGGATTGTGTTTGTGTGGGTTAGGGATTGTGCTTGTGTGGGGATTAGGGTTTGTGTTTGTGGAGGGTTAGGGATAGTGTTTGTGTGGGGGCCAGGGATTGTTTTTATGAGCGGGTTAGGGATTGCGTTTGTGGAAGGGTCGCGTTTGCGTTTGTGGAAGGTTAGGGATTGTGTTTGTGAGGGATTAGGCATTGTGCTTGTGAGGGGATTAGCGATTGTGTTTGTGGAGGGGTTAGGCATTGTGTTTGTGAGGGGATTAGGGATTGTGTTTGTGGAGTGGTAGAGATTGTGTTTGTGAGGGGATAGGGATAGTGTTTGTGAGGGGTAGGGATTATATTTGTCGTGGGGTAGGGATTGTGTTTGTGAAGGGATAAGAGATTGTGTTTGTGAAGGAGTGAGGGAGTGTGTTTGTGCGCGTTAGGGATTGTGTTTGTGAGGGGGTTAGGGATGGTGTTTGTGGAGAGTTAGGGATTGTGTTTGTGAGGGGTTTAGGGATTGTGTTTGTGAGGATTAGGGATTGTGTTTGGGGGGGTTAGGGATTGTAGTTGTGAGGGTTAGGGATTGTGTTTATGAGGGGGTTAGGGATTGTGTTTGTGCAGGATTAGGGATTGTGTTTGTGAGGGTGATAGGGCTTGTGTTTATGAAGGGTTTCGGGATTACGTTTGTGGAAGGATAGGGATTGCATTTGTGGAAGTGTAGGGATTATGTTTGTGGAGGGTTAGGGATTGTGTTTGCAAAGGTTTAGGGATTGTGCTTGTGGAGGGGTAGGCATTGTGCTTGTGAGGGGGTTAGCGATTGTGTTTGTGAGAGGGTTAGCAAATGTATTTGTGTGGGATTTAGGGATTGTGTTTATGAGGGGGTTAGGGATTGTGTTTGTGGAGAATTGGGATTGTGTTTGTGAGGGTTAGGGATTGTGTTTGTGAGGGGGATAGGGAATATGTTTATGAATGGGTTAGGGATTGCGTTTGTGGAAGGGTAGGGATTGTGTTTGTGTAGGGTTAGGGATTGTATTTGTGAGGGGGTTAGGGATTGTGTTTGTGTGGGTTAGGGATTGTGTTTGGGAGGAGGATACGGATTATGTTTGTGAGGGTTAGGGACTGTGTTTGTTAGGGGGCTTGTGATTGTGCTTGTGGAGGGTTAGGGATTGTGTTTGTGAGAGGGTTAGCAAATGTATTTGTGTGGGAGTTCGGGATTGTGTTTGTGAGGGGGCTAGGGATTGTGCTTGTGGAGGGTTAGGGATTGTGTTTGTGTGGGGTTTAGGGATTGTTTTTGTGTGGGTTAGGGATTGTGTTTGGGAGGGGGTTAGGGATTGTGTTTATGAGGGTTAGGGATTGTGTTTGTGAGGGGTTTAGGGATTGTGTTTGTGGAGGATTGGGATTGTGTTTGTGAGGGTTAGGGATTGTGGTTGTGGAAGGGCAGGGATTGCGTTTTTGAAGGGGTTAGGGATTGTGTTTGTGGAGGGGTAGTGATTGTGTTTGTGAGGTGGTTAGGGATTGCGTTTGTGGAAAGGTAGGGATTGCATTTGTGGAAGTGTAGGGATTATGTTTGTGGAGGGTTTGGGATTGTGTTTGTGGAGGGTTCGGGATTGTGTTTGTGAATGTTCGGGATGGTGTTTGTGAAGGGGATAGGGATTGTATTTATGAGGGGGTTAGGGTTTACGTTTGTGGAAGGGTAGGGATTGCATTTGTGGAAGGTTAGGGATTGTGTTTGTGGAGGGTTAGGAATTGTGTTTGTGAGGGGTTTGGCATTGTGTTTGTGAGGGGCAGGGATTATCTTTGTGGAGGCTTAGGGATTGTGTTTGTAAGGCGGGGTAAGGGATTGTGTTTGTGAGGGGGTTAGCGATTGTGTTTGTGTGGGGGTTAGGGATTGTGTTTGTGAGGGTTAGGAATTGTGTGTGTGAGGGGGTTATGAATGGTGTTTGTGGATGGTTTGGGATTGTGTTTGTGAGGGGGTTAGGTATTGTGTTTGTGAGGGGGTTAGGGATGGTGTTTGTGGAGAGTTAGGGATTGTGTTTGTGAGGGGTTTAGGGATTGTGTTTGTGAGGATTAGGGATTGTGTTTGGGGGGGTTAGGGATTGTAGTTGTGAGGGTTAGGGATTGTGTTTATGAGGGGGTTAGGGATTGTGTTTGTGCAGGATTAGGGATTGTGTTTGTGAGGGGGATAGGGCTTGTGTTTATGAAGGGTTTCGGGATTACGTTTGTGGAAGGATAGGGATTGCATTTGTGGAAGTGTAGGGATTATGTTTGTGGAGGGTTAGGGATTGTGTTTGCAAAGGGTTAGGGATTGTGCTTGTGGAGGGGTAGGCATTGTACTTGTGAGGGGGTTAGCGATTGTGTTTGTGAGAGGGTTAGCAAATGTATTTGTGTGGGAGTTAGGGATTGTGTTTGTGAGGGGGTTAGGGATTGTGTTTGTGGAGAATTGGGATTGTGTTTGTGAGGGTTAGGGATTGTGTTTGTGAGGGGGATAGGGATTATGTTTATGAATGGGTTAGGGATTGCGTTTGTGGAAGGGTAGGGATTGTGTTTGTGAGGGGGTTAGGGATCGTGTTTGTGTGGGTTAGGGATTGTGTTTGGGAGGAGGATACGGATTATGTTTGTGAGGGTTAGGGACTGTGTTTGTTCGGGGGCTTGTGATTGTGCTTGTGGAGGGTTAGGGATTGTGTTTGTGAGAGGGTTAGCAAATGTATTTGTGTGGGAGTTCGGGATTGTGTTTGTGAGGGGGCTAGGGATTGTGCTTGTGGAGGGTTAGGGATTGTGTTTGTGTGGGGTTTAGGGATTGTGTTTGTGTGGGTTAGGGATTGTGTTTGGGAGGGGGTTAGGGATTGTGTTTGTGTGGGGTTTAGGGATTGTGTTTGTGTGGGTTAGGGATTGTGTTTGGGAGGGGGTTAGGGATTGTGTTTGTGAGGGTTAGGGATTGTGGTTGTGGAAGGGCAGGGTTTGCGTTTTTGAAGGGATTAGGGATTGTGTTTGTGGAGGGGTAGTGATTGTGTTTGTGAGGTGGTTAGGGATTGCGTTTGTGGAAAGGTAGGGATTGCATTTGTGGAAGTGTAGGGATTATGTTTGTGGAGGGTTTGGGATTGTGTTTGTGGAGGGTTCGGGATTGTGTTTGTGAATGTTCGGGATGGTGTTTGTGAAGGGGATAGGGATTGTATTTATGAGGGGGTTAGGGTTTACGTTTGTGGAAGGGTAGGGATTGCATTTGTGGAAGGTTAGGGATTGTGTTTGTGGAGGGTTAGGAATTGTGTTTGTAAGGGGTTTGGCATTGTGTTTGTGAGGGGCAGGGATTATCTTTGTGGAGGCTTAGGGATTGTGTTTGTAAGGGGGGGTAAGGGATTGTGTTTGTGAGGGGGTTAGCGATTGTGTTTGTGTGGGGGTTAGGGATTGTGTTTGTGAGGGTTAGGAATTGTGTGTGTGAGGGGGTTATGAATGGTGTTTGTGGATGGTTTGGGATTGTGTTTGTGAGGGGGTTAGGTATTGTGTTTGTGAGGGGGTTAGGGATCGTGTTTGTGGAGGGTTAGAGATTGTGTTTTTGAAGGAGTTAGGGATTGTGTTTGTGGAGGGTTAGGGATTGTGTTTGTGAGGGGGCTAGGGATTGTGCTTGTGGAGGGTTAGGGATTGTGTTTGTGAGGGGGTTAGGGATGGTGTTTGTGGAGAGTTAGGGATTACGCTTGTGAGGGGATTGAGGATTGTGTTAGTGGAGTTTTAGGGATTGTGTTTCTGAGGGGTGTAGGGATTGTGTTTGTGAGGGGTAGGGATTGTGTATGTGGAGTGGTAGAGATTGTGTTTGTGGAGGGTGGAGGGATTATTTTTGTGAGGGGTAGGGATTGTGCCTGTGGAGGGGTAGTGATTGTGTTTGAGAGGGGTTTAGTGATTGTGTTTGTGAGGGGGTTAGGGATTGTGTTTGTGTTGGTTAGGGATTGTGTTTGGGAGGGGGTTACGGATTATGTTTGTGAGGGTTAGGAATTGTGTTTGTGAGGTGATTAGGGATTGTGTTTGTGGAGGAGTGGGATTGTGTTTGTGAGGGGGATAGGGATTATGTTAATGAATGGGTTAGGGATTGCGTCTATGGAAGGGTAGGGATTATGTTTGTGAAGGGTTAGGGATTGTGTTTGTGGAGGGTTATGGATTGTGTTTGTGGAGGGGTTAGGCATTGTGTTTGTGAGGGGGTTAGGGATTGTATTTGTGTGGGGATTAGGGATTGTGTTTGTGTGGGTGTTAGGGATTGTGTTTGTGAGGGGGTTAGGGATTGTGTTTATGGAGGATTAGGGATTCTGTTTGTGAGTTTTAGGGATGGTGTTTGTGAGGGGGATAGGGATTGTGTTTATGAGGGGGTTAGGGATTACGTTTGTGGAAGGGTAGGGATTGCGTTTGTGGAAGGTTAGGGATTGCATTTGTGAGGGGTTAGGCATTGTGTTTGTGACGGGATTAGGGATTGTGTTTGTGAGGGGGTTTGGGGTTGTGTTCGTGTGGGGGTTAGGGATTGTGTTTGTCAGGGTTAGGGATTGTGTTTGTGAGGGGGTTAGGGATTTTGTTTGTGGAGAGTTAGGGATTGTGTTTGTGAGGGGGTTAGGGATTGTGTTTGTGGAGAGTTAGGGATTGTGTTTGTGAGGGGGTTAGGGATTGCGTTTGTGGAAGTGTAGGGATTATGTTTGTGTAGGGTTAGGGATTGTGTTTGTGGAGGGTTAGGGATTGTGCTTGTGGAGGGGTTAGGCATTGTGTTTGTGAGGGGATTAGGGATCGTGCTTGTGAAGGGGTTAGGGATTGAAGTTGTGAGGTGGTTAGGGATTGTGTTTGTGTGGGCGTTAGGGATTGTGTTTGTGAGGGGGTGAGGGATTGTGTTTATGGAGGATTAGGGATTCTGTTTGTGAGTGTTAGGGATGGTGTTTGTGAGGGGGATAGGGATTGTGTTTATGAGGGGGCTAGGGATTACGTTTGTGGGAGGGTAGGGATTGCGTTTGTGGAAGGTTAGGGATTGGGTTTGTGAGGGGTTAGGCATTGTGTTTGTGAGGGGATTAGGGATTGTGTTTGTGAGGGGGTTTGGGGTTGTGTTTGTGTGGGGGTTAGGGATTGTGTTTGTGGAGTGGTTGAGATTGAGTTTGTGAGGGGGTAGGGATTGTGTTTGTGAGGGGCAGGGATGATCTTTGTGGAGGGGTCGGGATTGTGTTTGTGTAGAGGGGAGCGATTGTGTTTGTAAGGGGGTTAGGGATTGTGTTTGTGAGGGGGTTAGGGATTGTGTTTGTGTGGGGGTTAGGGATTGTGTTTGTGAGGGTTAGGGATTGTGCGTGTGAGCGGGTTATGCATGGTGTTTGTGGGTGGTTCGGGATTGTGTTTGTGAGGAGGTTAGGTATTATGTTTGTGAGGGGGTTAGGGATTGTGTTTGTGAGGGGGTTAGGGATTGTGTTTGTGAGGGGGTTAGGGATGGTGTTTGTGGAGAATTAGAGATTGTGTTTGTGAGAGGATTAGGGTTTGTGTTTGTGGAGGGTTAGAGATTGTGTTTGTGGAGGATTGGGATTGTATTTGTGAGGGGGGTAGGGAATGTGTTTGTGAGGGGGAAAGGATTGTGTTTGTGAGGGGGGTAGGGATTGTGTTTGTGTGCGTTAGGGATTGTGCTTGTGTGGGGATTAGGGTTTGTGTTTGTGGAGGGTTAGGGATAGTGTTTGTGTGGGGGACAGGGATTGTTTTTATGAGCGGGTTAGGGATTGCATTTGTGGAAGGGTCGCATTTGCGTTTGTGGAAGGTTAGGGATTGTGTTTGTGAGGGATTAGGTATTGTGCTTGTGAGGGGATTAGCGATTGTGTTTGTGGAGGGGTTAGGTATTGTGTTTGTGAGGGGATTAGGGATTGTGTTTGTGGAGTGGTAGAGATTGTGTTTGTGAGGGGATAGGGATAGTGTTTGTGAGGGGTAGGGATTATATTTGTCGTGGGGTAGGGATTGTGTTTGTGAAGGGATAAGAGATTGTGTTTGTGGAGGGTTAGGTTTTGTGTTTGTGGAGAGTTAGGGATTGTGTTTGTGAGGGGGTTAGGGATTGTGTTTGTGGAGAGTTAGGGATTGTGTTTGTGAGGGGGTTAGGGATTGCGTTTGTGGAAGTGTAGGGATTATGTTTGTGTAGGGTTAGGGATTGTGTTTGTGGAGGGTTAGGGATTGTGCTTGTGGAGGGGTGAGGCATTGTGTTTGTGAGGGGGTTTGGGGTTTTGTTCGTGTGGGGGTTAGGGATTGTGTTTGTCAGGGTTAGGGATTGTGTGTGTGAGGGGGTTATGGATGGTGTTTGTGGATGGTTCGGGATTGTGTTTGTGAGGGGTTTAGATATTGTTTTTGTGAGGGGTTTACCGATTGTGTTTGTGGAGGGTTAGGGATTGTGTTTGTGAGGGGATTAGGGATTGTGTTTGTGAGGGGGTTAGGGATTTTGTTTGTGGAGAGTTAGGGATTGTGTTTGTGAGGGGGTTAGGGATTGCGTTTGTGGAAGTGTAGGGATTATGTTTGTGTAGGGTTAGGGATTGTGTTTGTGGAGGGTTAGGGATTGTGCTTGTGAAGGGGTTAGGGATTGTGGTTGTGAGGTGGTTAGGGATTGTGTTTGTGTGGGCGTTAGGGATTGTGCTTGTGAGGGGGTGAGGGATTGTGTTTATGGAGGATTAGGGATTCTGTTTGTGAGTGTTAGGGATGGTGTTTGTGAGGGGGATAGGGATTGTGTTTATGAGGGGGCTAGGGATTACATTTGTGTAAGGGTAGGGATTGCGTTTGTGGAAGGTTAGGGATTGGGTTTGTGAGGGTTTAGGCATTGTGTTTGTGAGGGGATTAGGGATTGTGTTTGTGAGGGGGTTTGGGGTTGTGTTTGTGTGGGGGTTAGGGATTGTGTTTGTGGAGTGGTTGAGATTGAGTTTGTGAGGGGGTAGGGATTGTGTTTGTGAGGGGCAGGGATGATCTTTGTGGAGGGGTCGGGATTGTGTTTGTGTAGAGGGGAGCGATTGTGTTTGTAAGGGGGTTAGGGATTGTGTTTGTGTGGGGGTTAGGGATTGTGTTTGTGAGGGTTAGGGATTGTGCGTGTGAGCGGGTTATGCATGGTGTTTGTGGGTGGTTCGGGATTGTGTTTGTGAGGAGGTTAGGTATTATGTTTGTGAGGGGGTTAGGGATTGTGTTTGTGAGCGGGTTAGGGATTGTGTTTGTGAGGGGGTTAGGGATGGTGTTTGTGGAGAATTAGAGATTGTGCTTGTGAGAGGATTAGGGTTTGTGTTTGTGGAGGGTTAGAGATTGTGTTTGTGAGAGTTAGGGATTGTGTTTGTGGAGGATTAGGGATTGTATTTGTGAGGGGGGTAGGGAATGTGTTTGTGAGGGGGGAAGGGATTGTGTTTGTGAGGGGGGTAGGGATTGTGTTTGTGTGGGTTAGGGATTGTGCTTGTGTGGGGATTAGGGTTTGTGTTTGTGGAGGGTTAGGGATAGTGTTTGTGTCAGGGACAGGGATTGTTTTTATGAGCGGGTTAGGGATTGCGTTTGTGGATGGGTCGCGTTTGCATTTGTGGAAGGTTAGGGATTGTGTTTGTGAGGGATTAGGCATTGTGCTTGTGAGGGGATTAGCGATTGTGTTTGTGGAGGGGTTAGGCGTTGTGTTTGTGAGGGGATTAGGGATTGTGTTTGTGGAGTGGTAGAGATTGTGTTTGTGAGGGGATAGGGATCGTGATTGTGAGGGGTAGGGATTATATTTGTCGTGGGGTAGGGATTGTGTTTGTGAGGGGTTAGGCATTGTGTTTGTGAGGGGATTAGGGATTGTGTTTGTGAGGGGGTTTGGGGTTGTGTTTGTGTAGGGGTTAGCGATTGTGTTTGTGGAGTGGTTGAGATTGAGTTTGTGAGGGGGTAGGGATTGTGTTTGTGAGGGGCAGGGATGATCTTTGTGGAGGGGTCGGGATTGTGTTTGTGGAGAGCGGAGCGATTATGTTTGTCAGGGGGTTAGGGTTTGTGTTTGTGAGGGGGTTAGGGATTGTGTTTGTGTGGGGGTTAGGGATTGTGTTTGTGAGGGTTAGGGATTGTGCGTGTGAGCGGGTTATGCATGGTGTTTGTGGATGGTTCGGGATTGTGTTTGTGAGGGGGTTAGGTATTGTGTTTGTGAGGGGGTTAGTGATTGTGTTTGTGAGCGGGTTAGGGATTGTGTTTGTGAGGGGGTTAGGGATGGTGTTTGTGGAGAATTAGAGATTGTGCTTGTGAGGGGATTAGGGTTTGTGTTTGTGGAGGGTTAGAGATTGTGTTTGTGAGAGTTAGGGATTGTGTTTGTGGAGGATTAGGGATTGTATTTGTGAGGGGGGTAGGGAATGTGTTTGTGAGGGGGGAAGGGATTGTGTTTGTGAGGGGGGTAGGGATTGTGTTTGTGTGGGTTAGGGATTGTGCTTGTGTGGGGATTAGGGTTTGTGTTTGTGGAGGGTTAGGGATAGTGTTTGTGTCAGGGACAGGGATTGTTTTTATGAGCGGGTTAGGGATTGCGTTTGTGGATGGGTCGCGTTTGCATTTGTGGAAGGTTAGGGATTGTGTTTGTGAGGGATTAGGCATTGTGCTTGTGAGGGGATTAGCGATTGTGTTTGTGGAGGGGTTAGGCGTTGTGTTTGTGAGGGGATTAGGGATTGTGTTTGTGGAGTGGTAGAGATTGTGTTTGTGAGGGGATAGGGATCATGATTGTGAGGGGTAGGGATTATATTTGTCGTGGGGTAGGGATTGTGTTTGTGAAGGGATAAGAGATTGTGTTTGTGGAGGGTTAGGTTTTGTGTTTGTGAGGGGGTTAGGGATGCTGTTTGTGGAGAGTTAGGATTTGTGCTTGTGAGGTGGTTAGGGATGCTGTTTGTGGAGAGTTAGGATTTGTGCTTGTGAGGTGGTTAGGGATTCTGTTTGTGGAGGGTTAGGGATTGTGTTTGTGAGGGGCTTAGGGATTGTGTTTGTGAGGGGGTTTGGGGTTGTGTTTGTGTGGGGGTTAGGGATTCTGTTTGTGAGTGTTAGGGATGGTGTTTGTGAGGGGGATAGGGATTGTGTTTATGAGGGGGCTAGGGATTACATTTGTGTAAGGGTAGGGATTGCGTTTGTGGAAGGTTAGGGATTGGGTTTGTGAGGGTTTAGGCATTGTGTTTGTGAGGGGATTAGGGATTGTGTTTGTGAGGGGGTTTGGGGTTGTGTTTGTGTGGGGGTTAGGGATTGTGTTTGTGGAGTGGTTGAGATTGAGTTTGTGAGGGGGTAGGGATTGTGTTTGTGAGGGGCAGGGATGATCTTTGTGGAGGGGTCGGGATTGTGTTTGTGTAGAGGGGAGCGATTGTGTTTGTAAGGGGGTTAGGGATTGTGTTTGTGTGGGGGTTAGGGATTGTGTTTGTGAGGGTTAGGGATTGTGCGTGTGAGCGGGTTATGCATGGTGTTTGTGGGTGGTTCGGGATTGTGTTTGTGAGGAGGTTAGGTATTATGTTTGTGAGGGGGTTAGGGATTGTGTTTGTGAGCGGGTTAGGGATTGTGTTTGTGAGGGGGTTAGGGATGGTGTTTGTGGAGAATTAGAGATTGTGCTTGTGAGAGGATTAGGGTTTGTGTTTGTGGAGGGTTAGAGATTGTGTTTGTGAGAGTTAGGGATTGTGTTTGTGGAGGATTAGGGATTGTATTTGTGAGGGGGGTAGGGAATGTGTTTGTGAGGGGGGAAGGGATTGTGTTTGTGAGGGGGGTAGGGATTGTGTTTGTGTGGGTTAGGGATTGTGCTTGTGTGGGGATTAGGGTTTGTGTTTGTGGAGGGTTAGGGATAGTGTTTGTGTCAGGGACAGGGATTGTTTTTATGAGCGGGTTAGGGATTGCGTTTGTGGATGGGTCGCGTTTGCATTTGTGGAAGGTTAGGGATTGTGTTTGTGAGGGATTAGGCATTGTGCTTGTGAGGGGATTAGCGATTGTGTTTGTGGAGGGGTTAGGCGTTGTGTTTGTGAGGGGATTAGGGATTGTGTTTGTGGAGTGGTAGAGATTGTGTTTGTGAGGGGATAGGGATCGTGATTGTGAGGGGTAGGGATTATATTTGTCGTGGGGTAGGGATTGTGTTTGTGAGGGGTTAGGCATTGTGTTTGTGAGGGGATTAGGGATTGTGTTTGTGAGGGGGTTTGGGGTTGTGTTTGTGTAGGGGTTAGCGATTGTGTTTGTGGAGTGGTTGAGATTGAGTTTGTGAGGGGGTAGGGATTGTGTTTGTGAGGGGCAGGGATGATCTTTGTGGAGGGGTCGGGATTGTGTTTGTGGAGAGCGGAGCGATTATGTTTGTCAGGGGGTTAGGGTTTGTGTTTGTGAGGGGGTTAGGGATTGTGTTTGTGTGGGGGTTAGGGATTGTGTTTGTGAGGGTTAGGGATTGTGCGTGTGAGCGGGTTATGCATGGTGTTTGTGGATGGTTCGGGATTGTGTTTGTGAGGGGGTTAGGTATTGTGTTTGTGAGGGGGTTAGTGATTGTGTTTGTGAGCGGGTTAGGGATTGTGTTTGTGAGGGGGTTAGGGATGGTGTTTGTGGAGAATTAGAGATTGTGCTTGTGAGGGGATTAGGGTTTGTGTTTGTGGAGGGTTAGAGATTGTGTTTGTGAGAGTTAGGGATTGTGTTTGTGGAGGATTAGGGATTGTATTTGTGAGGGGGGTAGGGAATGTGTTTGTGAGGGGGGAAGGGATTGTGTTTGTGAGGGGGGTAGGGATTGTGTTTGTGTGGGTTAGGGATTGTGCTTGTGTGGGGATTAGGGTTTGTGTTTGTGGAGGGTTAGGGATAGTGTTTGTGTCAGGGACAGGGATTGTTTTTATGAGCGGGTTAGGGATTGCGTTTGTGGATGGGTCGCGTTTGCATTTGTGGAAGGTTAGGGATTGTGTTTGTGAGGGATTAGGCATTGTGCTTGTGAGGGGATTAGCGATTGTGTTTGTGGAGGGGTTAGGCGTTGTGTTTGTGAGGGGATTAGGGATTGTGTTTGTGGAGTGGTAGAGATTGTGTTTGTGAGGGGATAGGGATCATGATTGTGAGGGGTAGGGATTATATTTGTCGTGGGGTAGGGATTGTGTTTGTGAAGGGATAAGAGATTGTGTTTGTGGAGGGTTAGGTTTTGTGTTTGTGAGGGGGTTAGGGATGCTGTTTGTGGAGAGTTAGGATTTGTGCTTGTGAGGTGGTTAGGGATGCTGTTTGTGGAGAGTTAGGATTTGTGCTTGTGAGGTGGTTAGGGATTCTGTTTGTGGAGGGTTAGGGATTGTGTTTGTGAGGGGCTTAGGGATTGTGTTTGTGAGGATTAGGGATTGTGTTTGGGTGGTTAGGGATTGTAGTTGTGAGGGTTAGGGATTGTGTTTATGAGGGGGTTAGGGATTGTGTTTGTGCAGGATGAGGGATTGTGTTTGTGAGGGGGATAGGGCTTGTGTTTATGAAGGGTTTCGGGATTACGTTTGTGGAAGGGTAGGGATTGCATTTGTGGAACTGTAGGGATTATATTTGTGGAGGGTTAGGGATTGTGTTTGCAAGGGGTTAGGGATTGTGCTTGTGGAGGGGTAGGGATTGTGCTTGTGAGGGGGTTAGGGATTGTGTTTGTGAGAGGGTTAGCAAATGTATTTGTGTGGGAGTTAAGGATTAGTGTTTGTGAGGGGGTTAGGGATTGTGTTTGTGGAGGATTGGGATTGTGTTTGTGAGGGTTAGGGATTGTGTTTGTGAGGGGGATAGGGATTATGTTTATGAATGGGTTAGGGATTGCGTTTGTGGAAGGGTAGGGATTGTGTTTGTGGAAGGTTAGGGATTGTGTTTGTGGAGGGTTAGGAATTGTGTTTGTGAGGGGTTAGACTTTGTGTTTGTGAGGGGCAGGGATTATCTTTGTGGAGGCTTAGGGATTGTGTTTGTAAGGGAGTTCGGGATTGTGTTTGTGAGGGGGTTAAGGATTGTGTTTGTGAGAGGGTTAGGGATTGTGTTTGTGAGGGGGTTTTGAACGGTGTTTGTGGATGGTTCGGGATTGTGTTTGTGAGGAGGTTAGGTATTGTGTTTGTGAGGGGAATAGGGATCGTGTTTGTGGGGGGTTAGAGATTGTGTTTTTGAAGGGGTTAGGGATTGTGTTTGTGGAGGGTTAGGGATTGTGTTTGTGAGGGGGCTCGGGATTGTGCTTGTGGAGGGTTAGGGATTGTGTTTGTGAGGGGGTTAGGGATGGTGTTTGTTGAGAGTTTGGGATTGCGCTTGTGAGGGGATTGAGGATTGTGTTAGTGGAGTTTTAGGGATTGTGTTTCTGAGGGGGTTAGGGATTGTGCTTGTGAGGGGGTTAGGGATTGTGTTTGTGAGAGGGTTAGCAAATGTATTTGTGTGGGAATTAGGGATTGTGTTTGTGAGGGGGTTAGGGATTGTGTTTGTGGAGGATTGGGATTGTGTTTGTGAGGGTTAGGGATTGTGTTTGTGAGGGGGATAGGGATTATGTTTATGAATGGGTTAGGGATTGCGTTTGTGGAAGGGTAGGGATTGTGTTTGTGTAGGGTTAGCGATTGTGTTTGTGGAGCGTTAGGGATTGTGTTTGTGAGTGTTAGGGATGGTATTTGTGAGGGGTATAGGGATTGTATTTATGAGGGGTTAGGGATTACGTTTGTGGAAGGGTAGGGATTGCTTTTGTGGAAGGTTAGGGATTGTGTTTGTGGAGGGTTAGGAATTGTGTTTGTGAGGGGTTAGGCTTTGTGTTTGTGAGGGGCAGGGATTATCTTTGTGGAGGCTTAGGGATTGTGTTTGTAAGGGGGTTAGGGATTGTGTTTGTGAGGGGGTTAGGGATTGTGTTTGTGTGGGGGTTAGGGATTGTGTTTGTGAGGGGGTTAGGGATTGTGTTTGTGTGGGGGTTAGGGATTGTGTTTGTGAGGGTTAGTGATTGTGTGAGGGGTTTATTAATGGTGTTTGTGAATGGTTCGGGATTGTGTTTGTGAGGTGGTTAGGTATTGTGTTTGTGAGGGGGTTAAGGATCGTGTTTGTGGAGGGTTAGAGATTGTGTTTTTGAAGGGGTTAGGGATTGTGATTGTGGAGGGTTAGGGATTGTGCTTGTGAGGGGGCTAGGGATTGTGCTTGTGGAGGGTTAGGGATTGTGTTTGTGAGGGGGTTAGGGATGGTGTTTGTTGAGAGTTAGGGATTGCGCTTGTGAGGGGATTGAGGATTGTGTTAGTGGAGTTTTAGGGATTGTGTTTCTGAGGGGGTTAGGGATTGTGCTTGTGAGGGGGTTAGGGATGGTGTTTTTGGAGAATTAGAGATTGTGTTGTGAGGGGATTAGGGTTTGTGTTTGTGGAGGGTTTGGGATTGTGCTTGTGCGGGGATTAAGGTTTGTGTTTGTGGTAGGTTAGGGATAGTGTTTGTGAGGGGGACAGGGATTGTTTTTATGAGCGGGTTAGGGATTGCGTTTGTGGAAGGGTCGCGTATGTGTTTGTGGAAGGTTAGGGATTGTGTTTGTGAGGGATTAGGCATTGTGCTTGTGAGGGGATTAGCGATTGTGTTTGTGGAGGGGTTAGGCATTGTGTTTGTGAGGGGTTTAGGGATTGTTTTTGTGGAGTGGTAGAGATTGTGTTTGTGAGGGGATAGGGATAGTGTTTGTGAGGGGTAGGGATTATATTTGTAGTGGGTTAGGGATTGTGTTTGTGAGCGGGTAAGAGATTGTGTTTGTGCACGGTTAGAGTTTGTGTTTGGGAAGGAGTTAGTGACTGTGTTTGTGCGGGTTAGGGATTGTGTTTGTGAGGGTTAGGGATTGTGTTTGTGAGGGGGTTAGGGATGCTGTTTGTGGAGAGTTAGGATTTGTGCTTGTGAGGTGGTTAGGGATTCTGTTTGTGGAGGGTTAGGGATTGTGTTTGTGAGGGGGTTAGGGATTGTGTTTGGGGGGGTTCGGGATTGTAGTTGTGAGGGTGAGGGATTGTGTTTATGAGGGGGTTAGGGATTGTGTTTGTGCAGGATTAGGGATGGTGTTTGTGAGGGGGATAGGGCTTGTGTTTATGAAGGGTTTCGGGATTACGTTTGTGGAAGGGTAGGGATTGCGTTTGCAAGGGGTTAGGGTTTGTGCTTGTGGAGGGGTAGGGATTGTGCTTATGAAGGGGTTAGGGATTGTGTTTGTGAGAGGGTTAGCAATTGTATTTGTGTGGGAGTTAGGGATTGTGTCTGTGAGGGGGTTAGGTATTGTGTTTGTGAGATGGTTAGGGATTGTGTTTGTGTGGGGGTTCCGGATTGTGTTTGTGAGCGGGTTTGGGATTGTGTTTGTGAGGGTTAGGGATTGTGTTTGTGAGTGGGTTAGGGATTGTGTTTGTGGAGGATTAGGGATTGTGTTTGTGAGCATTAGGGATTGTGTTGTGAGGGGGATAGGGATTGTGTTTATGAGGGGGTTAGGGATTACATTTGTGGAAGGGTAGGAATTGCGTTTGTGGAAGGTTAGGGAATGAGTTTGTGGAGGGCTAGGCATTGTGCTTGTGAGGGGTTAGGCATTGTGTTTGTGAGGGGATTAGGGATTGTGTTTGTGGAGGGGTAGGGATTGTGTTTGTTAGGTAGTTAGGGACTGTGTTTATGGAGGATTAGGGATTGTGTTTGTGAGGATATTAGGGACTGTGCTTGTGGAGTATTAGGGATTGTGTTTGTGAGGGTTACGGATTGTGCTTGTGAGGGGGATGGGGATTGTGTTTATGAGGGGGTTAGAGATTACATTTGTGGAAGGGTAGGGATTGTGTTTGTGGAAGGTTAGGGTTTGTGCTTGTGGAGGTTTAGGGATTGTGTTTGTGAGGGGTAGGGATTGTGTTTGTGAGGGGATTAGGGATTGTGTTTGTGGAGTGGTAGAGATTGTGTATGTGAGGGGTAGGGATTCTGTTTGTGGAGTGGTAGACATTGTGTTGGTGATGGGTAGGGATTGTGTTTGTGAGGGGCAGGGATTATGTTTGTGGAGGGGTAGGGATTATGTTTGTGGAGGGGGTAGGGATTGTGTTTTTAAGGGGGTTAGGGATTGTGTTTGTGAGAGGGTTAGGGATTGTGTTTGTGAGGGGTTAGGGATTGTGTTTGTGAGGTGGTTAGGGACTGTGTTTGTGGAGGGTTAGGGATTGTGTTTGTGAGGGGATTCGGGTTTGTGTTTGTGGAGGATTAGGGATTGTGTTTGTGAGGGTGTTAATGACTGTGTTTGTGGAGGATTAGGGATTGTGTTTGTGAGGGTTAGAGATTGTGTTTGTGAGGGTGTTAGAGAATGTGTTTGTGAGGGGGTTAGGGATTGTGTTTGTGAGGGATAGGGACTGTGTTTGTGAGGGGTTAGACATTGTGTTTGTGAGGGGATTTGGAATTGTGTTTGTGGAGGATTAGGGATTGTGTTTGTGAGGGTGTTAATGACTGTGTTTGTGGAGGATTAGGGATTGTGTTTGTGAGGGTTAGAGATTGTGTTTGTGAGGGTGTTAGAGAATGTGTTTGTGAGGGGGTTAGGGATTGTGTTTGTGAGGGATAGGGACTGTGTTTGTGAGGGGTTAGACATTGTGTTTGTGAGGGGATTTGGAATTGTGTTTATGGAGTGGTAGAAATTGTGTTTGTGGAGGGTTAGGGGTTGTGTTTGTGAGGGGTAGGGATTGTGTTTGTGGTGGGGTAGGGATTGTGTTTGTGAGGTGGTTAGGGATTCTGTTTGAAGAGGGTTAGGGATAGTGTTTGTGAGGGTTAGGGATTGTGTTTATGAGGGGATTAGGGTTTGTGTTTGTGGAGGGTTCGCGATTGTGTTTGTGAGGGGGTTAGGGACTGTGTTTGTGGAGTATTAGGGATTGTGTTTGTGAGGGTTAGGTAGTGTGTTTGCGAGGGGTTAGGGATTGTGTTTATGAGGTGGTTAGGGATTACGTTTGTGGAAGGGTAGGGATTGTGTTTTTGGAAGGTTAGGGTTTGTGCTTGTGGAGGTTTAGGGATTGTGTTTGTGAGTGTGTTATGGATTGTGTTTGTGGAGGGTTAGGGATTGTGTTTGTGAGGGGTAGGGATTGTGTTTGTGAGGGGATTAGGGATTGTGTTTGTGGAGTGGTAGAGATTGTGTATGTGAGGGGTAGGGATTCTGTTTGTGGAGTGGTAGACATTGTGTTGGTGAGGGGTAGGGATTGTGTTTGTGAGGGGCAGGGAATATGTTTGTGGAGGGGTAGGAATTATGGTTGTGGAGGGGGTAGGGATTGTGTTTGTGAGAGGGTTAGGGATTGTGTTTGTGAGGGGTTAGGGATTGTGTTTGTGAGGTGGTTAGGGACTGTGTTTATGGAGGATTAGGGTTGTGTTTGTGAGGATATTAGGGACTGTGCTTGTGGAGGATTAGGGATTATGTTTGTGAGGGTTAGGGATTGTGCTTGTGAGGGGGATAGGCATTGTGTTTAGGAGGGGATTAGGGATTACGTTTGTGGAAGGGTAGGGATTGCATTTGTGGAAGGTTAGGGATTGAGTTTGTGGAGGGTTAGGGATTATGTTTGTGAGGGGTTAGGCATTGTGTTTGTGAGGGGATTCAGAATTGTGTTTGTGGAGGATTATGGATTGTGTTTGTGAGGGTTAGCGATTGTGTTTGTGAGGGTGTTAGAGATTGTGTTTGTGAGGGGGTTAGGGTTTGTGTTTGTGAGGGATAGGGACTGTGTTTGTGAGGGGTTAGACATTGTGTTTGTGAGGGAATTTGGGATTGTGTTTATGGAGTGGTAGAAATTGTGTTTGTGGAGGGTTAGGGATTGTGTTTGTGAGGGTTAGGGATTGTGTTTGTGGTGGGGTAGGGATTGTGTTTGTGAGGCGGTTAGGGGTTCTGTTTGAAGAGGGTTAGGGATAGTGTTTGTGAGGGTTAGGGATTGTGTTTGTGAGGGATTTAGGGTTGGTGTTTGTGGAGAGTTATGGATTGTGTTTATGAGGGGATTAGTGTTTGTGTTTGTGGAGGGTTCGTGATTGTGTTTGTGGGGGGTTAGGGACTGTGTTTGTGGAGTATTAGGGATTGTGTTTGTGAGGGTTACAGATTGTGCTTGTGAGGGGGATGGGGATTGTGTTTATGAGGGGGTTAGGGATTACGTTTGTGGAAGGGTAGGGATTGTGTTTGTGGAAGGTTAGGGTTTGTGCTTGTGGAGGTTTAGGGATTGTTTTTGTGAGTGTGTTATGGATTGTGTTTGTGGAGGGTTAGAGATTGTGTTTGTGAGGGGTAGGGATTGTGTTTGTGAGGGGATTAGGGATTGTGTTTGTGGAGTGGTAGAGATTGTGTATGTGAGGGGTAGGGATTCTGTTTGTGGAGTGGTAGACATTGTGTTGGTGAGGGGTAGGGATTGTGTTTGTGAGGGGCAGGGATTATGTTTGTGGAGGGGTAGGGATTATGGTTGTGGAGGGGGTAGGGATTGTGTTTGTGAGAGGGTTAGGGATTGTGTTTGTGAGGGGTTAGGGATTGTGTTTGTGAGGTAGTTAGGGACTGTGTTTATGGAGGATTAGGGATTGTGTTTGTGAGGATATTAGGGACTGTGCTTGTGGAGTATTAGGGATTGTGTTTGTGAGGGTTACGGATTGTGCTTGTGAGGGGGATGGGGATTGTGTTTATGAGGGGGTTAGAGATTACATTTGTGGAAGGGTAGGGATTGTGTTTGTGGAAGGTTAGGGTTTGTGCTTGTGGAGGTTTAGGGATTGTGTTTGTGAGGGGTAGGGATTGTGTTTGTGAGGGGATTAGGGATTGTGTTTGTGGAGTGGTAGAGATTGTGTTTGTGAGGGGTAGGGATTCTGTTTGTGGAGTGGTAGACATTGTGTTGGTGAGGGGTAGGGATTGTGTTTGTGAGGGGCAGGGATTATGTTTGTGGAGGGGTAGGGATTATGTTTGTGGAGGGGGTAGGATTTTTTTTTTAAGGGGGTTAGGGATTGTGTTTGTGAGAGGGTTAGGGATTGTGTTTGTGAGGGGTTAGGGATTGTGTTTGTGAGGTGGTTAGGGACTGTGTTTGTGGAGGGTTAGGGATTGTGTTTGTGAGGGTGTTAGGAATTGTGTTTGTGGAGGTTTAGGGATTGTGTTTGTGGAGGTTTAGGGATTGTGTTTGTGAGGGGGTTAGGACTGGTGTTTGTGGAGGGTTAGGAATTGTGTTTGTGAGGGGTAGGGATTGTGTTTGTGAGGGTGTTCGGGATTGTGTTTGTGGAGGTTTAGGGATTGTGTTTGTGGAGGGTTAGGGATTGTGGTTGTGAGGGGGTTAGGGATTGTGTTTGTGGAGTGGTCGAGATTGTGTTTGTGATGGGGTAGGTATTGTGTTTGTGAGGGGCAGGGATTATGTTTGTGGAGGGGTAGGGATAGTGTTTGTGGAGAGGGTCGGGATTGTGTTTGTAAGGGGGTTAGGGATTGTGTTTGTGGAGAGTTATGGATTGTGTTTATGAGGGGATAAGGGTTTGTGTTTGTGGAGGGTTCGCGATTATATTTGTGAGGGGGTTAGGGACTGTGTTTGTGGAGTATTCGGGATTGTGTTTGTGAGGGTTACGGATTGTGCTTGTGAGGGGATGGGGATTGTGTTTATGAGGGGGTTACGGATTTCGTTTGTGGAAGGGTAGTGATTGTGTTTGTGGAAGGTTAGGGTTTGTGCTTGTGGAGGTTTAGGGATTGTGTTTGTGAGTGTGTTATGGATTGTGTTTGTGGAGGATTAGGGATTTTGTTTGTGGGGGTAGGGATTGTGTTTGTGAGGGGATTAGGGATTGTGTTTGTGGAGTGGTAGAGATTGTGTATGTGAGGGGTAGGGATTCTGTTTGTGGAGTGGTAGACATTGTGTTGGTGAGGGGTAGGGATTGTGTTTGTGAGGGGCAGGGATTATGTTTGTGGAGGGGTAGGGATTATGTTTGTGGAGGGGGTAGGGATTGTGTTTTTAAGGGGGTTAGGGATTGTGTTTGTGAGAGGGTTAGGGATTGTGTTTGTGAGGGGTTAGGGATTGTGTTTGTGAGGTGGTTAGGGACTGTGTTTGTGGAGGGTTAGGGATTGTGTTTGTGAGGGTGTTAGGAATTGTGTTTGTGGAGGTTTAGGGATTGTGTTTGTGGAGGGTTAGGGATTGTGGTTGTGAGGGGGTTAGGGATTGTGTTTGTGGAGTGGTAGAGATTGTGTTTGTGATGGGGTAGGTATTGTGTTTGTGAGGGGCAGGGATTATGTTTGTGGAGGGGTAGGGATGGTGGTTGTGGAGAGGGTAGGGATTGTGTTTGAGAGGGGGTTAGGGATTGTGTTTGTGGAGGTTTAGGGATTGTGTTTGTGGAGGGTTAGGGATTGTGTTTTTTGGAGGGGATTAGGACTGGTGTTTGTGGAGGGTTAGGAATTGTGTTTGTGAGAGGGTTAGGGATTGTGGTTGAGAGGGGGTTAGGGATTGTGTTTGTGAGGGGGTTAGTGATTGTGTTTGTGGAGTGGTAGAGATTGTGTTTGTGATGGGGTAGGTATTGTGTTTGTGAGGGGCAGGGATTATGTTTGTGGAGGGGTAGGGATGGTGTTTGTGGAGAGGGTAGGGATTGTGTTTGTAAGGGGGTTAGGGATTGTGTTTGTGGAGGTTTAGGGATTGTGTTTATGGAGGGTTAGGGATTGTGTTTTTTTGAGGGGGTTAGGACTGGTGTTTGTGGAGGGTTAGGGATTGTGGTTGTGAGGGGGTTAGGGATTGTGTTTGTGAGGGGGTTAGGGATTGTGTTTGTGGAGTGGTAGAGATTGTGTTTGTGAGGGGGTAGGGATTGTGTTTGTTAGGGGTAGGGATTATGTTTGTGGAGGGGTAGGGATGGTGTTTGTGGAGAGTGTAGGGATTGTGTTTGTAAGGGGGTTCGGGATTGTGTTTTTGAGGGGGTTAGGGATTGTGTTTGTGAGGGGATTAGGGATTGTGTTTGTGAGGGGGTTTGGTGTTGTGTTTGTGTAGGGATTAGGGATTGTGTTTGTGGAGTGGTTGAGATTGAGTTTGTGAGGGGGTAGGGATTGTGTTTGTGAGGGGTTGAGGGATTGTGTTTGTGGAGGATTAGGGATTGTGTTTGTAGAAGGTTAGGGATTGTGTTTGTGAGGGGTTAGGCATTGTGTTTGTGAGTGGATTAGGGATTGTGTTTGTGAGGGATAGGGACTGTGTTTGTGAGGGGTTAGACATTGTGTTTGTGAGGGGACTCGGGATTGTGTTTATGGAGTGGTAGAAATTGTGTTTGTGAGGGATTAGGGATTGTGTTTGTGAGGGGTAGGGATTGTGTTTGAAGAGGGTTAGGGATAGTGTTTGTGAGGGTTAGGGATTGTGTTTGTGAGGGGTTTAGGGTTGGTGTTTGTGGAGAGTTATGGATTGTGTTTATGAGGGGATAAGGGTTTGTGTTTGTAGAGGGTTCGCGATTATATTTGTGAGGGGGTTAGGGACTGTGTTTGTGGAGTATTCGGGATTGTGTTTGTGAGGGTTACGGATTGTGCTTGTGAGGGGATGGGGATTGTGTTTATGAGGGGGTTACGGATTACGTTTGTGGAAGGGTAGTGATTGTGTTTGTGGAAGGTTAGGGTTTGTGCTTGTGGAGGTTTAGGGATTGTGTTTGTGAGTGTGTTATGGATTGTGTTTGTGGAGGATTAGGGATTTTGTTTGTGGGGGTAGGGATTGTGTTTGTGAGGGAATTAGGGATTGTGTTTGTGGAGTGGTAGAGATTGTGTATGTGAGGGGTAGGGATTCTGTTTGTGGAGTGGTAGACATTGTGTTGGTGAGGGGTAGGGATTGTGTTTGTGAGGGGCAGGGATTATGTTTGTGGAGGGGTAGGGATTATGTTTGTGGAGGGGGTAGGGATTGTGTTTTTAAGGGGGTTAGGGATTGTGTTTGTGAGAGGGTTAGGGATTGTGTTTGTGAGGGGTTAGGGATTGTGTTTGTGAGGGTGTTAGGAATTGTGTTTGTGGAGGTTTAGGGATTGTGTTTGTGGAGGGTTAGGGATTGTGTTTGTGAGGGGGTTAGGACTGGTGTTTGTGGAGGGTTAGGAATTGTGTTTGTGAGGGGTAGGGATTGTGTTTGTGAGGGTGTTCGGGATTGTGTTTGTGGAGGTTTAGGGATTGTGTTTGTGGAGGGTTAGGGATTGTGGTTGTGAGGGGGTTAGGGATTGTGTTTGTGGAGTGGTAGAGATTGTGTTTGTGATGGGGTAGGTATTGTGTTTGTGAGGGGCAGGGATTATGTTTGTGGAGGGGTAGGGATGGTGGTTGTGGAGAGGGTAGGGATTGTGTTTGAGAGAGGGTTAGGGATTGTGTTTGTGGAGGTTTAGGGATTGTGTTTGTGGAGGGTTAGGGATTGTGTTTTTTTGAGGGGGTTAGGACTGGTGTTTGTGGAGGGTTAGGGATTGTGTTTGTGAGAGGGTTAGGGATTGTGGTTGAGAGGGAGTTAGGGATTGTGTTTGTGAGGGGATTAGTGATTGTGTTTGTGGAGTGGTAGAGATTGTGATTGTGATGGGGTAGGTATTGTGTTTGTGAGGGGCAGGGATTATGTTTGTGGAGGGGTAGGGATGGTGTTTGTGGAGAGGGTAGGGATTGTGTTTGTAAGGGGGTTAGGGATTGTGTTTGTGGAGGTTTAGGGATTGTGTTTGTGGAGGGTTAGGGATTGTGTTTTTTTGAGGGGGTTAGGACTGGTGTTTGTGGAGGGTTAGGAATTGTGTTTGTGAGAGGATTAGGGATTGTGGTTGTGAGGGGGTTAGGGATTGTGTTTGTGAGGGGGTTAGGGATTGTGTTTGTGGAGTGGTAGAGAGTGTGTTTGTGAGGGGGTAGGGATTGTGTTTGTTAGGGGTAGGGATTATGTTTGTGGAGGGGTAGGGATGGTGTTTGTGGAGAGTGTAGGGATTGTGTTTGTAAGGGGGTTCGGGATTGTGTTTTTGAGGGGGTTAGGGATTGTGTTTGTGAGGGGATTAGGGATTGTGTTTGTGAGGGGGTTTGGTGTTGTGTTTGTGTAGGGATTAGGGATTGTGTTTGTGGAGTGGTTGAGATTGAGTTTGTGAGGGGGTAGGGATTGTGTTTGTGAGGGGCAGGGATGATCTTTGTGGAGGGGTCAGGATTTTGTTTGTGGAAGGGTAGGGATTGCGTTTGTAGAAGGTTAGGGATTGTGTTTGTGAGGGGTTAGGCATTGTGTTTGTGAGGGGATTAGGGATTGTGTTTGTGAGGGGATTTGGGGTTGTGTTTGTGTAGGGGTTAGGGATTGTGTTTGTGGAGTGGTTGAGATTGAGTTTGTGAGGGGGTAGGGATTGTGTTTGTGAGGGGCAGGGATGATCTTTGTGGAGGGGTCAGGATTGTGTTTGTGGAGAGGGTCGGGATTGTGTTTGTAAGGGGGTTAGGGATTGTGTTTGTGAGGGGGTTAGGGATTGTGTTTGTGTGGTGTTTAGGGATTGTGTTTGTGAGGGTTAGGGATTGTGTGTGTGAGGGGGTTATGGATCGTGTTTGTGGATGGTTGGGGATTGTGTTTTTGAGGGGATTAGGGATTGTGTTTGTCAGGGGGTTCGGGATTGTGTTTGTGGAGGGTTTGGCATTGTGTTTGTGAGGGGGTTGGGGATTGTGTTTGTGGAGGTTTCGGGATTGTGTTTGTGACGGGATTAGGGATTGTGTTCGTAATGGGGTTAGGGATTGTGTTTGTGGAGGGTTTGGGATTGTGTTTGTGAGGGGGTTAGGAATTGTGTTTGTGGAGGGTTAGGGATTGTGTTTGTGAGGAGGCTAGGGATTGTGCTTGTGGAGGTTTAGGGATTGTGTTTGTGAGGGTTAGGGATTGTGTTTGTGAGGGGGTTAGGGATGGTGTTAGTGGAGGTTTAGGGATTGTGTTTCTGAGAGGGTTTGGGATTCTGTTTGTGAGGGGTAGGGATTGTGTATGTGGAATGGTAGAGATTGTGTTTGTGGAGGGGGTAGGGATTGTGTTTGTGAGGGGTAGGGATTGTGTTTGTGGAGGGGTAGTGATTGTGTTTGTGAGGTGGTTAGGGATTGTGTTTGTGAGGGGGTGAGGGATTGTGTTTGTGAGGGGGTTAGGCATTGTGTTTGTGGAGGGTTTGGGATTGTGTTTGTGAGGGGGTTAGGGATTGTGTTTGTGGAAGGGTCGGGATTGCGTTTGTGGAAGGTTAGGGATTGTATTTGTGAGGGGAATAGGGATTGCGTTTGTGGAGGGGTAGGGATTGTGTTTGTGAGGGGGTTAGGGATTGTGTTTTTGAGGGGGTTAGGGATTTTGTTTGTGGAAGGGTTGGGATTGCGTTTGTGGAATGGTAGGGATTGTGCAAGGGTAGGGTAGCAGAGAGCGGCGGGAGCTGGGCGGAAGTTCAGACGGAGCGCAAAGCCAGTCAGGAAGGTAAGTGATTGCTATTAGAGTGGGTGTGTTCTAAACCCCAGGTCCTACAAGGTAGGGTCTCCCTTCCTCCCTCCTCCTCTAACCTAACTTAAGAGTCCACAGACTTGCCACAAAAAAAGGGTCTAAGGAAGTTTGGATCGAAGAGTGAAGCTTCAGCTCACGAGTCTTTGACAAGGAGGTTGAGTGAAGTGATTACGCCACAGTTGAAGAGGGTGAAGACATGACTGCCCAGCTGGTTCACGTGCCTGATGTGGGAGGTCAATGACTCTGGTGTGTCTGGCTCGTATAAGTGTGGAAAGTGTGTGCACATTCAGCTATTGACCGAGCATATTGCAGCACTGATGAAAGAACTCGGGGACCTTAGGCTCATCCGAGAGAATGAGATCTTTCTGGACAAGACCTTCAGCGAGGTTATTACACCGACCATAAAGAAGAGAGCAGAAGAGAGCAGAAGATGAGGAAGGCAGAGAGGAGACAGGTGGAAGAGACCCCGGGAGAAGTACCTGTCAGGAGCAAGTTGAAGCTTTTGGAAACAGTAGAGACTGATGACACTGCCAGTTCACAAGGCGGCCAGGCCTGTCAATCAAACGTTGGCGCAGAGGCAGAGCGGAAGAGTCGGACATCGCACAGAGCAGTGGTAATAGGGGACTCCATAGTGAGAGGAACTGACCGGGGTTTTTGTGGCAGCAGACGGGATTTAAGGATGGTGTGTTGCCTTCCTGGTGCCAGGGTGAAAGACATCACAGACAGAGTGCAGGAAATCCTCAAGGACGAGGGTGAAGAGCCAGAGGTGGTGGTACATGTTGGCACTAATGATGTCGGGAAGAAGAGGAGGAACATACTACAGCAGGACTTCAGAGAACTAGGAAGAAGGCTGAAAAACAGGACATCCAGAGTGGTTATCTCCGGTTTGCTTCCAGTTCCTCGGGCAGGTGTGACCAGAAACAGGGAGGTAATGGACTTGAACGTGTGGTTGGGGAACTGGTGCAGGAAGCAAGGATTTAAGTTCTTGGATCACTGGGGTATGTTTTGTGGCAAGCATAAATTATACAAAAGAGACAGTTTGCACCTTAATAGGTTAGGGACCAGCATTCTGGCAGGCAGGTTTACTACTGCAACACAGCTACATTTAAACTAAGTAGCGGGGGGGAGGGGACAAACTGGATGTTTAAAAAGGAAATTGAAGGGAAAGTTAGAACAAGAGAAGTCAAGAAAGACAACTGTATCAATGAGGCAGAGAACTTGGAAAGGGATCATGCTGTAAGATTGAGTGAAATAGGGGTTGATGGGAAGGATGAGGGCAGTAACAAATTAAAAATACTACACATGAATGCACGAAGCATTAGACATAAGATGGATGAGCTTGAGGCTCTTTTGGAAATTGGCAGGTACGATATTGTGGCGATAACTGAGACGTGGCTTCATGGGGACAGGGCCTGGGAAATGAATATTCAAGGCTACACGTGCTATCGTAAGGACAGACTGACAGGCAGATGGGGTGGGGTGGCCTTGTTGGTAAGGGAGGATATTCAGTCCCATGCACGGGGGGACCTAGAATCAGGGGATGCAGAGTCAGTGTGGATAGAGCTGCGAAATACTAAGGGTAAAAAGACCCTCTTGGGAGTCATCTACAGGCCCCCAAACAGTAGTCTGGATGTCGGATGTAAGTTGAATCAGGAGCTGAAATTGGCCTGTCGAAAAGATGTTACTACAGTTGTTATGGGGGATTTTAACATGCAGGTAGACTGGGAGAATCAGGATGGTATTGGACCTCAAGAAAGAGACTTTGTGGAGTGCCTCCGAGATGGATTCTTAGAGCAGCTGGTGCTGGAGCCAACCAGGGAGAAGGCAATTCTGGATCTGGTATCGTGTAACGAACCAGAATTGGTCAGAGACCTTGAAGTGAAGGAGCCATTGGGAAGTAGTGACCATAACACATTAAGCTTCAATCTGCAATTTGAGAGGGAGAGGGTACAGTCGGAAGTGACAATACTTCTGTTGAATAAAGGGAACTATGGAGCTATGAGGGAGGAGCTGGCCAAAGTTCAATGGTGCAATACCTTAGCAGGGATGACCGTGGAGGAACAATGGCAGATATTTCTTTGTATAATGCAGAAGTTACAGGATCAGTTCATTCCTAAAAGGAAGAAAGATCCCAGGAGGAGGCATGGGCGGCCGTGGCTGACGAGGGAAGTTAAGAAACATATAAAGTTAAAAGAGAAAAAGTATAAAATAGCAAAGATAAGTGGGAAAACTGAGGACTGGGAAGCTTTTAAAGAGCAACAGAGGATTACTAAGAAGTAAATACGCAGAGGGAAAATGAGGTACGAAGGTAAACTGGCCAATAATATAAAGGAGGATAGTAAAAGCTTTTTTAGGTATGTGCAAGGCAAAAAAATGGTTAGGACTAAAATTGGGCCCTTGAAGACGGAAACAGGGGAATATATTACGGGGAACAAAGAAATGGCAGAAGAATTAAATGGGTACTTCTGATCTGTGTTCACTGGGGAAGACACAAGCAATCTCCCTTAGGTAACAGTGGCTGAAGGATCTGAACTTAAGGGAATTTATATTTGTCAGGATTTGGTGTTGGAGAGACTGTTAGGTCTGAAGGTTGATAAGTCTCCGGGGCCTGATGGTCTACATCCCAGGGTACTGAAGGAGGTGGCTCAGGAAATCGTGGATGCGTTGGTGATTATTTTCCAGAGTTCGATAGATTCGAGTCGGTTCCTGAGGATTGGAGGGCGGCTAATGTTATACCACTTTTTAAGCAAGGTGGGAGAGAGAAAGCAGGAAATTATAGACCAGTTAGTCTGACCTCAGTGGTGGGAAAGATGCTGGAGTCTGTTATAAAGGATGAAATTACAACACATCTGGATAGTAGTAACAGGATAGGACAGAGTCAGCATGGATTTATGAAGGGGAAATCATGCTTGACTAATTTTCTTGAATTTTTTGAGGATGTAACTCTGAAGATGGACGAGGGAGCTCCAGTAGATGTAGTGTACCTGGACTTTCAGAAAGCTTTTGATAAAATCCCACACAGGAGGTTAGTGAGTAAAATTAGGGCACATGGTATTGGGGGCAAAGTACTGGATTGGATTGAAAATTGGTTGGCTAATAGGAAACAAAGGGTAGTGATAAACGGCTCCATTTCAGAATGGCAGGCAGTGACCAGTGGGGTACTGCAGGGATCCATGCTGGGACCGCAGCTTTTTACAATATATGTTAATGATATAGAAGATGGTATCAGCAATAACATAAGCAAATTTGTTGATGATACTAAGCTTGGTGGCAGGGTGAAATATGATGAGGATGTTAGGAGATTACAGGGTGACCTGGACAAGTTAGGTGAGTGGGCAGATGCATGGCAGATGCAGTTTAATGTGGATAAATGTATGGTTATCCACTTTGGTGGCAAGAACAGGAAGGCAGATTACTACCTCAATGGAATCAATTTAGGTAAAGGGGCAGTACAGAGAGATCTGGTTGTTCTTGTACACCAGGCAATGAAGGCAAGCATGCAGGTACAGCAGGTAGTGAAGAAGGCTAATAGCATGCTAGCCTTCATAACAAGAGGGATTGAGTATAGAAGCAAAGAGGTTCTTCTGCAGCTGTACAGGGCCCTGGTGAGACCACACCTGGAGTACTGTGTGCAGTTCTGGTCTCCAAATTTGAGGAAAGACATTCTGGCTATTGAGGGAGTGCAGCATAGGTTCACAAGGTCAATTCCTGGAATGGCGGGATTACCTTACACGGAAAGACTGAAACGACTGGGGTTGTATACCCTTGAGTTTAGAAGGCTGAGAGGGGATCTGATTGAGACATATAAGATTATGTAAAGATTGGACACTCTGGCAGCAGGAAACATGTTTCCGCTGATGGGTGAGTGCCGAACCAGAGAACACAGCTTAAAAATAAGGGGTAGACCATTTAGGACAGAGATGAGGAGAAACTTCTTCACCCAGAGAGTGGTGGCTGTGTGGAATGCTCTGCCCCAGAGGGCAGAGGAGGCCCAGTCTCTGGATTCATTTAAGAAAGAGTTGGATAGACCTCTCAAAGATAGTGGAATCAAGGGTTATGGAGATAAGGCAAGAACAGGTTACTGATTAGGAATGATCAGCCATGATCATATTGAATGGTGGTGCAGGCTCGAAGGGCTGAATGGCCTACTCCTGCACCTATTGTCTATTGTCTATTGTGTTTGTGAGGATTAGGGATTGTGTTCGTGAGGGGGTTAGGGATTGTGTTTGTGAGGGGTTAGGGATTGTGTTTGTGGAGGATTAGGTAATGTGTTTGTGAGGGTTAGGGATTGTGTTTGTGAGGATTTAGGGATTGAGTTTGTGGAAGGGTCGTGATTGCATTTGTGGAAAGGTAGGCATTATATTTGTGGAGGGTTAGGGATTGTGTTTGCAAGGGGTGAGGGATTGTGTTTGTGAGGGGTTAGGCATTGTGTTTGTGAGGGGAATAGGGATTGTGTTTGTGGAGGGTTAGGAATTGTGTTTGTGAGGGTTAGGGATTGTGCTTGTGAGGGGGTTAGGGATTATGTTTGTGAGGGGGTGAGGGATTGTGTTTGTGAGGGTTAGGAACTGTGTTTCTGGGGGGGTTAGGGATTGTGTTTGTGAGAGGATTAGGGATTGTGTTTGTGAGGGGGTTAGGGATTGTGTTTGTGGAGGGTTAGGGATTGTGTTTGTGAGGGGGTTAGGGATTGTGTTTGGGAGGGGGTTCGGGATTGTGTTTGTGAGGGTTAGGAATTGTGTTTGTGAGGGGGTTAGGGATTGTGTTAGTGGAGGATTAGGTAATGTGTTTGTGAGGGTTAGGGATTGTGCTTGTGAGGGGGTTAGGGATTATGTTTGTGAGGGAGTTAGGGATTGTGTTTGTGAGGGGAATAGGGATTGTGTTTGTGGAAGGTTAGGAATTGTGTTTGTGAGGGTTAGGGATTGTGCTTGTGAGAGGGTTAGGGATTATGTTTGTGAGGGGGTTAGGGATTGTGTTTGTGAGGGTTAGGGACTGTGTTTCTGGGGGGGTTAGGGATTGTGTTTGTGAGAGGATTAGGGATTGTGTTTGTGAGGGGGTTAGGGATTGTGTTTGTGGAGGGTTAGGGATTGTGTTTGTGAGGGGGTTAGGGATTGTGTTAGTGGAGCATTAGGTAATGTGTTTGTGAGGGTTAGGGATTGTGTTTGTGAGGGGTTAGGGATTGAGTTTGTGGAAGGGTAGTGATTGCATTTGTGGAAGGGTAGGCATTATATTTGTGGAGGGTTAGGGATTGTGTTTGCAAGGGGTGAGGGATTGTGTTTGTGAGGGGTTAGGCATTGTGTTTGTGAGGGGAATAGGGATTGTGTTTGTGGAAGGTTAGGAATTGTGTTTGTAAGGGTTAGGGATTGTGTTTGTGAGGGGGTTAGGGATTATGTTTGTGAGGGGGTTAGGGATTGTGTTTGTGAGGGTTAGGGACTGTGTTTCTGGGGGGGTTAGGGATTGTGTTTGTGAGAGGATTAGGGATTGTGTATGTGAGGGGGTTAGGGATTGTGTTTGTGGAGGGTTAGGGATTGTGTTTGTGAGGGGGTTAGGGATTGTGTTTGTGAGGGGATGAGGGATTGTGTTTATGAGGGGGTTAGGGATTGTGCTTGTGAGGGGGTTAAGGATTGTGTTTGTGAGGGGTAGGGATTGTGTTTGTTGAGGGGCTTAGGTGTTGTGTTTATGAGGGGGTTAGGGATTGTGCTTGTGGACGGGTAGGGATAGTATTTGTTGAGGGGTTAGGGATTGTGTTTGTGAGAGGGTTAGGGATTGAGTTTGTGAGGGGATTAGGGATTGTGTTTGTGAGGGTTAGGGATTGTGTTTGTGAGGAGGTTAGGGACTGTGTTTGTGAGGGGGTTAGGGATTGTGTTTGTGAGGGTTAGGGATTGTGTTTGTGAGGGGGTTAGGGACTGTGTTTGTGAGGGGGTTAGGGATTGTGTTTGTGGAGGATTAGGTAATGTGTTTGTGAGGGTTAGGGATTGTGTTTGTGAGGGGTTTAGGGATTGAGTTTGTGGAAGGGTAGTGATTGCATTTGTGGAAGGGTAGGCATTATATTTGAAGAGAGTTAGGGATTGTGTTTGCAAGGGGTGAGGGATTGTGCTTGTAAGGGGTTAGGCATTGTGTTTGGGAGGGGGTTCGGGATTGTGTTTGTGAGGGTTAGGGATTGTGTTTTTGGAGGATTAGGTAATGTGTTTGTGAGGGTTAGGGATTGTGTTTGTGAGGGGTTAGGGATTGAGTTTGTGGAAGGGTAGTGATTGCATTTGTGGAAGGGTAGGCATTATATTTGTGGAGGGTTAGGGATTGTGTTTGCAAGGGGTGAGGGATTGTGTTTGTGAGGGGTTAGGCATTGTGTTTGGGAGGGGGTTCGGGATTGTGTTTGTGAGGGTTAGGGATTGTGTTTGTGGAGGATTAGGTAATGTGTTTGTGAGGGTTAGGGATTGTGCTTGTGAGGGGGTTAGGGATTGTGTTTGTGAGGGGCAGGGATTGTGTTTGTTGAGGGGCTTAGGTGTTGTGTTTATGAGGGGGTTAGGGATTGTGCTTGTGGACGGGTAGTGATTGTGTTTGTGGAGGGTTAGGGACTGTGTTTGTGAGGCGGTTAGGGATTGTGTTTGTGAGGGTGTTAGGGATTGTGTTTGCGAGGGGCTAGGGATTGTGTTTGTGAGGGGGTTAGGGATTGTGTTTGTGAGGGGGTTAGGGATTGTGTTTGTGAGAGGATTAGGGATTGTGTATGTGAGGGGGTTAGGGATTGTGTTTGTGGAGGGTTAGGGATTGTGTTTGTGAGGGGGTTAGGGATTGTGTTTGTGAGGGGATGAGGGATTGTGTTTATGAGGGGGTTAGGGATTGTGCTTGTGAGGGGGTTAAGGATTGTGTTTGTGAGGGGTAGGGATTGTGTTTGTTGAGGGGCTTAGGTGTTGTGTTTATGAGGGGGTTAGGGATTGTGCTTGTGGACGGGTAGGGATAGTATTTGTTGAGGGGTTAGGGATTGTGTTTGTGAGAGGGTTAGGGATTGAGTTTGTGAGGGGATTAGGGATTGTGTTTGTGAGGGTTAGGGATTGTGTTTGTGAGGAGGTTAGGGACTGTGTTTGTGAGGGGGTTAGGGATTGTGTTTGTGAGGGTTAGGGATTGTGTTTGTGAGGGGGTTAGGGACTGTGTTTGTGAGGGGGTTAGGGATTGTGTTTGTGGAGGATTAGGTAATGTGTTTGTGAGGGTTAGGGATTGTGGTTGTGAGGGGTTTAGGGATTGAGTTTGTGGAAGGGTAGTGATTGCATTTGTGGAAGGGTAGGCATTATATTTGAAGAGAGTTAGGGATTGTGTTTGCAAGGGGTGAGGGATTGTGTTTGTAAGGGGTTAGGCATTGTGTTTGGGAGGGGGTTCGGGATTGTGTTTGTGAGGGTTAGGGATTGTGTTTTTGGAGGATTAGGTAATGTGTTTGTGAGGGTTAGGGATTGTGTTTGTGAGGGGTTAGGGATTGAGTTTGTGGAAGGGTAGTGATTGCATTTGTGGAAGGGTAGGCATTATATTTGTGGAGGGTTAGGGATTGTGTTTGCAAGGGGTGAGGGATTGTGTTTGTGAGGGGTTAGGCATTGTGTTTGGGAGGGGGTTCGGGATTGTGTTTGTGAGGGTTAGGGATTGTGTTTGTGGAGGATTAGGTAATGTGTTTGTGAGGGTTAGGGATTGTGCTTGTGAGGGGGTTAGGGATTGTGTTTGTGAGGGGCAGGGATTGTGTTTGTTGAGGGGCTTAGGTGTTGTGTTTATGAGGGGGTTAGGGATTGTGCTTGTGGACGGGTAGTGATTGTGTTTGTGGAGGGTTAGGGACTGTGTTTGTGAGGCGGTTAGGGATTGTGTTTGTGAGGGTGTTAGGGATTGTGTTTGCGAGGGGCTAGGGATTGTGTTTGTGAGGGGGTTAGGGATTGTGTTTGTGAGGGGGTTAGGGATTGTGTTTGTGAGGGGGTTAGGGATTGTGTTTGTGAGGGGTCGGGATTGTGTTTGTGGAGGGTTAGGGATTGTGTTTGTGAGGGGGTTAGGGATTGTGTTTGTGAGGGTGTTAGGGATTGTGTTTGCGAGGGGTTAGGGTTGTGTTTGTGAGAGGGTTAGGGATTGTGTTTGTGTGGGGTTAGGGATTGTGTTTGTGAGGGGGTTAGGGATTGTTTGTGGAAGGATAGGGATTGTGTTTGTGGAAGGGTAGGGATTGCGTTTGGATAGATTGATGAATGAAGGATGAGGTAAAGGATGGTTGAGAGACTTGAGGTTGTCCATACTGAGGCAGACTGGTGAGAGCCAGAAGGTTGGAGAAGATGTCAGAGTTAATGATAGAGAAAGACAGAGTAATGGATGGGCGGGGTTAGCTGGTTTATGTATTTCTGGGTAGAGTCTAGAGAAACGATTTTGAAGTGGGAGGGGTTACAGTGATCATGGGAGGTCAATGATTGGGGAGTGCAGACCTGAGAACAAAAAAAAAGAACAACTTGTTTTAAACAGAAATTTATCAATCTCTTTCTTGCTGATTAGTCACCCAATTTGCAACCAATTTCCATTACAACTAAAATGGATGGGTGAAATAAGTAGCTTTGTTGTTGTAAATGTTAATTCTCCATTCCCGAGAGTCTCATAGCTTCAGAGAACTTAAAATATTCTGCCTCACGGTCCATACAACAGTGTACTTGTAAGAGAAATGCTCATGTTATTATCCTTAATATGATAGCGTGTGACCTGAGAGTTTCAAGGTCTCACACTCCATCTTACTTCAGATCACTTAAAGCATGTCATCTTCCTGGAAGAATGCCAGACCATTCAGGAGAGATGCTCGGAAGAGCTTCTACAACTTCCACAAACAGCAGTTCATGCTAAATCAGTTAAAACTCTAATTTTAAATCTGAGATAAATACGTTTTCGTTAAGTGAAGGTATTAAGGAATATGGGTCAAAGGCGGGTATATGGAGTTAGGCCACAGGCCAGCCATGATCTCATGGAAAGGCTGAATGGCCTATTCCTGTTCCCATGTTCCTTTGCACTGTTCTGTTGTAACTAATATATTCACGTTAGCCCAGATACTTAGCTGCTTATGGAATGTAAAATTTGTTCATACGAATTAGATGTAATAAATGTTTGTTGAATTTATCTTACAAGGGATAAAATAAGCATCGTCACACCAGGGCAAATACCTTGGAGACAAACTCGTACCAAGTGAGGCCTTAACTTGATGCTGGACAGCAAAAAGGATCATGACTGGTGTCTGGAAGATGCAATCCTATCCCTGAGCATCACATCAGAAATGACTTTGCCAAGTCAGACTAACCCTTCACTGCCATGTGGTGACCCGACAACCTCCAAAGTGGAAAGAATTTATATCTCCCTTAACAGAGTCCCAATGTTGTGAAGACTTATCCTCCTACTGACTCAGGTAACAGCTTAGCTTGACAGTGTAGCACTCCCTCAGTATGTCCTCGACTGTTAAAAGGTACCCTCCCTCAGATAGCAATCCAATCTGAGGCTCCATCCATCCAGAGTGAATCCAAAAGATCCCAGGTCACTAGTTGTAGGACATGGAGTGTCTTCGGATGTCTTTGGACAACATTTCACCTTCTACCAAAATGATCAAACTGATAATTCATTTATCCGTAACAGGACATATGCTCCTTGCTTTGGGACAGGTAGGAAATCTCATCTGGGAGAAGTTGTTGTGATATGTCTTGCAGCAGTTATGTGATACACCTTTAATGGATATGGTCAGGATTTGATCAAAATATCATGCCTGTGACATGATGATATAAAGGTCTCAATCTGCACCTTCCTCAGCTCTGTCTCTATGTAGCACAGTGTGCCAAGCAATGAGTGTTTTGGTAAAATCTGAAATGTTTATCCTGAACCCAGCCACACAAGTTCCTGTTATTGTGGACCAGGCCAGACCCCCTCAAAAGGTAACCCAGAGCCTAATCTTTCTAGTTGTTTCAGGCAGGTGTAGGGTGGATATCCCAGGAGTGATGCAGCTGGTCAAATACTTAGCTTCAAATAAAACAGAATGTGTTTATACACCACCGAAGGAAACACCAACAAAAGAAAACAGAACTTAGAATAGCAACAATCTGAAAACCCGACTGACACGATATCCCCCGTAGCTTAACTAAGAGCGATTCCGATTTCCCGCAAAATCCCATAAACACACCCCTTGGCAAAAAGGCAAATTCAACTCCAGGTTCTTACAGGAGAGAGAGAGATGGCAAAGAGGATCAGGCAGGGATCATTGGCAGACACATGGAACCCCGTCTCACTCCAGCAGCTTCCCCAACTAAAACAAAACCAAACTAGAAAAATCCCTGGAGAAAGTGAGGACTGCAGATGCTGGAGATCAGAGTCGAGAGTGTGGTGCTGGAAAAACACAACAGGTCAGACAGCATCCAAGGAGCAGGAGAATCAACATTTCAGGCCCAAAATGTCGCCTCTCCTGTTCCTTGGATGCTGCCTGACCTGCTGTGCTTTTCCAGCACCACACTCTTAACTAGAAAATTCCCTGAACTGGGAAAACTAGCTATTCCCCTTTTGTTGTATAAGTGCTATTAAAAAAACCCCAAAAGCCTTTTTTCCAGATTGTTGCCTTAGGCAGTATCTGTTTGCCATAATCAAAGTGGAGAAAGTGAGGCCTGCAGATGCTGGAGATCAGAGCTGAAAATGTGTTGCTGGAAAAGCGCAGCAGGTCAGGCAGCATCCAAGGAGAAGGAGAATCGACATTTCGGGCATGTCCTGAAGAAGGGCTCATGCCTGAAATGTCAATTCTCCTGCTCCTTGGATGCTGCCTGACCTGCTGCGCTTTTCCAGCAAAACATTTTCAGCTCATAATCAAAGTGGCCTGATACCAGACAAATGGGAACCTCTACCTTTTACAACCCCTTTTGAAAAAAAAACCCCAAGACAATCTGTTAAAGGCACAGCATCATCACACTGTGATTCTCCTGCACTTATTTAAATACCAGGAGCAAATGTTAAAATTCTTCAGTACTATCTGGCCCATTTGTATGTTCTGGGAGCTAACACAATTCTCGCGTCATAATGTAGGACCAAATTACTGCAGATGCTGGAATCTGAAAAACATGGATGCTGCCTGACCAGCTGTGATCCCCAGCATTTGTTGTTTTCAGTCTCGCATTACAGTAGCTGAAGACCAATCCAAAGAGGTGCAAGCTAGGTGGACTGACCATGCTAAATTCCCCATAGTGTTCAGGGATGCATAGGTTAGGTGCATTAGCCATGGGAAATGAGAGGGTTACAGGGAAAGGGTAGGGCTCTGGGTGAGATGGTCTTTGGAGGGTTGGTGTGGACTTGTTGGGCTGAATGGCCTGTCTCCACACTGTAAGGATTCTATAAATCAGCTGTCATGTTCTTTCAGCTCAGAGAAGTGAATAGCTAACCTGCTCAGTGACACAGCTCTCTTGGTCCCAGCTGCATCACTGATAGGTTTGGTCAGGGCGGGGGCGACTGGAGGTGTGTGAAAACTGGTCAAGCAGTCAGGGAGTGGTAAGGGTCTTGATGGAGAAGCTTGAAGTGGAGAGAGGAGAGGAAGCTTGTTACTGGGGTTGGTGCAGAACAGAAAGGACTCAGTGTTGAAATAAGGCCATGGAGGTAGACAGTTCTTCAGCCCAGCCTGAGGCCTAAGCTGGGCATGCCCACTCCCCTGAACTCCTCATGCCTCTCTCAAATATCAGACTGACATGAAACAGTCCAGAGTGATCATTAACGTCCCACTGAGGGGTCTCAGTTCGGACACAGACAGGGGGAGGACCCTAAGCCTTGTAAAAGGGGGACAGGTCTGAGGTAGACATGAGAGTAGTGGGAAGACTGTTTGGGGAATTTTGAAAGACCCCTCTCCTGAAGACCTATTAGTACCGGCGATTCTAGTTCATGCTGGATGATGGTTCAATATTGTAACTACAGACAGATGACAGTGAGACACTAGAGTAATTGTTGGCAGCTCGTTCACCATGAGATTCACCACAAGCTGCCCTGTTAGTGGGGAAGGGGTTTGCCCCGCCTCTTACTGCTATCATAGACAAAGGCAGAGTGTGGGTGAATTTGCCACTGTGGGGTATTCATGCAACTGTTACGATGCAAAAGGAAGTGATTCATTCCTTTCCCTTTTGACTCCTGTCTCTTACTGAGGTGGATCAAGGGGTATTCTCCGAAACCCTGCTTTTGGAATTCTGAAATAAACCTGCGTCAAGACATTCCGGGATGTGCACCCACTCCCGCATCAGGACATTGCAAGATGTACAGGCACCTCTGCATCAGGACATTCCGAGATGTGCACCCACTCCTGCATCAGGACATTGCAAGATGTACAGGCACCTCTGCATCAGGACATTCCGAGATGTGCACCCACTCCTGCACCAGAACATTCCAAGATGTACGGGCACCTCTGCATCAGGACATTCTGAGATGTGCACCCACTCCCCGCATGAGGACATTCCGAGATGTACATGCACTCCTGCAGCAGGCCATTCCGAGATGTGCAGCCACTCCACCTCACACTTTTGCCTGTGATCCACAAACCTGCAGCAACTCAAGTTCAAGGATGGAGAGCCTGCAGGTGGGCAGGATACTGTGTGTCCCTGGCTTGAGAATGTTGGAAAAGCCATAAGAAATTAAGATATAGGGGCAAGATTAGGCCATTTAGTCCATCTAGTCTGCTCCATATTTCTGACCCCTGTTCTCCTGACTTGTCCCCATAACCATTGATTCCCCTTTACTAATCTATTTCTGTTTTAATATCACTCAATGACTTGATCTCCACAGCCGTCTGTGGCAAGCATTCCACAGTTTCACCACCCTCTGGCTAAAATTATTCCTCCTCAGCTCAAGTCCTTTCAATCTGAGGCTGTGCCCTCCTATCCTCGTCTCTCCAGCTAACAGAAACATCTTCTCCACATCCACATTAGGCAGATACAGGTGAGTACTATTGTACATTTGAGCTGTGGCAGCTCCTGGGAGGTCTCAAGCAGACCTCCAGAATCTAGCGTTGATGGTCACTGAATCCTGAAATCCTTCCCTACCTCACCACCATCACTGGTTGGTGATAGGGTGCTCGTAATGCAACACTGGTGCAGCTGGGGGAAGCGTGGAATGGGGAGGAATCTCCATGCTGAGCTGATGACTATCATTGTCAATGGGGCAAGAAGACGCAGGAACAATCACAGAGAATGCTGGAGAAACTCACTAGGTGTTGCGACATCTGTGGAAACAGAAAAAGAGTTAACGTTTCAAGTTCAGTTTGACTCGTCTTCAGAATTGAGACATGTTAAAAAATAGATTCCCTTTTATACTCTTGAGAGAGGAATGTAAAGAACAAAAGATTTATTAACGGTGAAGGAAGAAAAATGTAAATTGGGTGTAGATTAAGGTGTGAAAAATGTGTTGCTGGAAAAGCGCAGCAGGTCAGGCAGCATCCAAGGAGCAGGAGAATCAACGCTTCGGGCATGAGCCCTTCTTCAGGGCAAACTCCATTTGCCATTTCTCAGTAATCTTAGTGACATTTATGAATCTAGATGCTATACCTTCATTCTCATCATCTAAGTCATTGATAGAAACCATAAATGTTGAGGGCCAGCAGAGACCTCGGTCAGTCAAAAGCTTAGAATTCTCTCCTATGCAGCATTTTTGGTCGACATTCAGCACTTGGAATGGTGCAAGAAGACAGGTCACTGTCACTTTCCCGAGGGCAAATAGGGACAAACAATAAATGCCAGCCCAGCCAGTGACAATCATGTCCTACAAATATATCTTTGGAAAAGATTCCATCCTGTCAATTAGATACATTTATGTATTCTTTCTGCTTCCTGCCAGCTAGCCAATCTTCCACCCATGCTAATACACCATCCCTACTCCCTGAGCTTTTCGTTCCCACAATAACCTTTGATGTTGCGCCTTGACAAATGCCATCTAGAAATTCAATTACAGTCCAACGATGCAATCCCCTTTATTTACTGTGCATGTTACTCTTTCAAAGAACTTCAAGAAAATGGTTAAACATCATTTGTATCATTTGCACATTCACCCTGTGTCTGCGTGGGTTTCCTCCAGGTGCTCCGGTTTCCTCCCACAATCCAAAAATGTGCAGGTTAGGTGAATTGGCCATGCTAGATTGCCGATAGTGTTAGGTGAAGGGGTAAGTGTAGGGGAATGGGTCGGGGTCTGGATGGGTTGCGCTTCGTCAGGTCGGTGTGGACTTGTTGGGCCGAAGGGCCTGTTTCCACACTGTAAGTCATCTAATCTAACCATTACTCTTTAACACAACTGTGTGAGATTGGCTTGAGTTTTTCTAAGCATGCAGCAATAATCTCTTTAGTGACCAATTTAAAAACTCTCCCAAGACCAATGTGAATCTAACCTATTGCTCCCTGTTTTCTGGCTTATATTTCCTACTTTCCACTTTGATGGAACCATTCCTGATAAAGAGAATTTTGGAACATCAACACCAACCCTTCAACTTCCCCATTTGCCACCTCTGTAAAGGTGCTACCATGAAGTCTATCTGGACCCAGGCATTTGTTAGCCACAGCTTCATTTGTTTGCTTATTCCCTCATTATTGTAATTTCACGAATTTGTCTCTTCTTTCCACCTCCTGATTTTTAGCTATTGCTGAGAAGTATTTTGTATCCTCTGTTGTGAAGACAGAAACAAAATATTTGTTAACTTCATTCACCATTTCATTATTACATACTTTTAACTCTCCATTCTCACCCACGAGAGGACCAACACTCACTTCACCTACTTATTCTTTTTACTCATCTGTAGAATTTTTTGCAACTCACTTACATTTCTAGCTAGCTTCCTCTCATCCTCTTCCTGATTCACCTCTTAGTTATTCTCTGTCGTTCTTAATATTCCTGAGACCCTGATGAGCTGTTAGCTCATCCTGTTATTGTTGACCTCACCATTAACTCTTTGCCTCCAGAGGCAATGGCCTTGGAAATTCCTATGGGCTTGTTGACCCTATAGCCTCCCCCATAGAAGCAAGAGTTATTGCGACCTCTTTGAAAACCCAGCAAAAGTTACGAGTTCTATTCTATGCACTATGAGTTCCCGCCCCACAAACTGCAATTGCCTCCTATCACATTGACCATTCCCTCAGTAGCCCAATACAGTGAATCCATCCCCAGACTCGAGTTATCTACTCCCTGAGCATCATTGAACAACTACCCATAATTAATGCAAGAGATCACTTCTTTTTGCTTTTTTTGGACTGTGGAATGAAAATGAGAAAGAAAGGACATTGCTTTAAAAAGGAGAGACCGCACAAGTCATTGTTTGTAATTTTGGGAGAACAAGTGATGCTAATTGGTCAAACAAGACAATATAACGCCAGGAGACACAATGTCCAGACTAATCAGCAGCACCTTGGTGTGATTCAGGCCAGTTTTGCCTAAAGACATTCTTTGAAATAATTTTTTAAATGGCACCAGCTGTGCGTTCAGGAGAGCTCTGATCTGTCAGGTGGAGTTTTAACAAACTCTGTGAAAGGGACGACAGACAAGTAAATGAGAAGACTTCAGGAAGCTCGTTGTATCAATCGCTCTTCCTCCTTTTTCTCTGTGAAGCTGCTCTCTCCAATTTTCTGTGAAAGAGCAGGATAAAGTACATTCGGAAATACCTGAAAGAAATAAATCTAAAACCCAAAAGACGACCAGGAAAGCTCCAATCAAACAGAATTACAGACCATCATCACTGTACCATTAACATTAACACATCATTGAAGAAATGAGTAAGATTGTGGAATCAATATGTTTGATTTTGTGATTTTGGGCTGAAGTTATGGAACTATCATAGAAGTCACAGAGATCTACAGGAGAAAGTGAGGACTGCAGATGCTGGAGAGTCAGAGTCAAGAGTGTGGTGCTGGAAAAGCACAACAGGTCAGACAGCATCCGTGGAGCAGGAGAATCAATGTTTCAGTCATAAGCTTTTCATCAGGAATGAAGGGCTTTGCATCTCATCAGGTCTGTGCCAGTCAAAACCAAGCATCTTGGTCAAAACCCAAAATCAATTGTAATCCCATTTTCCCGCACTTGGCCCCTTGCCTCCTGTGCTTCGGCATTGCAAGTGCGCATTTAAATTTATTGTGGGATATAGGTAAATTAATGTTACTTCTGCAATTCTGCAATTCCATCTTACAAAGTAAAATGAACTCACACCAGTGTGTAATTGTTTTAGCCAAGAGCTGAGTCAACAAGAATGGAAACGATGTGGAGGAAATATATAATTGTTTTTGTATTAGCTAAAACTGTATGTCAGAAGGTAGACATTATGGGCAAGTAGATAAGATGTTGTGAGTGGATGAAGTTAAGCTAGATACGCCTGTACAAACAGTAGGTATAAACATCTGCTTCCCACTTTTACAAAAACACAGGAACAAACCCCAATTAAAAGGGTCATAGGGATCAGAACGGCCTCAGGAAAGGCACAGATGAAGGGGGTAGATAATGATGAAGAAAGAATATGCCTAACAATGACCTACAGCAGGATGAGGTCAAACAGCCTTGTGAGGCCAGGAATAAGCATTTTGTCACAGACAAGGCCGGATAAGGCAAGAGATAAACAGGGGTAATGGGGGCAGGTCTTAGGGAAGTGGACGATGTAAACAGGGGAGGGAGCAGTGTAAAACAATAGACATCAAATCATATAAATGTTGTGTATGAATTGAATTTGGTGTGTGTATGTCCTCTACCTTATAGGCACTGGACATCTCACCCACTTGCAAGTGTAAAATAAATGATTCTACTGAATCGGACCTTGTCTCGGACTGAAATTATTGAAGTGAGTGGGCTTTGTTTCTCACATTTATTATGAGGTTTCTGCCTTTACCATCCTTACAGGCAGTGACTTCCAGATTGCCACCTGGATGAAAAATCTTTTCCTCAAGTCTTCTTTAAACCTTCTGTCCTTTACCTTAACTCCATCTCCCTGTTGCTGATCCCTCCCTCGATGGGAAAAGTTCCTTCCTGTCTACCCAGTCTATGCCCATCATAATGTTATCCATCTAAATTGTAATCCCCCTCAGTTTCCTCTGCTTGAAGGAAAACAATCCCAATCTCCAATCATCACTGAAATTAACTGCAGCCCAGGCAACATGCTGATAAATTTCCTCTGCACTCTCTCCAGCGCAATCACATCCTTCTACAATGAGGATTCCAGAACTGCTCACAATACTTCAAGCTATGGCCAAACCAATGTTTTATACTTGTGGGATATAGGTAAATTAATGTTACTTCTGCAATTCTACAATTATAATTTCCAATACAAGGTGAATGAACTCACACCAGTGTGTAATTGTTTCAGCCAAGAGCTGAGTCAATAAGAACGAAAACTATGTGGAGGAAATATATAATTGTTTTAGTATTAGCTAAAAATGTATGCAAGAAAGAAACGGGACTGCAAGACAATGGTAGATATTATGGGCGAATAGATAAAATGCTGTGAAGAGAGGCAGTTAAATTAGATATGCCTGTATAAACAGTAGGTATAAACATCTGTTTCCCACTTTTACAGAAACACAGGAACAAACCCCAATTAAAAGGGCTTAGTGATAAGATGTTGTGAGGGAAAGGTACAGATGGAGGGGGTAGATAATGATGAAGAAAGAATACGCCTAACAATGACCTACAGTGGGATGAGGTCAAATGGCCTTGTGAGGCCAGAAATAAGCATTTTGTCACAGACAAGGCTGGATAAGGCAAGAGATAAACAGGAGTAATGGGGCCAGTCTTAGGGAAGTGGAGGATGTAAACAGGGGAGGGAGCAGTGTAAAACAAAAGAAACCAAATTATATAAATATTGTGTATGAATTGAATTTGGTGTGTGTATGTCCTCTGCCTTATAGACACTGGACATCACACCCACTTGCAAGTGTAAAATAAATGACATTACTGATTCAGATCTTGTCTCGGACTGAAATTATTGAAGTGAGTGAGCTTTGTTTCTTACATACCTCCCTTCCCTTAAAGTATGAGTCTGAGCTAGACGAGTATCCCACATGCCATTGTATCCACCTTCATATTACCTGAAGGGACTGATGAATATCAAAGTCCTTCTGACCCTTGGTTCTTCCCAAGATCTTACTGTTGATCATGTATTCCCTTGCCTGGTTTGTCCTGCCCAAGTGTATCATATCACACTTCTCCGGATTGAATTCCATTTGCCACTGATCAGCCCATCTGACCATCTTGAGTATATCCTAGACATAGGACCAGCAGCAGCTATCATGGCTGCTCTGTGGCCTAACTCCACATACCTATCTTTAGCCCAATTCCCTTAATACTTTTACAAACAGAAATTTATATATGTCAGATTTAAAGTTAACATCCACTGCCACTTGTGGAAGAGAATTCCGATCATCTATTACCCTTGTCTACAGAAATGTTCCCTCACATCTCTCCTGAACGGTCTGGCCCTAATTCTCAAACTATGTCTTAAATTTAGAATCTCCAACCATTGGAAACAGTTTAACTTTATATTTTTTCCAGCTAATATCGCGAAGACTTGTACATTCTTCTGTAATCTATGGGTATCTTCCTCTCTACCTTCAACCCTAACAATTTTGTATCATCTGTGACAAAGAACAAAGAACATTACAGCACAGGAACAGGCCCTTCGGCCCTCCAAGCCTGTGCCGATCCAGATTCTCCATCTAAACCTGTTGCCTATTTTCTAAGAATCTGTATCCCTCTGCTTCCTGCTCGTTCATGTATCTGTCTGGATATGTCTTAAATGACGCTATTGTTCCCACCCCTACCACCTCCGCTGGCAACGCATTCCAGGCCCCCACCTCCCTCTTTGTGAAGAACTTTCCATATATATCTCCCCCAAACCTTTCCCCTCTCACATTGAACTGGTGACCTCTAGTAATTGAGTCGCTAACTCCGCAGAAAAGTTTCTTTCTATCCACCCTGTCTATTCCTCTCATGATTTTGTAGATATTAATCAAATCCCCCTCAATCTCCTTCTTTACAATGAAAATAATTCCAATCTACTCAATGTCTCCTCATAACTAGCGCCCTCTTGGGCTGATGGTGTTTTTATCTCTTCTCATCCTGGACCTTCCTGAATGTTCAGTGGCCTTTGGTCATTGGGGTCATGAGCGGGTTTCAAAGCATCCAATAGGGTCGCACCAATATCTTTAACTGTTGTCATTGTCAGGAGATATAAAGTGCATGGCCTCAGGCACTGACTGGAAGTTAAGGTGCCACAAAGTCTGATTGATACTTCTCCAATACACAACCCTCAGCTGGTTAGAAGAGGTTCCCTCTGAACTTTTGTGACCTCTTTGTTCTTGATTTCCCCTGCTCTCTGTAGCTGCTAGCTGCTAGCTGCTGTTTAATTTAGTTCAGCCAGTTGTCAGTCAGGCCCGATTTATCTGGCTGTGGATCAATTCAGAACGTCAATTCAGTTTTGGAGCCAAGGTAGCTTGACCACCCACTTCCTCTCAGCTTCCCACAACTACACCTGGTGAAAAAGCTAAATCAGGAAACAGCCATTCACTGAGAACTCAAAGATATCCTCGCTACTGGTGAGGATACAAGTCCACAATTAAATAACATTAGTCTCAGGTTAAAAATAAGGACTTTTAAACTGCACAATCTCTGTTCTTCCTCTCTGCACCAAATAGTCTTCTTAAAACTTATTATCTGTGCTTGTGTGTACATTTGAGATTGTATTTTATTATTTTTTGGGACAGAATATGTTTCACTCAAGAAAACCTTGTAATTCATGCTGATCTAGTTAACTGTTTGTTTTAAAAAATTAATGGTTTGATAGTTGCCTGCTAAAAAGAATATAAACAATTCATATTTTTATAAATATTTATATAGTGTGAATTTACATTAAAGTGTAAGTGCTGACCAGAAATTGACTCAATTCTATAGTTGTGGCCTTATCAAGGCATTAGAAAGGTTTGTTGCAACTTTCCTGCTTTTGTATGTAGTCTCTGTATTTGTGAAGCTCAGCATCGTACACACTTTACTAATTGTTCTCTCAATATGTTCTGGCACCTTCAAAGATTTATGCAAACAAACTCCCAAGTCACTTTCCTCCTGTATACTCTTGAGAATTGTGTCATTAAATCTATGCCTCATTCCTTTTGTGAGAGTGCATCAACTCACATTGCTCTCTATTAAACTTCACGTGCTGGGGGGATTCAAGATGGCGGCGACCCAGCAAGTCTGAGTCTGTAGTGCTCTGCTTAAGACTCAGGCAAAGTGGGGCATCCGTCTTCACCACACCCTTTAAATCATTTTAGGTAGGTTTTGCCAGGTTTGTCCGTCATTTTACATCAAACTTAGACAGTTGGTGTTGTTTCTGAAATGATTAAGGGCAAAGATTCCTGCAGTTCGCAACAGGCAGGGACCACTCCCCCACCCCCTCTCGCGGCCGCCTCGGGGGATTTACCTGCAGAGGTGATCCTGATCTCCGGAATCAATAAACATCAGGAGAAGATTGACGCCTTTATTGAAGAGTCCAGGGCCAGGTGGGAGTCGATCTCAGTCATGCTGCAAAAGCACGACTGAAAAATCTAAAAACTTGAGGAGCACGTCGGGGGGCGCGGAGCAATGGCCCACAGCCTCGGAAATGGCTGCTGAGTCATCTGTGGGTCAGGTCTGGGCTCTAGAGCAACAAGTCTGGACCCTGGAGGAGCGTATTGATGACCTCGACAATCGGGGCCGTTGGAAAAATATTCGGTTGCTGGGCCTTCCCGAAAGGGAAGAGGAAGGTCAGCTCGCAGACGTTTTGGAGCGATGGCTCCCTCAATTATTGAAGTTGGATTGGGACCGGGCCAGGTGGGGGTGGAGTGGGCCCACCGGGTTGCTGTACACAGGCCCGGGTCGGACCAGCCCCCCCGCCCGGTTCTAACCGACTCCAATGCTATAAAGAATAACAAATGCTCCTGGGGAAGGATCCCCAGGCCATGATGCACAAGGATAGCGTTATTTCAGGATTTCTCTCCAGCCGTGGTCCGCAAGAGAAGGGCATTCGATGAGGCGAAGACGCGTCTAAGAGACCTAAATATTCCATACTCCATATGTTACCCGGCAACACTGCGCTTCAGCCACAAAGGATCCGTATATAATTTTGGATCACCAGAAAAAGCTAAAGAATTCTTTGACTCTCTTAAATAGACTGCTGGACTTAAACTTGCGGTGATTGTAACTTTGTAGTTTTATATAGTTATATTTTGTATTACGCTTGTTAAATGCACCGAGATGTCGGTGTGGGGGGAATGGGTCACTCATTTTTAACTTTGGTTTTATAGAACACTTGAATTTGTCTCCTCCATTCTATAACACCTGGGCCGAGGGCAGGGCCCTAGTTAGAGAGGTCATGGTGCGGTTATTGACAGGTGGTCACGCCCCCTGGGAACAAGGGGGAATATCTCCCTTCAAATATGTTTAGTGTTGTTATTTTTATTTAGGTATCAGTTGAGCTCTTTATTATCTTATGTGGCTGATTGGGTCTCTTCTGACCAACAATCAATTTGGTTAGATATAGAGACCTCCCAAGCAAAGTGTCCCCTCATCAATCTTTTATTTAGGGCTAAGATGAGAGCTATCATGGACTATTGTAAAAATCCTATCGTACTTAACACAATTAAAGCCTGGAGGATAATGCGACAAGATGAGGGTAACCTGCAAAAAACCTCCCCTTAGCGGGAGCATCGGGATTCCAGCCAGGACTGACAGATGCTACATTTAAAACTTGGAGGTCCAGAGGTATTTCTTGCCTGGGGGACCTGTTTGATGGGGAGGTTATGATGTCTTTTGAGCAGTTGCACCAAAAGTTTGTACTGCCTAACAGGGACCTTTTTCAGTATTTCCAAATATGAGATTACATACAGAAGAACACTACACTGATAGTCAATCCTTACAAATCGGAGAGGGAAAGGTGAGTGCTATGGCCAATGGGGCCGCCCTCAATCAGTACTCTTTATCACTCATTATATAATGGGGTATCGAAAGACATGGAACGACTATTCAAAACATGGAACCAAGAATTGGGGTTAGAAATCTCTTCAGAAATGTGGGAGGACATCTGGGAAAATGCTAGAAAGATCTCTGTTTGTAACAGAGCTCGAGCTACTCAATTAAAGATACTCCACGGGGAACGACTCACAAAATATAAGGTAGGAGCATCCCCAAAGTGTCCTAAATACAAAATAGATTTTGGCACTCTCATGCATTGTCTATGGACATGCCATAAGATCCGTAGGTATTGGGATAGAGTAGTGAATACTTTGACAGAGATCTTGGGTACGGAGATTAGACTGGATCCAGTGTCTCTACTTTTGGGCTTTTCAGACTTGCCCTCTCTGGACGTGCACAGGAAGAAATTATTTGCCATTCTCTCCTTTTGTGCAAGGAAGAATATTCTAGTGAATTGGGCAGCTGAAGGCCCTCCAGGACTTTCGAACTGACACAGGTTAATCATGGAATATATCCCCCTTGACTTCCTCACAAATGTGGTGCACCAAAAAACTGAATTATTCTATAAAACATGGCAGCCCTATTTGAACTATATCAATGAAGATATTTTGGCCATATTGTCCAGGGCTTTTGTCTAGCTGTGGTAATGGTTCTGGCTGGTTCAGGGACTCCCCGGGAGAAGGAATCCCATATAAATACGGGTTTTATTATGACTTGATGTAAATCTATTTTGAGCATGTACCTGGTTATTTAATTATTCTGTTGTTTATCTCTATCCTATTTTATGCTTTGATTGTTTGTAGGATAGATTAGTAGTTAGTTGGGTTTTTCACTTTTTTTTGTTTGTCGTCTCGACAATTTTTAATCTCAGATTGGTTTTTATACTTGCTTGTATTACTTTTGTATATTGTAAAAAAAACTTTTTAAAAATTTTCCTTTTTCAATAAAAATATCGAAGAAAAAAACTTCACATGCCACATGTCTGCCCATTATTACAGTTTATTTATTTCCTATTGTGGTCAATTGATGTCATCCTCACTGTCACCATCGCCAAGTTTGGTATCATTGGTAATTTTTTGAAATGTAGCTTTGTGTTGCAAGACTTGAGTCATTTACAAACATACATATCATGCTTTGGATCACCAGACATAACTGTTAGTGGCACCAGTCTCAAGCTGGTTGGAAAATTTTCATCACTTGGCTATGTGTTCTCTAGGTGTGCCACGATTAATGGAGATATTTGTGTTTCCAATAGAAAGCACAATGTGTCCACGGCTGAGTCCCTGCAGCATGGCAATACACTAAATATTAAACTCTGCCAACTCATCAGCCTTAGCACCCTATATTTTGTCACAGAATCTTGAGTCTGGCTCTACAGGAACACTTTGTGATGTTATCATCTTTGCAGAGTAATTTTTGTCCACAATAAACAACTTATTTAAGGAATTTGGCTGACTTGATTTTAACACAGGGATACACACACAAAAACAGGAATTGCTGGGAAAATTCAGCAGGTCTGCCAGCATTTGTGGAGAGAAGACAGAGTTAACACCCTGCTTTCTCTCCACAGATGCTGCCAGACCTGCAGAGTTTTCCCAGCAATTCATAGTCATGGAGATGTACAGCACAGAAACAGACCCTTTGGTTCAACGCATCCAAGCCGACCACATTTCCTAAATAAATCTAGTCCCATTTGCCAGCATTTGGCCCATATCCCTCTAAACGCTTCCTATTCATATACCCATTCAAATGCCTTTTAAATGTTGCAGTTGTACTCGCCTCCACCACTTCCTCTGGGAGCTCATTCCATACACTCACCACCTTAGGTCCCTTTTATATCTTTTCCCTCTCACCCTAAACCTATGCCCTCGAGATCTGGACTCACCCACCCCAAGGAAAAAACCTTGTCTGTTTACCCTATCCATGGCCCTCATGATTTTATAAACCTTTATGAGGTAACTCCTCTATCACCGACGCTCCAGGGAAAACAGCCCAATCTACTCAGCCTCAAACCCTCCAACCCTGGCAACATCCTTGCAGATCGCTTCTGAACCCTTTCAAGTTTCACAACATCTTTCCGATAGGAAGGAGACCAGAATTGCACGCAATATTCCAACAGTGGCCTAACCAATGTCCTGTACAGCCGCAACATGACCTCCCAACTCCTGTACTCAATACTCTGACCAATAAAGGAAAACATACCAAACGCCTACTTCACTATCCTATCGACCTGTAACGCCACTTTCAAGGAGCTATGAATCTGTACTTCAAGGTCTCTTTGTTCAGCAACACCCCCTAGGACCTTACCATTAAGTGTATACTATTAATTCCTGTTTTTATTTCTGATTTCCTGCGTGCGCAGTTATTTATTTGCTTTGTTTGCTGAGTTACACACAGTCCGAAATTGACAGGATGACCTTCCACTTTAAAATTAAACTTTGTTTCTAACCAGTGGGGTAAGAAAGGACGGGCCACGGAGAGGAATCCGTCACTGATGACTAAAAATACTGCCTCACACCCATCAGCTTTACCACCCTGTCCACAGAATCCTGGGTCTGGCTCCACAGGAACACTTTGCAATGTTAGAATCTTTGCAGAGTAATTTTTGTCCACAATAAACAGCTTCTTTATTTAAGGAATTTGGCTGACTTGATTCCAACACACACTAAAAACAGCAATTCCCTCACACATTGAAGAAAAGCTGCAGTGGTAGAAGATAGCGACAGAACTGTGTTATTACAATATTTGGTTGCTTGTACTGGTCTGTGTAATGGGAAACCTCTAATGCAAAGGCAGTGTTTTGGGTCCTAAGGACAGAAGCTGGGCTGATCTTGCATTCGGTTTCTATAAAGCAATGGTCCCAGCCCTGACAGTGCTGCCCAGCCAGAGGAGAAGCGAATGAACTTTCCCCTTCCAATTTTACCTCGCGTGGCGACGACCCCTTTTTCCTTATATAGAGGCAGAAAGTCACATGAGTTGAATTCCTGGATTATAAGTGAAGGGTCGGAGAGAAGAAGCTTCTGGTTAGCAGGATCCAGCCTCCAGCCTGAGGGAAGAAGGTGAAGGGGGAGGGCAGGGGAACTGAGAGCAGCTGGGGATTGAGCAGAGAGAAACACCTCAAGCTGTAGGGAGTGAAGAGACACAGAGAGAGAGAGAGCAGCCCGGCTCAGGCCGGCTCTGTGTCCCAGGCTCGGAGCTCAGGAACCCCCCGGCAGCGAGTAGACAGGGCGGCCGGGACAAAGCAACACCATGATCGGTACCAGATCCAGGGGATCGCAGCTGCCGGAGTCAGATACCAACAAACTCGCTCTGAAAGCCTTCAGGAAAGTCGGTAAGGATGGGATGGGAATGTGCATTGCTGAGGGAAAGGTCGGGAAAGGAATGTGCCCCGGCCAGGAATAACCGGGACACGGAATAAACATGGATTGTGGAGAGCTGCGGGGCTGCAGTCCACCCTCTGACTAAATAAGGAGCATTCCTGAAAAGTTTCTCCTTTTGGGAAAAAAAATCTCGAGTTGTTCCAGCGGCTCTCCCTCGCTGCTGGAGAAGGGAGGCACCTCCCTTTGCACAGTGTGGAATATTTCTGGGATTTGTTTTACTGGAGGCTGCAGATTTGGGATGGATTCTGTGTGTGTCTCTGATCGGGGGTGGGGAGAGATTCAGCACATTTCACAAAACAGCGGATTGAAGAGACGTCGTGTCTTAAACAGGCAGCTGTCGTGTTTTCTTCACACTGGCGATGTTCCTCAGCCAAAGCAAAAGGCAATTAAAGTCCCAGTGTGAATGTTTGTGCCGAGTTCTGGAAGCCCCACACCCAGAAGGATGTCAGAGACCCTTATCCGCTGGGTTCACAGCATGTTTCCAGGGATTTTAACTCCAGTTAAATTTGAAAGGCTGGTGTGCTTGAAAGTTTGACAGAACCGGGAAAATATATTGATAGCATTAGCTGATTGTACAAGGACAACATGATTTTCAAATCTTAGCCAGAGAGACAGTGGGGAGTATGAGGAAGCTCACACCAGAGTGAGTGCTAATTGTTGTAGAAACAGTTTGTACCTTAAAGCATTAAGTACATCATAAGAGTCATAGAGATGTACAGCATAGAAAGAAACCCATTGGTCTAACTTGTCCATGCCAACCAGAAATCCTAACCTAAACTTGGCCTATTTTCCAGCACTTGGCCCATATCCCTCTAAACCCTTCTTATTCATATACCCATCCAGATGCCATTTAAATGTTGTAACTGTACCAGCCTCCACCACTTCCTCTGGTAGCTCATTCTATACACACACCATCGTTTGTGTGAAAATGTTGCCCCTTGAGTCTCTTTTAAATCTTTCCCCTCTCACCCTAAACCCTATGCCCTCTAGTTCTGGACTCCCCACCCCATGGAAAATACCTTTTTCTATTTACCCTATCTATGCCCCTCATGATTTTATAAACCTCTAAATTTAAAATGATATAACGAGAGAGAGACAATATAGTCCTATAAGGGTGAAAGTCATGTATAGTAGGTGTAGGGAATGCTGGATGGCTGGAGAAATTGAGGTTTTGGTTAAGAAAAAGAAGACAACAAGGTATTGAGTGAATCCTGACAAGGTTAGAAAGGTAGGAGGAGTATACTTAAGAGGGATATCAGGAGGGCAAAAAGGGGACATGTGATAGCTTTGGCAAATAGAGTTAAGGAGAATCCAAAGAATTTTTACAAATACATTAAGGACAAAAGGGTAACTAGGGAGAGAATAGGGCTCCTCAAAGATCAGCAAGGCGGCCTTTGTGTGGAATCACAGGAGATAGGGGAGATACTAAAGGAGTATTTTGTATCAGTATTTACTGTGGAGAAGGACATGGAAGATATAGAATGTAGGGAAATAGATGGTGTCATCTTGAACAACGTCCATATTACAGAGGAGGAGGTGCTGGATGTCTTAAAATGCATAACGGTGGATAATTCCCCAGGACCTGACCAGGTGTACCCGAGAACTCTGTGGGAAGCTAGAGAAGTGATTGCTGGGCCTCTTTCTTGAGATATCTGTATCATCGATAGTCACAGGTGAGGTGCTGGAAGACTGGAGGTTGGTTAACATGGTGCCACTGTTTAAGAAGGGTGGTAAGGACAAGCCAGGGAACTATAGACCGGTGAGCCTGACATTAGTGATGGGCAAGTTGTTGGAGGGAATCCTGAGGGAGAGGATTTACAAGTATTTGGAAAGGCAAAGACTGATTAGGGATAGTCAACATGACTCTGTGCGTGGGAAATCGTGTCTCACAAACTTGATTGAGTTTTTGAAGAAGTAACAAAGAGGATTGATGAGGGCAGAGCTGTGGATGTGATCTACATGGACTTCAGTAAGGCATTCAACAAGTTTCCCCATGGGAGTCTGCTTAACAAGGTTAGAGCTCATGGAATACACGGAGAACTAGCCATTTGGATACAGAACTGACTCAAAGGTCGAAGACAGAGGGTGGTGGTGGAGGGTTGTTTTTAAGACTGGAGGCCTGTGACCAGTGGAGTGCCACAAGGATCGGTGCTGGGTCCACTGCTTTTTGTCATTTATTTAAATAATTTCGATGTGAACATAAGAGGTACAGTTGGTAAGTTTGCAGATGACACCAATATTGGAGGTGTAAAGGACAATAAAGAAGGTTGTACTCCAGAGTATAACAGGATCTTGATCAGATGGGCCAATGGGCTGAGTCATTGGGGTTCAGATAAATTTGAAGTGCTGCATTTTGGAAAGGCTAATCAGGGCAAGACTTCTAACCTTAATAGGGAGTGTTGCTGAACAAAGAGACCTTGGAGTGCAGGTTCATAGCTCCTTGAAAGTGGATTCTCAGGTAGATAGAATAGTGAAGAAAGCGTTTGGTATGTTTTCCTTTATTGGTCAGAGCATTGAGTATAGGACTTGGGTGGTCATGTTATAACTGTACAGGACGTTGGTTAGGCCACTTTTGGAATATTGAGTGCAATTCTGGTTTCCCTACTATAGGAAGGATGTTATGAAGCTTGAAAGGGTTCAGAGAAGATTTACAAAGATCTTGCCAGGATTAGAGGTTTTGAGCTTTAGGGAGAGGCTGGATAGGCCAGGGATGTTTTCCCTGGAACATCAGAGGCTGAAGGATCACCCTTAAAGATGCTTATAAAATCATGAGGGGCATGGATTGGTAAGTTCTTAGAATTAGAATCCCTACAGTTTGGAAACAGGCCTTTTAGCCCAACAAGTCCACACTGACCCTCAGAAGAATAACCCACCACCCATTCCCCTACATTTACCCCTGACTAATGCACCTAAGCTGCAGATCCCTGAACACTATGGGCAATTTAGCACGGCCAATCCACCTGACCTGCACATCTTTGGACTGTGGGAGAAAACCAGAGCACCCGGAGGAAACCCACACAGATAGAGGGAGAACGTGCACACTCCAAACAGACACACCCTCGAGGCTGGAATTGAACCCGGGTCGCTGGCGCTGTGAGGCAGCAGTGCTAACCACTGAGCTGTCGTGCCATCCTCACAGGCGACAAGGTCTTTTCCCTGAGGTGGGGGAGTCCAGAACTAGAGGGCATAGGTTTAGGGTGAGAGAAGAAAAAACTAAAAGGGACCTAAGGGACAACCTTTTCATGTAGAGGGTGTTACGTGTAGGGAATGAGCTGCCAGAGGAGTTGGTGGAGGCTGGTACAATGACAACATTTTAAGAGACATCTGGATGGGCATATGAACAGGGAGGGTTTAGAGGGATATGGGTCAAGTGCTGGCAACTGGGACTAGACTAGGTTCGGATATCTGGTGTGCATGGACGAGTTGGACTGAAAGGTCTGTTTCTGTGCAGTACGTCTCAATGACTCTATAAGGTCACCCCTCAGCCTCCGATGCTCCAGGGAAAACAGCCCAGGCTGACTCAGCCTCTCCCGATAGCTCATAGCTCCAGCCATCAGAATATTTTAAAAAACTGTTCCTGAGAGGAGCTAATGAAATTTTGGGTACCAGTTTGGGTACACACCGACAGTACGTACTGACAGTAATGTGAACGTATTCTAAAACAAATGCAGAGAGTACTGAAGAAACTCAGCAAGTCTGGCAGCATCTCTGGAGAAAAGAGCAGAGTTAACATTTTGGGTCCGGTCTGAGGATCTAAAGAAGAGAGTCATAGCAGACTCCAAACATTAACTCTGTTTCTCTCTGTACTGATGCTGCCTGACCTGCTGAGTTTCTTTAGATTTAACTTTGTTTTTCTCTCCAGACATTTCCTGTTTGTGCCCTGCATGTTCTGTACATACAGCTCATCGAATCCATTTTGTAACCTTGATTCCTGGAAAGTGGAGCCCCAGTCTGCTCGGCCTTGTCAAAACCAGCCTTGTAAATCTAAAGAAACTCAGCAGGTCTGGCAGCGTCAGTGCAGAGAGAAACAGAGTTAATGTTTCAAGTCTGCTATGACTCTCTCCTCTTCAGAACTTCAAACTGGATCCAAAATGTTAACTCTGTTTTTCTCTCCAGACATTTCCTATTTGTGCCCTGCACGTTCTTAGTGAGTTCCACTGATATCTGACCTCTGCTTCTTGTTGCCTGAATGATGACTAGCAGATCAGCAAGGGAACTGTAGAAGCTGAATGTGAAACCTTTGACTCCACAAACCATTGAAGAGCTCAAAAAGCAATACCACGGTTGAACTGTGAAACCCCTCTCTGAGCCTCCAGTGGATGGTGGGAAACAGTCAAGGGAAACATCAAGAGGGTATGTATCCTCAAAGGTGTTCAGAGAAAACTGTCCAGAAAATTACCCAAACCTGCTCCTGCGACCAAGTGGGGTCAGTGTCAAGGAGGATCTCCAGGATGAGAAAGGGCCAGCAAGCCTCGCTCTTTGCCTCCGAAGCCTCCAAGATGATCCTCTGGTCCAGGGTCCACATCGTGGAATGGGCTGAGATGTGCTGGCATTCCTTCTTTCAGAAGGTACACAAGGAGAGCTCCGGGCTCAGCAACCTGAAGCAAGAAGATGGCTCGGTAACACCATCTCAGTCTGACATCCTGAGGATCAGCAAGCTCTCTTCTGTTGGACTGTATGTCACACAGCACAGCCTCCTGGTCATTCCTGTCCTCTGTCATAGACTACAGCACGTGATAACAGCTGTCCACTCTGGATGAGTGGACCTAGGCTCTCGAGTCCTTGGGAAGAACAAAACTCCCGGAAGTGACAGCTTACCGGCTGAGTTGTACTGAGCTCTGTGTGATGTGATAGGCCAGGAGCAGCTGGAGGAGTATACTTCTGGCAGGTGGCATGTGAGAATCCATGGGTAAAGGTACCATCACCCTCATCAACATGTGGAAGGGGCAGAGGGAGAAAGTCAGAAATTGCCGACCAATCGTAGGACTGAGTGCAGTTTATAAAAGATTAGAATGGTGCTGGAAAAGCACAGCAGGTCAGGCAGCATCCAAGGATCAGGAAAATCGAAAATCATTCCTGACGATTTTCCTGCTCTTCGGATGCTGCCTGACCTGCTGTGCTTTTCCAGCACCACAGTCTTGACTCTAATCTCCAGCATCTGTAGTCCTCACTTTCACTTGCAGGTTATAAAATTCTATCTAAGGTCATCACTAACCAGGTCAGATCTGCTGTGGGATCGGTGATCCACCCTGACCAAATCTGTGCTGTACTGGGCAGGATGATCTCAGAGAGCCTCGTGTTCTTCAGGGATGTCACCGCCTATGTACAGGACAGTTGGGGTGGATGCCTGCCTCATCAGCCTGGACCAGGAGAAGGACTTTGACAGGATATCACATTCCTACATGTGGGACCTGCTCTCCAACATGGCCTTTGCGAGGGGGGATTCTGCAATTGGATCTGACTGCTCTACACAAATACCATTAGCGCAGTCTGAGTCAACGGGTGGGAATTTGAAAGCTTTCTGATCAGATCTGGAGTCATGCAGGGCTTCCCTCTCTCTTTCTCCTGCCTGTGGTACAGAGCCTTTTGCTGAGTCCATCAGGGCAGGTGGGAGCCTGAGAGGGGTAACTGTTCCATGCAGCGGGGACCAGCAGGTCAAAGCCTCCCTGTACATGGATGGCACCGCTGTTTCTGTTCAGATCCACTGTCAGTGCAGAGACTCACAAGCAGCTGCGGCCAGTTCAAATTGGCCTTGGGAGCCAAGGGAAATCGGGGGAAAAAGCGAGGCCATGTTCTTTGGGAACTGGGCTGACGATCCTTTCTCCCCTTCACTATCATGGTAATATTATCTGAAGGTGCTGGGTATGTAGGTCGGAGAGGCTGGGGGTGTGCCTGAACTTGGAAGCAGAGTATCATCAAGGGGAGACAGAAACTGAGCAGATAGGAGCATTACTTCCCCCTCCATTGCAGGTAAAAACCTAGTCATCAGGCATGAGATACTCTCGGTTTTGCTTCATCGGCACAGATCTGGCCCATTCCTCAAATTTGTGCCATTGCAGTCACCAGAACCATCTCCCAGTTCAGCTGGAGGTCAAAGAGGGACCATGTCTGCAGAGACACCATGTACAAAGCTCTGGACAGGGAGGGGTGAAGAACATACCCAATGCCTCATCCTAATGGCCACCTTTGTGTGTGGCTGCATCAGGTTGTGCATAGACCCTCGGTACGTAAACACCCAAATTTAACTACTTGCTGAGGTTCTACCTGTCTCTAGTGTTGTGAAGGTTGGGGCTGACCTTTCACCGTGGAATACTCCAACTAGTTGGTCTGTTCTATATCACCTGGCCCTCCTGCAAAAGCTTGCCAAGATTTGAATACCAGTCCCATCAGGAAGTGGTCAGCATATACTGTTCTGGAGACCCTGCAGGAATAGGAGAGCGTGGATCTTGTCACAAAGTTCCCTGAAGAGAAATGTCAAAGTCCTTTTGGCAGAATGTCTCATCATCAGAACTGTCCAACAAGCACCAAGATGTAGCTTGGCTGGTGGTGGTAAGGGCACTGCCCATCAGATCCTTCTCACATACCCAGTCTCGTCTGTGCCACCGTGCCGCCCATACCCAGTCTCCTCTGTGCCACCGTGCCGCCCATACCCAGTCTCATCTGTGCCACCGTGCCGCCCATACCCAGTCTCGTCTGTGCCACTGCATGCTGCTCTCGACACGGCTGTGCTGATAAAGAGACTATTTGCAAAGGTGCATTCTTGTGTCTGTGAGACAAAGTCTTGAGAGAAATGCATTGGTTTTTATTGAGGCTCATCCTGAGCAACTCTGTGACGCAGGACTGCATGCGCTACAGGCTGTTCCCCAGGCTGCACACCAAGACAAACGGTGAGTGCACCTGGAGGACCATTAACCTGCTGAAAAATGCTCTTGATCTGCCTGAAACTTGTTGGTCTTCCAGTATAGAGAGTTGACCCTGACCAAGTGTTGCAGGCTGGCACATTCCAAAAGTCCAGGACTACGTGCTGAGGGTGGCACTAAGTTTGGGGCAGCTGCTGCCAAGGTGCAGTGGGTAAAGACCACTGTGTAAGGTCCTTCTGCCAACGTATAACGAGCGTTGTTCAGTTGTCAGACTCTCTTGCTGCTTCACAGTGAATGGAAGTAGAAGATGCCTTTGCTTTTGCAACTATAGAAGCAAGGCCTGAGACAGAAAGAGACACAAAGTAATGCCCTGAAGCTGCATCTGACAGTGCAGTTCAATTGTTTTTAATTTTAAAAATATACTTTATTTATAAAAAAAGTCAAAAGTACATAGGAATGTCAAAATTCCAATGTTTTGTTTGTTTGTTTTCTCTGCAAAGACTAAGGAAGTTAGAACATTTCTATGTACTTTTGATTTTTTTAGGAATAAAGTATATTTTTAAAATTAAAATGATTGAACATCACTGTCAGATACAGCCTCGGCATTACTTTGTGTGTCTCTTTCTGTCTCAGCCCTTGTTCTCTTCAGTGTAGGGAAGGCTCCAGAATTCAGGGAGTGGAGGTCAAGGTTGATAGGTCAAGCCACATCGACTTTCAGAATGGGTTAACCTGACTGAAAGTTGCCACGGTCATGGCAAATGGGCTGGCATTAGTTCATGTGAGATGGAACAAGCATGATAGCAAAAAGTGTAGAATCCACGTGGGTGAAGATAAGAGAGCAACAGGAAGACGACACTATTGCAATAGTGTGTAGGCAGCCCCTAACCATAGCTGTTGTGTAGGACAGAGACTAAGGCAGGAGGTCATGAGGGCATGTGAAAAGGGCTGTGGGCAAATTTTAAAACCAACAAAAGATTATCAAAAATATAGAAGAGGGAAAAAATAAACTCCTGAGAGTAAACAAGCAAGTCATATTAAAAAAATGCCTTATTTAAAATTTTTTTAAAAAGGAAGGCCAACGTGCCCCTGAGAAAATGAGGCTGGGGAGACAATAATGGAAAACCAGGAAAAGGCTGAAGGATTGAATAAATACTTTGCATTTGTCTTTATGATCTAGGTCACTGATAGCATTCCAAGAGGATCAAAAAGTCAAGAGGCAAAAATGGTTGGAAGGAAATAAATACAATAACTATCGCCAGAGAATACATGCTAAGGAAACTAAGGGGGCTAAAAGCTGATAAGTTCCCTGGATCTGATGGGAAACAACCGAGGATATTAGAGGAAGCACAGGCGCTTCTGTTAAACAAGCCCTTCTTCAATGCAAATTGGCTTTCATGCGATTGAAGTATAAAGACTGTTATTTGTAGAAAGCGAACTTTCCTTATCTTTATTGGCTATAACGTGCTTTCAGTCCCATTAGTTTAGGTGGCGTGGCTATTGCGTGATTTTCTTATAAGGTGAGGTCGCCCGAGAACTGAACTATTGCATCAGAACCGACTGTAGCTGCAAAGATAGTGGGTACACTGGTGGTAATCTTCGAAGAATCCTTCCAGGATTCTGGAAAAGTCCCGGAGGATTGGAAAACTGCTAGTGCAACAGCTTTGTTGAAAAAGGGAGGGAGACAAAAGGCCAGGGTACGTTATAAAAACAGAAGGAACTGCAGATGGTGGAAAGCAGAAACAAAAACAGAAATTGCTGGAAGGCTGAGCAGGTCTGGCAGCATCTGTGAAGAGAAGTCGGAGTTAATGACCCTTCCTCAGAACTGATGGTTGTTTGGAAAAAGTTGTTTATGCAGAAAAGAGAGTGGGGGAAGGGGTAAAGAGTAATGAAAAGATGGAGATCTATCTCAAGAAGAGAGAACCGTTGGACAGGCAAAAAAGTGAAAAACAATTTGTATAAGAGAATGAATAGCTACTAATGAGCTGTATTAGCGTATGACAATGGGTTGTGTATAGTAGTAGACCCTGTGAAACATGGCGAAAGTGAGGACTGCAGATGCTGGAGATTAGAGTCAAGATCAGAGTGGTGCTGGAAAAGCACAGCAGGTCAGGCAGCGTCTGAGGAGCAGGAAAATCGATGTTTCGGGCATAAGCCCTTAATCAGGAATGATTTTCGATTTTTCTGATCCTCTGATGCTGCCTGACCTGCTGTGCTTTTCCAGCACCAGTCAAACTTGTGATAACAAGGCCTGGTGTGTGGCTGCCTCAATTCCTAAAATTGCTGAACTCAGTATTGAATCCAAAAGGCTGTAGAGTTCCCAAGTGGAAAGTGCGATGCTGTTCTTCCAACTTAGATTCACAGAGTCATAGAGATGTACAGCATGAAAACAGACCCTTTGGTCCAACCCGTCCATGCTGACCAGATATCCTAACCCAATCTAGTCCCACCTGCCAGCACCTAGCCCATATCCCTCTAAACCCTTTATACTAATATACCCATCCAGATGACTTTTAAATGTTGCAATTATTCCAGCCTCCACCACTTCCTCTGCAGCTCATTCCAAACACGTACCACCCTCTGTGTGAAAGAATTGCCCCTAAGGTCCCTTTTATATCTTTCCCCTCTCACTCTAAACCTATGCCCTCTAGTTCTGGACTCCCTGACACCAGGGAAAAGACTTTGTCTATTTATCCTATCCATGCCCCTCATAATTTTGTAAACCTCTATAAGGTCACCCCTCAGCCTCCGACGCTCCAGGGAAAACAGCACCAGCCTGTTCAGCCTCTCCCTGTAGCTCAAATTCTCCAACCCTGGCAACATCTTTGTAAATCTTTTCTGAACCCTGTCAAGTTTCACAACATCTATCCGATAGGAAGGAGACCAGAATTGCACGCAATATTCCAACAGTGACCTAACCGATGTCCTGTACAGCTGCAACATGACCTCCCAACTCCTGTACTCAATACCCAATAAAAGAAAGCATACCAAATGCCTTCTTCACTATCCTATCCACCTATGACTCTACTTTCAAGGAGCTATGAACCTGCATTCCAAAGTCTCTTTGTTCAGCAACATTCCCTCGGACCTTGCCATTAAGTGTATAAGTCCTGCTAAGATTTGCTTTCCCAAGATGCAACACCTCACATTTATCTGAATTAAACTCCATCTGCCACTTCTCAGCCCATTGGCCCATCTGATCAAGATCCTGTTGTAATCTGAGGTAACCTTCTTCGCTGTCCACTTCACCTCCAATTTTGGTGTCATCTGCAAGCTTACTAACTGTACCGCTTATGCTCGCATCCAACTCATTTTTGTAAATGACAAAAAGTAGAGGACCCAGCACTGATCCTTGTGGCACTCCACTAGTCACAGGCCTCCAGTCTGAAAAACAACTGTCCTCCACCACCTCTGTCTTCTACCTTTGAGCCAGTTCTATATCCAAATGGCTAGTTTAACCCTTGAGATCTAACCTTGCTAATCAGTCTCCCATGGGGAACCTTGTCGAATGCCTTACTGAAGTCCATATAGATCACATCTATAGATCACATCCTGCTCTGCCCTCATCAATCCTCATTGTTACTTCTTCAAAAAACTCAATCAAGTTTATGAGACATGATTTCCCATGCACAAAGCCATGTTGATTATCCCTAATTAGTCCTTGCCTTTCTAAATACATGTACATACTGTCCCTCGGGATTCCCTCCAAACCTGTGCTAAGCTTCACTGGAGCAAACCTGAGACAGATGCTGACCAAGGAACAGGATGCTAGAACACAGGCACTCGCAGCACACAGATGGAATACTGTGAATGGTTTTGGTCCCCTTATCTAAAGTAAAATAAACTGGCATTGGACACAGTTAGGAGTAGGTTTTAATAAGGTGTGGAGGAACTGTCTTATAAGGGGAGGTTGAATAATTTGGCTCTGTGCTCTTGAGTTCAGAGGAATGAGAGAAGACCGAATTGAAACATATCAGACTGTTTGTTTGGGGGCTTGACAGGGTAGGTGTAGAAAGGCTCCCTTGTCGGAGAGTCTTGGACTGGGGCCATAAATGCAGAGTGAAGGAGTCACCCTTCAGTGAAGGAGACAGAGATGAGGAGGAATTTCTTTTGAGGGTATCGAATCTGTGAATTTTTTTACCCTGGAGCCTGGGATGTTATACGTTTAAAGCTGAGTGGGATTTTTAATCAGTAAGGGATTCGAGGGCTAGGGGATAAACAAAAACGTAAATTTTGAGGATTATCAGATCAACCAAGATCTCCTTGAATAGTGGGACAGAGCTGATGAAGGAAATGGTCCACTTCAGCACCTACATCTAAAAGATTCTATTAAAGTTATCCCCAATATTTATGTTTAAAAATGTGTTTATATACTTAACCCTCAATCAGCATCACAAATAGTAGATGATCTGGTTATTGTCATGTTGCTGTTTGTGGGAATTTGTTGTGTGTGTAAGTTAGCTGCTGGGTTTCCTGCGTCACACCTATTTCAAAAGTATTTCAATATCTGTAAAGTGGTTTGACATGCCTGGTGGTTGTGATAAGTGCTATGTAAATGTAATTATCATTTATTGTTCATTTCATGAACTCAGGCTGTTGCCAAAGCTGATTAAAAAAATACAGTGAGACAAAAATAGAAACTGCTGGAAAAGCTCAGCAGGTCTGGCAGTATCTATGTAGCGAAATCAGAGTTACTGTTTCTGAGGAAGGGTCACCCAACCTGAAACATTAACTCTGATTTCTCTCCACCGATGCTGCCAGACCAGGAATTTCCATGTTTGTCTCTGATTTACAGCATCTGCAATTCTTTCAGTTTTTATTAAATAAGATCCGTGAGGCACTTTGTGAAGAGCAATCCTTGCTGCATTCTCAGAGACATAGCATTTGTTTATACACATCTGTTTTTAGCTGTTGGATAGTGAGATCTTTTGCCCAAAGGAAGGGTTGATAAGGTCTCAATTTACTTTCTTTCTGATAGATGGTGCCTTTGACAATGCACCATTCTGTTGATACCACACTGGAGGATTAACTGGGGTAATGTGCTCAATTCTCTGGGTGGGACTTGAAGCTTTAAACTATTTGATGGGTGGGAGAAATGCCTCTGAACTCATTCTGACACATCAGAATTCAACTTTAATTTGGCTATTATTCTTAACAGATGAGTCCAACAGCTTAGACTGTAGGTTGTGTTGAAGTGCCAAGTGAAACGTGAGACCACCAGTACATTACAGATCACTGCTGGGTCCTTCAATTCAGACCCAACCTCAGCTTTTTTTATTGCGTCTGTGGAATGAGGTTGGGCCAACGTTTAATGGTTTATTTTGCATCATCCTGAAGAAGGCAATAGTGAGCTTGAACCACTGCAGCCCTTGGGAGTGTAGTTATATCCATAATGTTATGAGGAAGGAGGTTTCAGGATTTTGACCTCGCAACGGTGAGGGAATGGTGAGTCTGTAATAGGGTGCCAGAATTGGAAATACTACACAGGTCTATAGCATCAGATGGAGAACTGTGGACATTGGTTCTGTGAAGGATCACAGCTGCTCTGTTCTATTCCTGCCTATCCATTATTCCAAAGTTATTTCATTTCACTCCCTCACTTTCCCACCCCCTCAACCCTACTATTACACGGAGGGATGGAGTCCTGGTTGGGATGTACTTTATGGTAATGGCTTTCTGAAGCAGCATCCTCCCACAGTGAGTAACCCGGAGTATGATAACTGGCAGTGCCAGGCAGTTTCTGTTAATGAGCATGTTCAGTGTCAGAATCTTATCTGGATTATTAGCCTTGAGCATGCCTCTGGACCCCCCAGGCCAATATCCCACCCGAACCCACTTCTTTAGGTTGGCTGGGCAGGAAAAGCAAATTTAAAGAAAAATGGCACCAACTTGATCTGGCTACCCAGAATCTGTGAGTGAAGACAGGCTGTTGGCAGGAAAATAAATGTTTTTCACCAACTTCTTAGCTTCCTTCCTGAATGAAGCAAATCAGTGACAGGTTAAATGGTGGGTCATTGGTATATCTCTGATCTCACTAAATTCATCACTTTCTCTCCAAATGTGCATGGATTAAAATCGCCCAATGTGTGGCCATTATTATCTCAACAAACTTCATTAAAACATACAGGTGGTAGTGATAGGAAATCTAGTAAACTGTTGGCCCAAGTTACCAAAGACTGAAAGAACTCTGGATCCTGGAAATCAGAAACAAGAATGGAAGTTGTTGGAAAAGCTTAGCAGGTCTGGCAGCATCTGTGAAGAGAAATCAGAGTTTAGATTAGATTCCCTACAGTACGGAAACAGGCCCTTTGGCCCAACCAGTCCACACCGACCCTCCGAAGAGTAACCCACCCAGACCCATTTCCCTCTGACCAATGCACCTAACGCTCTGGGCAATTTAGAATGGCCTACACATCTTTGGACTGTGGGAGGAAACCAGAGCACCTGGAGGAAACCCACATCTTCCTCAGAACTGATGGTAGCTCGGAAAAAGTTGTTTTTTAATGCAGTGGGTAAAGAATAAACAATAGGAGGAAATCTATCTCGAGGACAGAGAAAACCAGTTGAACAAAGAAGTGGATAACAATTTGCCAAAGAGGATGAATAGCTATAACTGTCCCAGCAAGATGGCTACCACTCCTTTGTCTGCCCATTTGTTACTCTCTGTCTTTGGGCTCTATCTCCACCTATCATTTACTCCTTGCACCCCTCCCATCACCCTGTCTTCTCCATACAAACCAACATTTTCCTAGCTACCATTGGTTCTGTGGAAAGGTCACCGGACCAGAAACATTAACTTTGATTTGTCTTTACAGATGCTGAGCTTTACCTTCTGAGCTTTTCCAGCAACTTCTGTTTTTGTGGCCCAAATTAGCAAATTGGGTTAAAATCCCAGCATGTTAATAATTCTTTTTTATTTACTTGTGAGACACGGGTGTCTCTGGCTGGCCAGTATTTATTGCCCATTCCAAGTTGCCCTTAAGAAGGTGGTGGTGAACTGCTTCTTGAACTACTGCCGTCAGTATATGGTGGGTACACCGATAATACCATCAGGGAGGGAGTCTAGAATGGTGAACCAGAGTCACTGAAGGAACAGATGGTGGGTGGCTTGGAGAGGAACTTGCAGGTGGTGGTGTTTCCTCATATCTGCTGCCCTCGTCCTTCTGGATGGAAGTGGTCATGGGTTTGGAAGATGCTGTCACAGGAACCTTGGTATATTTCTGCAGTGCATCTTGTGGTGGTATGCTCTGTCCACAAGATACCACGGCTACTGACCATCGGTGGTGGAGGGCGTGGATGCTTGTGGATGTGCCAAACAAGTAGGCTGCTTTCTGCTGGATAGTGTCAAGCTTCTTGTGTGTTGTTGGAGTGCACCCATCCAGGCAAGTGAGGAATATTCCATCACATTCCTGATTTATGTCTTGACGTTGGACAGACTTTTAGGGAGTCAAGAGCTGAGTTATTTGCTGTAGTATTCCTAACCTCTGACCTGATCTTTAGCCACTGTATTTATTCGGCAAGCCCAGTTGAATTTCTGGTTACTGGTAATCCCCAAGATGTTAACAGTGGGGGATTTGGTGATGACAATCCAATTGGATGTCAAGGGCTGGTGATTTGCATGTGTGTTATTGGAGATGATCACCACATGAAATTGATAGTGAGTCTCCATGATGGTGGCCATGACAACTGTCATTGGTTATCAAGACTTCATCGGAATCACAGCGTACTTTAGGGAAGGAAAACTGCCTACACCTGACTCCAGACCCATGCAACGTTCTAGTTTCATAACTGTTCTCGAAAATGCCCGAACAAGTTCAGGTCCCATTAAAGATTTTAAAACAAGTTTGTAATGTCTATCATAAATATTCGATTCCAGCCTCGGGCAACTTTCTATCTGTGTAGAGTTTGCACATTCTCCCCGTGTCTGTGTGGGTTTCCTCTGGGTGCTCTGGTTTCCTCCCACAGTCCAAAGATGTGCAGGTTAGGTGAACTGGCCATGCTAAATTGCCCAAGGTTGAAAATATGTTGCTGGAAAAGCGCAGCAGGTCAGGCAGCATTCAAGGAACAGGAGAATCGACGTTTCGGGCATAAGCCCTTCTTCAGGAATGAGGAAAGTGTGCCCAGCAGGCTAAGATAAAAGGTAGGGAGGAGGGACTTGGGGGAGGGGCATTGGAAATGCGATAGGTGGAAGGAGGTCAAGGTGAGGGTGATAGGCCGGAGTGGGGGTGGGGGCAGAGAGGTCAGGAAGAAGATTGCAGGTTAGGAAGGCAGTGCTGAGTTCGAGGGTTGGGACTGAGACAAGGTGGGGGGTGGGGAAATGAGGAAACTGGAGAAGTCTGAGTTCATCCCTTGTGGTTGGAGGGTTCCTAGGCGGAAGATGAGGCGCTCTTCCTCCAGCTGTCGTGTAGCTATGGTCTGGCAATGGAGTGTCCTTGGTGGAGTGGGAGGGGGAGTTGAAGTGTTGAGCCACAGGGTGGTTGGGTTGGTTGGTCCGGATGTTCCAGAGGCATTCTCTGAAATGTTCCGCAAGTAGGCGGCCTGTCTCCCCAATAGAGAGGAGGCCACATCGGGTGCAGCAGATGCAGTAAATGATGTGTGTGGAGGTGCAGGTGAATTTGTGGCGGATATGGAAGGATCCCTTGGGGCCGTGGAGGGAAGTAAGGGGGTAGGTGTGGACGCAAGTTTTGCATTTCTTGCGGTTGCAGGGGAAGGTGCCGGGAGTGGAGGTTGGGTTGGTGGGGAGTGTGGACCTGACGAGGGAGTCACGGAGGGAGTGGTCTTTTCGGAACGCTGATAGGGGAGGGGAGGGAAATGTATCCCTAGTGTGGAGTCCGTTTGGAGGTGGCAGAAATGACGGCAGATGATACGATGTATATGGAGGTTGGTGGGGTGGTAGATGAGGACCAGTGGGGTTCTGTCCTGGTGGCGATTGGAGGGGCGGAGGAGGTGTGGCGGAGGGCATCGTCGATCATGTCTGGGGGAAAATTGTGGTCTTTGAAGAAGGAGGCCATCTGGGTTGTATGGTATTGGAACTGGTCCTCCTGGGAGCAGATGCGGCGGAGACGAAGGAATTGGGAATATGGGATGGCGTTTTTACAGGGGGCAGGGTGGGAGGAGGTGTAGTCAAGGTAGCCGTGGGAGTCGGTCAGTTTATAGTAAATGTCCGTGTTGATTCGGTCGCCTGAGATAGAAATGGAAAGGTCTAGGAAGGGGATGGAGGAGTCTGAGACGGTCCAGGTAAATTTGAGGTTGGGGTGGAAGGTGTTGGTAAAGTGGATGAACTGTTCAACCTCCTTGTGGGAGCACGAGGCAGCGCCGATACAGTCATCGATGTAGCAGAGGAAAAGGTGGGGGGTGGCATTTTGGGAACCCCATCACGAAGGACTCAAAGCCCTCCGCTTCTTCCTTTCCCGCCATACCAACCAGTACCCTTCCACTGACACTCTCCTTCGACTGACTGAACTGGTCCTCACTCTGAACAACTTCTCTTTCCAATCCTCCCACTTCCTCCAAACCAAAGGAGTAGCCATGGGCACCCGCATGGGCCCCAGCTATGCCTGCCTCTTTGTAGGATATGTGGAACAGTCCATCTTCCGCAGCAATCCCCTATCAGCGTTCCGAAAAGACCACTCCCTCCGTGACTCCCTCGTCAGGTCCACACTCCCCACCAACCCAACCTCCACTCCCGGCACCTTCCCCTGCAACCGCAAGAAATGCAAAACTTGCGCCCACACCTCCCCCCTCACTTCCCTCCAAGGCCCCAAGGGATCCTTCCATATCCGCCACAAATTCACCTGCACCTCCACACACATCATTTATTGCATCCACAGCACCCGATGTGGCCTCCTCTACATTGGGGAGACAGGCCACCTACTTGCGGAATGTTTCAGAGAACACCTCTGGGACACCCGGACCAACCAACCCAACCACCCCGTGGCTTAACACTTCAACTCCCCCTCCCACTCCACCAAGTACATGCAGGTCCTTGGACTCCTCCATCGCCAGACCATAGCAATACGACGGCTGAAGGAAGAGCACCTCATCTTCCGCCTAGGAACCCTCCAACCACAAGGGATGAACTCAGACTTCTCCAGTTTCCTCATTTCCCCACCCCCCCACCTTGTCTCAGTCCCAACCCTCGAACTCAGCACCCCCTTCCTAACCTGCAATCTTCTTCCTGACCACTCCGGCCTATCACCTTCACCTTGACCTCCACCTATTGCATTTCCAACACCCCTCCCCCAAGTCCCTCCTCCCTACCTTTTATCTTAGCCTGCTTGGCGCACTTTCCTCATTCCTGAAGAAGGGCTCATGCCCGAAACGTCGATTCTCCTGTTCCTTGGATGCTGCCTGATCTGCTGCGCTTTTCCAGCAACACATTTTCAGCTCTGATCTCCAGCATCTGCAGTCCTCACTTTCTCCTTGTAAATTGCCCAAGGTTTTTAGGGATGTGTTGATTAGGTGCATTAGTCAGGGGTAAATGTAGTGTAATAGGGTAGGGAAGTGGGTCTAGGGTGGTTTATTCTTTGGAAGGTTGGTGTGGACCTGTTGGGCCAAATGGCCTGTTTCCACACTGTAGGGATAGAACATAGAAAAATACAGGCCAGTACAGGTCCTTCGGCCCTCGATGTTGCGCCGACCGAAGCCTACCTAACCTACACCAGCCCAATAACCTCCATATGCTTGTCCAATGCCCGCTTAAATGGCCATAAAGAGGGAGAGTCCACCACTGCTACTGGCAGGGCATTCCATGAACTCACGACTCGCTGAGTAAAAAATCTACCCCTAACATCTGTCCTATACCTACCACCCCTTAATTTAAAGCTGCGTCCCCTAGTAACAGCTGACTTCATTAGCAGAAAAAGGTTCTCACTGTCAACCCTATCTTAAACCCCTAATCATCTTGTACACCTCTATCAAATCTCCCCTAAACCTTCTTTTCTCCAATGAGAAAAGCCCCAAGTGCCTCAGCCTTTCCTCATACGATCTTCCTACCATACCAGGCAACATCCTGGTAAACCTCCTCTGCACTCGTTCCAGTGCCTCCACATCCTTCCTATAATATGGCGACCAAAAGTGCACGCAATACTCCAGATGAGGCCGCACCAGAGTCTTATACAACTGCAACATGACCTCAGGACTTCTGAACTCAATTCCTCTACCAATAAAGCCCAGTACACCATAAGCCTCCTTCACAGCACTATTTACCTGGGTGGCAACTTTCAAAGATCTGTGTACATGGACACCAAGATCCCTCTGCTCATCCACACTACCAAGTAGTCTACCATTAGCCCAGTAATCCATCTTCTTGTTACTCCTACCAAAGTGAATGACTTCACACTTAGCTACATTGAACTCCATTTGCCACCTTTCTGCCCAGCTCTGCAACTTATCTATATCCTGCTGTAACCTGACACATCCTTCTTCGCTGTCCACAACTCCACCGACTTTCGTGTCATCCGCAAACTTGCTCACCCAACCTTCTAGCCCCTCCTCCAGGTCATTTATAAAAATGACAAACAGCAATGGTCCCAAAACAGATCCTTGTGGAACACCGCTAGTAACTGCGCTCCAAGATGAACCTATACCATCAACTACTACCCTCTGTCTCCTTCCAGTCAGCCAATTCCTAATCCAAACCTCTAATGCACCCTCAATGCCATACCTCCGTAGTTTTTGCATTAGCCTGCCATGGGGAATCTTATCGAACGCCTTGCTAAAATCCATATACACCACATCTACTGCTTTACCCTCGTCCACTTCCTTGGTCACCTTCTCAAAGAATTCAATAAGGTTTGTGAGGCACGTCCTGCCCTTCACAAAACCATGCTGACTATCCTTGATCACATTATTCCTATCCAGATGTTCATAAATCCTACCCCTTACAATTCTCTCTAAGACTTTGCCCACAACAGAAGTGAGACTCACTGGCCTATAGTTACTCGGGCTATCCCTGCTCCCCTTCTTGAACAAGGGGACCACATTCGCTATCCTCCAGTCTTGTGGCACTATTCCCGTAGACAACGACGACATAAAAATCAAGGCCAATGACTCCGCTATCTCCTCCCTAGCTTCCCAGAGGATCCTAGGATAAATGCCATCAGGCCCAGGGGACTTATCTATTTTCATCCTTTCCAGAATTTCCAACACCTCTTCCCTACATACCTCAAAGCCGTCCATTCTAATTAATTGTGACTCAGTATTCACATCGGCAACAATGTCCTGTTCCTGAGTGAATACTGACGAAAAGTATTGATTTAGTGTCTCACCGATCTCCTCCGGCTCCACATACAACTTCCCACTACTATCCTTGACTGGACCGACTGGACCGATACCTACCCTAGTCATCCTTTTCTTCCTGACATACCTATAGAAAGCCTTTGGGTTTTCCCTAATCCTACCAACCAAGGACTTTCCATGTCCCCTTCTCGCTGCTCTTAGCTCTCTCTTTAGATCCTTCCTGGCTACCTTATAACTCTCAATCGCCCCAACTGAACCTTCACGCCTCATCTTTACATAGGCCGCCCTCTTCCCTTTCACAAGGGATTCCAATTCCTTGTTAAACCATGGCTCCCTCACAAGACCCTTTACTCCCTGCCTGACTGGTACATACTTATCAAGGACACTCATTAGCTGTTCCTTGAACAATCTCCACATATCATTTGTGTTCTTCCCTTGAAGCCTATCTTTCCAATCCACGCATCCTAAGTCATGCCTCACAGCGTCATAATTTCCCTGCCCCCAGCTATAACTGTTGCCCTGCAGTGCTCACTTATCCCTCTCCATCACTAGAGTAAAAGTCACCGAGTTGTGGTCACTACCCCCAAAGTGCTCACCTACCTCCAAGTCTAACACCTGGCCTGGTTCATTACCTAGAACCAAATCCAGTATGGCCTCACCTCTTGTTGGCCTGTCTACATATTGTATCAGGAAACCCTCCTGCACACATTGGACAAACACCGACCCATCTAACGAACTCGAGCTATAGCTTTCCCAGTCAATATCTGGGAAGTTAAAGTCCCCCATAACAACCACCCTACTACTTGCACTCTTCTCCTGAATCATCCTCGCAATACTTTCCTCTACTTCTCTCGGACTATTAGGAGGCCTGTAGAAAACTCCTAACAGGGTGACCTCACCTTTCCTATTTCTAACCTCTGCCCACACTACCTCAGATGGCAAGTCTTCCTCCATCACCCTTTCTCCTGCTGTAATACTATCTTTGACAAGCAATGCCACACCTCCCCCTCTTTTACCCCCATCTCTGACCCTACTAAAACATTTAAACCCTGGAACCTGCAATAGCCAACCCTGTCCCTGTTCTACCCACGTCTCTGTAATGGCCACAACATCGAAGTCCCAGGTACCAACCCATGCTGCAAGCTCACCTACCTTATTTCGTATACTTCTGGCATTGAAGTATACACACTTCAAGCCACCTTCCTGTTTACAGGCACCCTCCTTCGAGATCGATGCCATGTTCCTAACCTCCCTACACTCAAGGTCCTATACCCTAAAGCTACACTCCAGGTTCCCATTCCCCTGCAGAGTTAGTTTAAACCCTCCCAAAGAGGACTAGCAAACCTCCCCCCAAGGATACTGGTGCCCCTCAGGTTCAGGTGTAGACCATCCTGTTTATAGAGGTCCCACCTTCCCCAGAAAGAACCCCAGTTATCCAAATACCGGAATCCCTCCCTCCTGCACCATCCCTGTAGCCACGCATTTAACTCTTCTCTCTCCCTATTCCTCGACTCTCTATCACGTGGCACGGGTAACAAACCAGAGACAACAACTCTGTTCGTTCTAGCTCTGAGCTTCCAACCTAGCTCCCTGAAAGCCTGTCTAACATCCTCACCCCTCTTCCTACCTATGTCGTTGGTGCCAACGTGGACCACGATCTGGGGCTGCTCCCCCTCCCCCTTAAGGACCCGGAAAACACGTTCAGAGACATCACGTACCCTTGCACCTGGGAGGCAACATACCAATCGTGAGTCTCTGTCGCCCCCACAAAACCGCCTATCTGTGCCCCTCACTATTGAGTCCCCAATAACTATCGCTCTACCTTTCACCACCCTTCCCTTCTGAGCAACGGGGACAGGCTCCGTGCCAGAGGCCTGAACCTCGTTTCTTACCCCTGGTAAGTCATCTCCCCCCCACAAGTATCCAAAACGGTATACTTGTTCTTGTGGGGAATGACCGCAGGGGGTCCCTGCACTGGCTGCTTCCTCCCACTCCCCCTCACTGTCACCCATCTCTCTATAACTTTCGGAGTAACTACTTCCCTAAAGCTCTGATCTATGACCACCTCTGCCTCCCAAATGATCTGCAGTTCACCCAACTCCAGCTCCAGTTCCCTAACACGGTCTTGGAGGAGCTGGAGATGGGTGCACTTCTTACAAGTGTCATCAGGAGGGACGCTAATGGCTTCCCTCACCTCATACATGTTGCAAGAGGAACATTGCACTGCCTTCGCTGCCATCCCTCCAAAAGGTAAACTTTAAAAACTAGATCTAAAGAAACAAACAAGCAAAATGCAGCACTTACCTGCTTATCACAACGGGTCATATTATTAGGTTAGAGGAGGAGGTTGGGTGGGTGGGTGGGATATTATGAAAACTCCTTCTGAGATGTCACTATGTATAGATTGGCTGCTGCATTTCTCTGCAATACAAGAGAGGATAATGGATAAGAGACAAGGGTTTTTGTTTTAATTGCAAAAATATATTTCATCCACAAAAATATCTTTTATATCCATACAAAGTCACTAAAGCAGGGGCAAAGGTAGGTAAATAGAATTGGGTCACAGCCATGATTAGACAGTGAATGGTTGAACAGGTTCAAGGGGCAAAGCAATGTCCTATTCCTAATGGTGACTGCATTGCTAAAGCATGCACAATATGGCGAAGAAAATTAGTTAAACCGGTAACACTTAGAAATTAACATACGGGGTGTAGTAGACCTCCACTTTGAAGTGTACGGGGAGAGTCACACCCGTATGTCTCCTTTGTGAGTTTTACTGGTTTTACCCTGTGGGTTTCATTGGCTGTAAAGTGGTTTGCAATGTCTGGAGGTGATTACTGCTATAAAAATATCGTATTCCTCAAGATTGGATGTTTTAATCTCTGGATTTGCCACTGCTCAGCAACTGAGGAGACATTGATTCTCAAAGACTTTAGATTTAGATTACTTAGTGTGGAAACAGGAACCGTCGGCCCAACAAGTCCATACCAACCTGAAGCACACCCACCCAGACCCATGTACACACTCCACACAGACAGTCGCCTGAGGCGGGAATTGAACCCGGGTCTCTGGTGCTGTGAGGCAGCAGTGCTAACCACTGTGCCACCGTGCCGCTCACTGCCACCATGCCACCCACTGCCACTGTGCCACCCACTTTAAGTTGCACTTGGCACTTCTCCAGCTCAATCAGAATGACAGACTAACTCTCTGATTAGAGTGCACAAAGGAGGTAGTACTTCACTTGTGGCTGAGGGTCTGGCTACTCAGAGCTGGCAAGTTATGAAAATCCATGAATACCTTTTGAGTGCCATGTGCTGTCAGCTGGTGCTGTGTAGAGTGCATGCCAGCAGACCCCTGACACACCTTGCACATGGTGTGACTGTGCAGCTGCTTTCTCAAAGGTTCTGGAGGCCCTAGGCCGTGTTCTGGAACATTGCTAATCTGGAAGTATCACAGTTACTGATAAGAACATAAGAACTAGGAGCAGGAGTAGGCCATCTGGCCTTTCAAACCTGCTCCACCATTCAATAAGGTCATGGCTGATCTTTTCATGGACTCAGCTCCACTTATCTGCCCTCTCATTGTATCCCTTAATTCCTTTTATTTTCAAAAAGTTATCAATCTCTGCTTTAAAAACATTTACTGAGGAAACCTCACCTACTTCGCTGAGCAGGGAATTCCACAGATTCACAACCCTCTGGGTGAAGACATTCCTTCTCAATTCTGTCCTAAATCTGCTCCTCCTAATCTTGAGGCTATACCCTCTTGTCCTAGCTTCACCGACCAGTGGAAACATCCACTTCTATCTTACCTATTCCCTTCATAATTTTACACGTTTCTATAAAATTCCCACTCATTCTTCTAAATTCCAATGAATATAATCCCAATCTGCTCAGTCTCTCTTTATAAGCCTCCACTCTAGAACCAACCTAGTGAACCTCCTCTGCACTCCCTCCAGTGCCAGTACATCGTTTCTCAAGTAAGGAGACCAAACCTGCATACAATGCTCCAGGTGTGGCCTCACCAGCACCCTGTACAGCTGTAACATAACCTCCCTGCTTTTAAACTCAACCCCTTTTGCAATGAAGGACAAAACTCCATTTGCCTTTTTAATTACCTGGTGCACCTGCAGACCAACCTTCTGTGTCTAAACCGTGCTTCCTACTCTAAGTAATGTGGGAAGTAATGCACAAGAAACGGGCAGTTTCTGCTCTCCAGCTCCTACCCTCAGCTACTCCTCGGAAACTGCCCACTGATTCATGGCACTTTGCACACTCTCCTGTTAGCAGTCCAGTTACTGGAATTACAGTTGATTTCCCCTGTACTCAGTATTCTGTGAGTAAATGCATGCTACTGGCTATACAGAATTGCTTTTGGCATGAACACACCATTATGGGAAGAAGGAGCCAATATTGAAGTCAGCTGCTTGTTTACTAGAATTTGGAACTGAGACTAAATTGAATTTTGTGATTGTTGGAAAAGGTTGAACTGGGGCAGCTCAGTATCGTCTTTGGCCTGCTTGTATGGTGTTAGTGCAATGATAGACTGACACAAGACGGTTCTTAGAATTCCAGAAGAGTCTTGGCATCAGCAGATATTTATCCCGCAGAGTGGGAGTGGTCAGTGAGCAACAGAGGCCAATTCTTCACAATCAGCTGCTGAAATCTGGAGACTGAGAAGAAATTACAGTATCTAAATTCTGCCGAATCACAATCGTCAAAAGTTTGGCAGAGATCTAGAATACGACACAAGCTAAAATGTAGCCCAGGCACTGCTATATGGGTAGGAGACTGATACATATCAATGTCCCATGGGGTGTGGTAGTGACAGGTACAAAACAGTATTCTCCAGGGAGATAGGGGCAGTTACAAATCAGTGATCCCAGGAAGTTAGGACTGGTACACAAGAATGTATTGTACAGAGGTAGGGATCAGTACACAGGAGGTACTGCACAGGTAAGATTGGTACAGTGGGGAGGATACATATACAGTAGTGTATCCGGGATATAGGGATTGGTATTGTGCCGTGTACCCATGGATATAGGAATGGGTATTGCGCTGTATACTCTGGGATATAGGGTTAGGTATTGTGCTGTGTACCCAGGGATAATAGGTATGGGTATTGCACCTTGTACCCAGGGATAATGGGGATAGGTATTGTGCCGTATACCCAGGGATATAGGGATACATATTGCACCGTGTACCCAGAGATAATAGGGATAGGTATTGTGCCGTGTACCCGGGGATATAGAGATAGGTATTGCGTATACCCAGGGATATAGGGATACGTATTGCACCGTGTACCCAGAGATAATAGGGATAGATATTGTGCCATAGACCTGGGGATATAGGGATAGGTATTGTGCTGTGTACCCGGGGATATAGGGATAGGTAATGTACTGTGTACCCGGGGATATAGGGACAAGTATTGCGCTGTGTACCCAAGGTTATAGGGATAGGTATTGTGCTGTGTACCCGGGGATATAGGGATAGGTATTACGCTGTGTACCCAGGGATAATAGGGATAGGTATTGCGCTGTGTACCCAGGGATATAGGGATAGGTATTGTGCTGTGTACCCGGGGATATAGGGATAGGTATTGTGCCGTGTACCCAGGGATATAGGGATAGGTATTGTGCTGTGTACCCTGGGATATAGGGATAGGTATTGTGCCGTACCCGGGGATATAGGGATAGGTATTTTGCCGTACCCGGGGATATAGGGATAGGTATTGCGCTGTGTACCCAGAGATATAGGGATAGATATTGTGCTGTGTACCCGGGGATATCGGGATAGGTATTGTGCCGTACCCGGGGATATAGCGATAGGTGTTGTGCCGTACCCGGGGATATAGAGATAGATATTGCGCTGTGTACCCAAGGTTATAGGGATAGGTATTGCGCCGTGCACCCGGGAATATAGGGATAGGTATTGCGCCGTGCACCCGGGGATATAGGGATAGGTAATGTACCGTGTACCTGGGGATATAGGGATAGGTAATGTACCGTGTACCTGGGGATATAGAGATAGGTATTGCGTATACCCAGGGATATAGGGATACGTATTGCACCGTGTACCCAGAGATAATAGGGATAGATATTGTGCCATAGACCTGGGGATATAGGGACAAGTATTGCGCTGTGTACCCGGGGATATAGGGATAGGTAATGTACTGTGTACCCGGGGATATAGGGACAAGTATTGCGCTGTGTACCCAAGGTTATAGGGATAGGTATTGTGCTGTGTACCCGGGGATATAGGGATAGGTATTGTGCCGTATACCTGGGGATATAGGGATAGGTATTGTGCCGTGTACCTGGGGATATAGGGATAGGTATTGCGCTGTGTACTCGGGGATATAGGGTTAGGTATTGTGCTGTGTACCCAGGGATATAGGGATAGGTATTGTGCCGTATACCTGGGGATATAGGGATAGGTATTACGCTGTGTACCCAGGGATAATAGGGATAGGTATTGCGCTGTGTACCCAGGGATATAGGGATAGGTATTGTGCTGTGTACCCGGGGATATAGGGATAGGTATTGTGCCGTGTACCCAGGGATATAGGGATAGGTATTGTGCTGTGTACCCAGGGATATAGGGATAGGTATTGTGCTGTGTACCCTGGGATATAGGGATAGGTATTGTGCCGTACCCGGGGATATAGGGATAGGTATTTTGCCGTACCCGGGGATATAGGGATAGGTATTGCGCTGTGTACCCAGAGATATAGGGATAGATATTGTGCTGTGTACCCGGGGATATCGGGATAGGTATTGTGCCGTACCCGGGGATATAGCGATAGGTGTTGTGCCGTACCCGGGGATATAGAGATAGATATTGCGCTGTGTACCCAAGGTTATAGGGATAGGTAATGTACCGTGTACCTGGGGATATAGGGATAGGTAATGTACCGTGTACCTGGGGATATAGAGATAGGTATTGCGTATACCCAGGGATATAGGGATACGTATTGCACCGTGTACCCAGAGATAATAGGGATAGATATTGTGCCATAGACCTGGGGATATAGGGACAAGTATTGCGCTGTGTACCCAAGGTTATAGGGATAGGTATTGTGGTGTGTACCCGGGGATATAGGGATAGGTATTGCGCTGTGTACCCAAGGTTATAGGGATAGGTATTGTGCTGTGTACCTGGGGATATAGGGATAGGTAATGTACTGTGTACCCAGGGATATAGGGATAGGTATTGTGCCGTGTACCTGGGGATATAGGGATAGGTAATGTACTGTGTACCCGGGGATATAGGGATAGGTATTGTGCCGTACCCGGGGATATAGGGATAGGTATTGTGCTGTGTACCCGGGGATATAGGGATAGGTATTGCGCCGTGTACCCAGGGTTATAGGGATAGGTATTGTGCTGTACCCGGGGATATAGAGATAGGTATTGCGCTGTGTACCCAGGGATATAGGGATAGGTATTGTGCTGTGTACCTGGGATATAGGGATAGGTATTGTGCCGTGCACCCGGGGATATAGGGATAGGTATTGTGCCGTACCCGGGGATATAGGGTTAGGTATTGTGCTGTGTACCTGGGGATATCGGGATAGGTATTGTGCCATGTACCCGGGGATATAGGGATAGGTATTGTGCCGTACCCGGGGATATCGGGATAGGTATTGTGCCGTACCCGGGGATATAGCGATAGGTGTTGTGCCGTACCCGGGGATATAGCGATAGGTATTGTGCTGTGTACCCAAGGTTATAGGGATAGGTATTGTGCTATGTACCCGGGGGTATAGGGATAGGTATTGTGCTGTGTACCCAGGGATATAGGGATAGGTATTGCGCTGTGTACCGAGGGATATCGGGATAGGTATTGTGCTGTGTACCCAGGGATATAGGGATAGGTATTGCACCCTGTACCCAGGGATATAGGGATAGGTATTGCGCTGTGCTCCCCAGATAGGAGAGGCTGCAAGCCCTTCGGCTTGAATTAGGAAGGTCTGCTGACAGAGCAGTCTCTTTCATTGGGTCTCTATTGTCGATGCTTCTATAATAAGACAGTTCCTGAAGATTGTGTAATTAACTCGTCTGGCTACTGACTATAAAGACTTGGTTTCGTACTGAGACAGTTTGACGCTGCCTTAAATGGACCCAGACTTGAACTGATTCAGGAGAGGAAATGCACATGTGAAGCTATGTGAAGAATTAAGGATTAGAAACTGAGGCTGGAAGTATTTCTAGCAAACAGTTCGATGTAGACTCTGTATACAGTGGTAGCAGGTAGACCTATGTGTGGATAGTTTGCTCTGTTAGACGCAGAGACTGCGTAACCTTCAGTCTCCAACAGTGAGTAAGGCTGTTTGACAGGAACTCGAGATTGTGAAATTTCCCCCATGTGTGTTCTAACAACAACCATAACATTCATTCATATAGCACCTTTGTTAGCAAATAAAATTAGCCATTGAGCCACAAAAGGAGATACCAGGACAGTTGACCATAAACTTGCTTTAAATAATTGAGTTTTGACAATTGTCATGAGGAAGGACAGAGATTTTTGAGAGGTTGAAGGAGGGAATTTCAAGCTTTGGATCATTGGCAGCGGAATAGTGTTTGATTACCAATGGTTGGAGGATTAAAAGTGGGTTGTGAAAGTGCTTTATAATTGGAGGAGCACAGTATCGTGAAGAGTTCCTCACACATTGGGACCAGGTCTATAGTTGCAGTTGGGTCTGTACTTCATTAAGCTGCTATTAACCAAAGGCCCATGAATTTGGTGCTGTTATTGTACGTGGTACCCTTGAGTGGGACTCATTCATGATTGTTCACTGCCTGGGGATTACTGATGGAGCAAAGGCCAGATCGGACATAGATTAGATTAGATTAGATTAGATTACTTAGATAGCTGCGAATGTTTAAGTAAACAGTTGGACCTTCCTCCACTGACATATGAGGAGCTGGCACTTGGTTAGGATGAGTGATTGGCTGCTTTCCTGTCTTAACATCACCTCAGGACTCTTCCTGTCACCAGGAAAAGGGGATTGGGTGTGTTAAGAGACTGAAATGATCCATACGCAAATACCTCTGAGATCCAGCTCCCATGTCGCACTCCAGTAACACCAGCAGGAGTGCCCAAAGCTCAGGGCTGATTACTTTCAGCAAGTGGGTGTATCTGGTTAGCCAATGTTCCCTTCGTTCCAATTCACTGATAAATGAAATTCTGATTTTACACGGATGTCAGTCACATGCCAACATCTCTGCACATCCCGATGAAGATATATCATTGCAACATGTGATTGTGTGTCTTGCCACTGAGAAAATAGATTCTTCATTAGACCCACTTCACAGAACCACAAGCCGGTTAACAGCAAGAGTCAGAGACCATTCATCCCATCCTGCCTGAGGCAGCTCTCTGCGTGAGCCATTCGTCACCTCTCTCCCTGTAACCCTGCATGGTTATTTACTCACAGTAGTAGGAGCGTGGAACGTACTGCCTGCAACAATAGTAGACTCGCTAACCTTCAGGGCATTTAATTGTCATTGGATAGACATATGAATGAAAATAGAATAGGTTGGATGGATGGGCTTCAGATTGGTTCCACAGCTTAGTGCAATGTCGAGGGCCGAAGGGCCTGTACTGCACTGTAATGTTCTATTCCTGAAATGCCGATTTCTCCACCTCCTGACGCTGCCTGGCTTGCTGTGTTCTTCCAGCCTCCTGCTGGTCCACTTTGGATTCCAGCATCTGCAGTTTTGTTGTCTCTTAACGTAGATAACTTGCAGCTATTGAGCAGACCCCTGGTGCTCAAGGGCATGGTGCCTGTTGTGTGTGAGGGTGCTCCTCCGAGCTGTCCACACTCCCTCCTGCACCCTCACTCAATACAAAGACTAGCTGTACTGCCCAGCAACCAGTGCCAAATTATCGCCTGTTACCCCAAACTCCACACAATTGGCCCCAACCCCCCCGACCCCTGCCCATTGACCCTGCCCCAGTCTCCTGGCCACTGACCCTGCCCTCAATTCCTGGCTATTGACCCTGCCCCTGACACCTGCCCACTGACCCTGCCCCAGCCGCCTCCCCATTGACCCTGCCACAGTATCTGCCAATTGGCTCCACATGCCTATTGACCCTGCTGCAGACTTCTGGCCATTGACCCCACTCCTGACATCTGGCCATTGACTCCACCCTAGACTCCTGCCCATGGATCCTGACCCTGATACCTGCCAATTGGCCCTGACCCAGGTACCTGGCCCTTGACCCCAACCCAAGATTCCTGCCCATTGATGCCCCCCCCCACACCCAGTGACTCCATTTTCAATTACCATCTCTGATGGTCCCGATTTCACCCACTGCTTTCTCCAGCAGCACCATCCAGATCATCACCGTGCTGTTAAACACACCATGATGGTCCAAACCCTTCCCCACTGGACAATGGACAGAGCGTGCACAGGTTAGACAATAGACAATAGGTGCAGGAGTAGGCCATTCTGCCCCACCATTCAATATGGTTAGGTGGATTTACCGTGCTAAATTGCCCCTGGTGTGCAGGGTAGGTGGGTTAGGCATAGTAAGTGCAAGGTTACAGGGTTAGGATAAAGGAGTGGGTCTGGGAGGGATGCTTTTCGGAGGTTCTGTGTGGACTCGATTGGCATGCCTCCACACGAGGGATTGTCTGATTGTATAACACAGACGCCTTCCTCACCCCTCAAACAGACCAGCTGTGTCCCATCACACCCACACATGATTTGATCACCATCAAGTCTGGTCTCTTGCTGAGCCACATTGAGCTGTTTTCACGATTCTTCCCCAAGCCAATGTCAGTCATTCTTGGGCTGTGAGAACTGCCACTGCCCCCTCCCCACTGAGTGGGACATCATGGGTTCATTGACATTTCCAGCTGGAGGCCCATGTAGGCCATTGTACCTGTGCTTGGCAATAAAGATCTGATGACACTAGCCCTATCTTGCAGCTCTTGGCCCATAGCTCTGCATGCTGTGGGAATGCAGCTGAATATGTAAGACCTATGACATGTTACATTTCAGGAAATAAGTCCCAGACTGTTTTTCTGGGTGAGAAAAATTCTCCTTACCTGTCCTCTCAGCTTTCTGACTCGCTGGCTCAGCATGCTTGTCATTGACCCCCCTCAACTAATATGTATCCTATCGACTGTACCTATGCCCCTCAATCTAATACATTCTATCAGGGGCCCCCTCAACCTTCGCTGCTCCAAGGAAATCAACTCCCAATATATCAAAGCATTTCTTATAGCACAGACCCTCCTTCCAACCCAGGCAGCAGCTTAGTAAGTGCAAGGTTTGTAGCTCAGGTTGAGGTTTAGGGTGTAGGTTTGCTCGCTGAGCTATAGGTTTGATATCCAGACGTTTCATTACCTGGACAACGGAGAACTACAAACCTGCATATACAGAAAACAGACAACACTGACCAAATACTTAACTACACCAGCAACCATCCCAACACACACAAACAAAGCTATATCAGGACACTATTCCAATGAGCCACCACACACTGCAGCACAAACGAACTTCAGAAAACAACATATTCGAGAAGAACGGATACCCAAAAAAAATACAGTCCGTAGATTCCTCAAGAACAAACCACGACAAACAGACCAAACACAGCCAGAAACCCTAACCACCTTACCATACATCAAAGAAGTTTCAGAAATGACAGCCAGACTGCTAAGACCCCTCGGAATCCTAGTAGCACACAAACCCACCAACACTCTCAAACAAAAACTAACAAACTTAAAAGACCAAGTACAACCCATGGATAAAACCAACGTCGTTGACAAAATTCCATGCAAGGACTGCTATAAACACTACGTAGGACAAACAGGAAGAAAGTTAGCCACCAGGATACATGAACACCAGCTAGCCACAAAAAGACACGACCCTTTCTCCCTCGTAGCCCTACACACGGAGGGAAAAAAAACACCATTTCGACTGGGACAACACATCTATCCTGGGACAGGCTAAGCAAAGACATGCCAGAGAATTCCTAGAGGCCTGGCACTCCATCCACAACGCCATAAACAAACACATAGATCTAGATACCAGCTATCAACTCCTCAGAAAACAAACAGGAAATGACATCACCACAAACCCCAGGAGCCCCATCCAGGACAAACATATAAGTAGAAAGCAGGAGACAACAGCTTCGCTTCACTTGGAGGTCGCCACTGATGATGTTACCTAGCCAGGTAATGAAACGTCTGGATATCAAACCTAAAGCTCAGCGAGCAAACCTACACCCTAAAGGTTAGTAAGTCTCCTTTCTTATCAAACCTGTCAAGAAAGCTGGTGCCGTTATAGTCTGGTACACTGATGCCAATCTCAGACACTTCATCCTACCGAACCCTGGTCCATGACCCCACATCTGAATGTCAAGCCATTGTTGCCAGGACTGTCACTTGTTTATTTTTTGATATTTGTTCATGGAATGCTGGCGTCACTGGCTAAGGCAACATGTTTTGCCCATTCTTGTTTGCCCAGAGGGTCGTTAAGAGTCAGTCACATTACTGTGGGCCTGGAGTCACATGTAATTCAACCAAGGGCAACAGATAGAGTCAAACAGCATGGAAACAGACCCTTCAGTCCAATAGTCTACACCGACCATGTTCCCAAACTAGACCAGTCTCACCTGCCTGCATTTGGCCCATATCCCTCCAAGCCTTTCCTATTCATGAATTTATCCAAATGTTTTTTAAATATTGTAACTGTACCTGTATCTACCACTTCCTCTGGAAGCTCATTCCACACACGAACCATCTCTGGGTAAAAAGGTTGCCCTCGTGTCCCTTTAAAATCTTTCTCCTTTCACCTTAAAACATGACCCTTGCTTTAAATTTACCCACCTTAAGGAAAATACCTTTGCTATTCACCTTATCTATGCCCTTCATGATTTCTATAAACCTCCATAAGATCAGCCCTGAACCTGCTGTACTTCAGAGAAAATGTCCCAGACTATCCAGCCTCTCCTTAAAACTCAAACCCTCCATTCCTGGTAACATCCTGATAAATCTTTTCTGAATCCTGTCCTGTTTAGTAATATCCTTCCTATAACAGGGCTACTAGAACTGCACAGTACTCCAGAAGAGACCTTACCAATGTCCTGTACAACCACAACATGACGTCCCAACTCTTACACTGAAAGGTCTGAGCAATGAAGACAAGTGTGCAAAGCACCTTTTTTTCCCACCCTGTCTACCTATGATACAAATTTCAAAGAACCATGTACCTGAGCCCGTAGGTCTCTGTTCTACAACACTACCCAAGGCCCATCTATTAAGGAAAAGACCTTAATTGTAGAAGTCTTCCCTTTGTTTGTTTTACCAAAATG